>NW_028270161.1:49477227-49799369 GCF_037043375.1 Chiloscyllium plagiosum
CAATGTAAGGTCTGAAATACTATTTCATTTTTATCTAAAAATTACTTTCAGCTTGTCGTACATCTCATTTGTATTGGAGGCAAAGCTCGCTGTTCACAATTACCACTAGTTAATCTTATCAGAGAAAAAAATTCAATTACATTTATCAAGGTTATTCCACAGCCAGGTTATTGCTTAAAAAAAATGAAGTTCCTTTGCTAGGACTGTAGACATTATATTCTTTTCTATGTGTTTGTTAAAAATTGAACACTGCCTTCTGTAAGAACTACCAATATACTGTTCTAATAAAGTAATATTCGACAGGCTCTGGAATAGGTCATTAGCACATAGATTATAGAACTTTGGGAGGCAGGCTCATAACTGTTAATAGACTTCAAATCGCAGCCCACGCTGACATTTAAAAAATCTAGTTTCAAATTTGATAACAGATTACCAGCAAGGCTGGAAGCCAGCCACATGATTAAGGCAATTTAAATGCTTGCAAAGTGGCAAGATTAAAATCAAATAAGTGCTGATTTTTTCTGCTTCATTTATCTTTCACTTGTTTCACTCCCTTAACTACGTGTGAAGATGGACTCTGGGTAATTTCTTTTGCACCCATTATCCTGGGATAATTTTTTTTTGGGGGGGGGGTGGTTGTTGGGGTTGTGCGCAAAGCATATTAATTGCCACACCATCAGACTGAAAAGGGACGCCTGACACATGTAAGTGAGATTTTGAGACTTAGCAGGGAGGCTTGCCTTAAAACATGCTGTGCTCAGGAAGAAAAGCCTACTCATCCTGCCTGGGTAGCTAACTGTTGAACTAGTAGACTTGCACATGCCCAAGGTGAAAGAAAACAAAAAAAACACTCTTGGGAAGCGAGCAGTAAGTTAATGAGCTGCCTCCGACATGTGGCATGATGGAGTCGCAGGTGGCTGACAAGAGCTAGGCTGGGTTAAGAAAACAGTATTCATCATTCTGCTGCTGCCGTCTCCTTTCCCCTCTATTCTAGAGGCGCCAGAAGGTTTTCTATGATGAAGATTTGGTCTAAACACAGCAAATGTTTGTTCTTGTGCAGTGTAGAGGTCAGTGCTTACCATGTGTCAAATGCACTACCAAGAAACTTGCTCCCATGCTTCTGGCAGGAATTTATTTTGGAAGAAGCACTGTTTGTAATAAGATGTGGCTTGAATACAGTCTAGCACTAAACCTTTGCATCTGCTACACATTCCATGCAGACCCTTGAAGACCTATGCCAACAATGCCATGTCATGAAAGCAAAATTAATTTTCGCAGTAGGTCACACATGCAGTCATGTCCCCTCTTCAAATCCCCTCTCCGATATTATAAAATATGAAACACATCTAATTTCTATCTTCAAACATTAAAAAAAGACGGTAATATTCATAGCTGATTGACTTTTTGGGCTTGTCTTTTGTTTAGAAAAAAATCAATTTAACTGTTTGCTTGCTGATTTCCTTGCAATTTTATCATGGTTCCCATTTACTCTTAATATTGAAACCAGATGTTTCCTAAAGTACAGGAGGCTTCTCAGTCTCAACCCTTGATGTGCTTAACAGAGAAAGCACTTTGATTTTTTAAAAAATTACACCTTAAATTTTTAATCCTTGACTTAAAATTCCTTCGTGCCCTGGCTCTAATTTATCTCAGCAACCACCTCAATAACACAGTAGCTCAGTAGTTAGCACTGCTGCCTCACAGCACCAGGGTCCCAGGTTCACTTCCAGCCTTGGGTGACTGTCTGTGTGGAGTGTGCATATTCTCCCCTTGTCTGCGTGGGTTTCCTCTGGGAGCTCTGGTTTCCTCCCACAGTACAAAGATGTGCAGGTTAGGTGAATTGGCCATGCTAAATTGCCCCATAGTGTTAGGTCAATTAGTCAGAGAGAAATGGGTCTGGGCGGGTTACTCTTCGGAGGGTTGGTGTGGACAGGTTGGGCCGAAGGGCCTGTTTCCACACTGTAGGGAATCTAATCATAACAATTTTGTCCACCAATTCGAGCACGGAGTCCACCTTCCTCTCAACTTTACTCTCCTTCAGCTGCCTTGGGTTAACTCTCTTTAAAATATTTTCTAATCTACTCTTCTCCTCTCTTCGTTTTGAAAACCTTTTACAGAAGCCAACTTTTTAACTGACCCTTTGGTCATCTCTGCCGTTGTGCAATCCAATTTACTTTTCTTCTATTCCAAGATGTTTCTCTGCATTAAAGGCTCCATTGAAGCTGATGTTGTGGATATGTGTCTGATGCCCACAAATGATCAATTTAGTTTAAAAAAAAATTAATTTGCCGGTTAGAGTCATAAAGTCATAGAGATGTACAGCATGGAAACAGACCCTTCGGTCCAACCCGTCCATGCCGACCAGATATCCCAACCCAATCTAGTCCCACCTGCCAGCACCCGGCCCATATCTCTCCAAACCCTTCCTATTCATATACCCATCCAAATGCCTCTTAAATGTTGTAATTGTACCAGCCTCCACCACTTCCTCTGGCAGCGCATTCTATACACGTATCGCCCTCTGTGTGAAAAAGTTGCCCCTTAGGTCTCTTTTATATCTTTCCCCTCTCACCCTAAACCTATGCCCTCTAGTTCTGGACTCCCTGACCCTAGGGAAAAGACTTTGCCTATTTATCCTATCCATGCCCCTCATAATTTTGTAAACCTCTATAAGGTCACCCCTCAGCCTCCGACGCTCCAGGGAAAACAGCCCCAGCCTGTTCAGCCTTTCCCTATAGCTCAAATCCTCCAACCCTGGCAATATCCTTGTAAATGTTTCCTGAATCCTTTCAAGTTTCACAACATCTTTCCGATAGGAAGGAGACCAGAATTGCATACAATATTCCAACAGTGGCCTAACCAATGTCCTGTACAGTCGCAACATGACCTCCCTACTCCTGTACTCAATACTCTGACCAATAAAGGAAAGCATACCAAACGCCTTCTTCACTATCCTATCTACCTGCGACTCCACTTTCAAGGAGCTATGAACCTGCACTCCAAGGTCTCTTTGTTCAGCAACACTCCCTCGGACCTTACCATTAAGTGTATAAGTCCTGCTAAGATTTGCTTTCCCAAAATGCAGCACCTCGCATTTATCTGAATTAAACTCCATCTGCCACTTCTCAGCCCATTGGCCCATCTGGTCAAGATCCTGTTGTAATCTGATTGATTTGATCTGAGTTGCATCTCAGTTGTCATCGTGTGATTTTGTTCTCATTCTGAGTCAGAAAGTTGTAGTTTCAAGTCCCACTTCAGATACAGAATCTTGACTGATGTTTCTGTACAGCACTGAGCGAATTTTCAAAAAGACCAAGAAGCAAGGCCACATTTTCTCTTTTAGGGCAATGCAGAAGCTGGCATTATGTTCCTTCAAAGACTAACGGTGGGGTTCTGCCCTAAAATTCTGGATAATATTTATTCCTTAGCCAATATTATCAAAACCGACATGTTACATTGTGGTTTGTGAGATTTTTCTGTGTAGTAATTGTCTCCCTGACGTTACAACAGTGACTATTCATTGGTAATAAATAGCTTTGGAATATCATGAAAGGTGCTATAAGAGTGCCTGGCTTTCGTTTATTGTGTATTATTTTGAGTTTCTTCACAGAAGTCCAATTTGATTGTGTCTATTCCTTTAACAAATCAATATATCTGCACATTGCCTGCACAATTACGTTTTCTTGCCACTGCTTTCGGGCTTTCATACTAGTCATCAGTTCAAAGCGTACAACAATATTTTCCTAATACATTTTTAAAATAATCATTCAAGATCCCATGATAGTCTTATTTGAGGACGATGGTTTGTCAGTTTAGTCAGATTCTCTACATCTTCAATAGTAAGTTTGCATTTGATCTATGGGTGATAGTTATTTTTCATAGATTTATAGATACATACAGCACAGAAAAGGCCCTTTGGTCCATCAAGTCTGCACTGACATAACTACCACTAAAAGTGTGCTAATCCCAATTTCCTGCACTTGTCCCATATCCGTGAATGCTGTGATATCTTAAGTACTCAAATCTATTCCTTTGCTATTTAACTATCACACACAATATAAATGTTTAGGTCTTCTTTACTTCTCCTGTGGTCTTAAGAGGAATTGAAAAAATAGCATCCATAAGTGGGCTTGAAAGGAAATGACTTTAGTAATGAAACATTTTATTTTAATTCACTTAAAAGATGTAGCCATTCACTGGCGTACTTATTTAATTAGCAATCTGATTTGCAAAGATCTGGAAGAATAAACATGAACTGCACAAGGACTTTCTGTCAAGAGGTTTACATGTACTTTTCATATATCAGCATTAATTAAAGAGGATGATACTTTAATTTAAAATGCATCATGTACAGTTCATTGATTTTGCAGATGAACCTTATTTATTTATAAAGGGTTCTGTGAAGGGGTAAGTTGTGCAATCATCAGTCCAGGCAACTGAAACACTTTTCCAGTTGAGGAGCTCATGTTACCTATAAACACTGCTCACCTTATGTCTGAAGTGTATGTAAAGACTAGAATGCCCTGATACAAGAGCATGCCTAGTCTCAAGGTGGCACGATCACTGCACAACCGTGACAGGTCTACATTTATTTCCTTGTAGCCCCTCAACGAAATAGCCAAACGGCACTGAATCATGGCCAATTTTATGGTGGAGGCGTATGCTGCTTGGGAATGCTGTGAACCTGCCCAGATTCCTTTCATGTCAGATCATCTTTATCCAGCAGAGCGTAAGTTTGTTCGCTGCATTATTCTGGGTCAGACTCAAGAATAAGTCCGAGTTATGAGGACAGAATTATAACGCATCGCATGACTCATTGCCTGTGGATGGGGATTAATTAACATTATTCTGCAGGATTTTAATATTTATAAGTTAGCAACAACTTTTGTTGCCCTATTTAGAAAATCTACTGAAAATTAGACGTGTCTGTCTGGGAATGTAGGATTGTGGAATAAACAACAGAGAATAAGGTACATCCTAAGCAGTACAACTCTCAGTGGAATGGAGAATAGGAGAGATCCAGGCTCTGTGCTGTTTCATTTTCGATCTTACATCTATGTGATTATTTCTGCGTGTTAATAATAATCATCAAGAATGGATTCATTTGACTATTTTCTTGAGATCTTGTCTTCCTGCAAGGCTGTAGCTTGTCAGGTTTGTGATTGCAGCTAATGAAATGGTGTACCTCTTATATCTGTGCCTTGGCTTATATTGAAACAATTGTGAATTAACGGTGTTAGAAAAACGGATAGTGATATAAATACTCAGCAGGTTTAGCAGCATCTGTGGAAGGAGAAATGGAGTTAATGCTTCATGAGATGTCTTCAAGTGGCGTGTGTTATATGCAAGCTGACAGGCAATCCTTAAAGGAACTGCTGCAGGATGTACAGACACAGGTGAGTTGGGGGTAGTGCAATGGTAGTGTCTCTTCATCTGGGCTAGGAGGTCCTAATTTACATCTCTTCTACTCCAGAGGTCTGTAACAAGTTGGTTAGAATATATCTAAAACAGGCAAGTTGAACTTCTATGGTGAGGTCAGAAAGACCAATGCTAGTCCTGCTGTGAAACCCTTGGCCCTTTCTGGGATCATCTCCCCTCACCCCAACTGACCCCTCATGGAGTAGTTGGGTTTACAGACTACTTCTGACATGCCTGAACAGCCTGGCACGGGAATGAATCACAACCAGGAACATGAGTACCACACCAATATCACTACGTAGCCTCTCATCTGAAGTTCAAGGAACTCAGACACATGAAATTCTTCCTGATTATTGGGACACGCCAACAAGATTTATAATAGTGATGCTAGAGCTCTGATGACAGACTGAGAGTTTTCCAGTGAATTGTGGCTCAGTGGTTAGCATTGTTGCCTCACAGTGCCAGGGTCCCAGGTTCAATTCCAGTCTTGGGTGACTGTCTGTGTGAAGTTTGCACATTCTCCCCGTGTCTGTGTGTTTCTTCAGGTGCTCTGGTTTCCTCCCACAGTCCAAGAATGTTCAGGTTAGGTGGATTGGCCATGGGAAACGCAGGGATTATGTGGGATGCTCTTTGGAGGGTTGATTTGGACTCAGTGGGCTGATTCGCCTGCTTCCATACTGTTGGGATTCTAACATTCATCCTAATGCTGGGTCAGGCATTTCTGGGTACTTACTTCAAGCGGCTGTTTGGGCTTTTGTAAGGATCTATGTAACAGTCCAAACTGACCTGATCTACCCCATCCTAAGCAGTGGCATCCAACAAAATAGCAGTTTGGTAAAGAAATTCTGAAAATATTCTTGTGGAGCCAGGAGAGACAGGACACATCTCCCTTCACAAATCACCATTTTGACACTTTTCCAATTGTCATTGTTGTGGGAAGTAGTGTTGAGCTGTTGATGGTTTATCTTGTTCAAAATGGACAACATACTGAAGAAGGCACAACATGTATCCACAGCTCACTCAACTAGGACAGGAGCTCAGAGGTTTGGTTGGAAACTTGATGTTGAGTGAGAGTTATGGGAAGGGTGGGTGCAGTGTTCGTATTTCTGCACTGTCTTGGAAACAGTAATGTTTTTTTCCCTCCAAATTGGTCAAATCATGGCTGAGGGAGGTGCTCCCTGTTGAATTATGGTTGACAATTGGGGCTGAAAGCTGGAGGGTCAATAGGAGGCTCTGCATCTGAGAAAGAGACTCAACCTGTCATTCAGATAAGACACAGTGAGACAGCGGGCACCACCTTGAAAGGTTTAAATGGAAATTGGTCTCACCAGCAGCTGAGCCACAATTGTGACCTATGGCTATAGCAAGGCAGGTGTAGAGAGGGCCTCAAAGCCTGCCTGGAATGCTGACCACACCATGCCAACAACCTGTCTGTCATTAGGAGTGTGCCTCTAGTTCCAATGCCAGTAACCTACCGTAGTCAGCTCTGTGCTACTTGTAGGTTGATTTCCCTTCTTATCTCTGTCATGCCTCCAGGAAAGTGGTTCAAAGGCATGATGGTGCTGACAAATTAGTACTCATAAACTTCCAAATTCTCACCCCTGTGTAGGAGGCAAAATTCAGGTCCTTGTTAGTGTGGCTTGAGGCCCAGAAATGCACACTCAATGATTAACACTCTCTTCAGGCCTACTTCTACCTCACAGATTCGGTACAGGAAGTCACAGAGTGATACCATGGGGGTTCTGATAGACCACGTGGCCATGTATTATAGATATTGGGAAGGAAAATAGAGTTGAGGCCCAGAGGAGATTATCAACAATTGTATCAAATGACAGAGCAGACATGAGGGACTGAATTGCCTATTCTTGCTGCTCATCCCCATGTTCTTATGTGTAAGGGAGCAAGGCTTAGCATGATTTAGCATGTATTCCATGAATTCATATTTCCACAATATTAGCACTAATCAGGCTTATTCTGCCTATAAATACTCCAAAATTCCCTATGGTTGGGGAAGAATGACAAGTCAATAGATTAATGCAGCAGTAAGGATCATTGTAATTAAAATATAGCGGGAAGGGTCAGTGATGGAAAACTTAAACATGTGTCAGAAGACAGTGCTAGAGTTCATAAAAACAGTAAAAGAGAATTGAATTAAGGGCTCCTTATCTGAATGTCTGCAGCATTCTGAATAAAACAGATGAATTAACTGCTCAAATGCTGTGCATCAGGAAACATTACTGAAAGATGTTGAATAACAATCCCACTAAGTCAAGACAGAATACCCTATACTGACCATCCCTAGAAAAGTGTCTAAAGATATATGATACACACAATAACCCCTTGTAAGCTCCTAAAGTAATTTCAAACTTTGCAATGAATGCTGTTATATTCTCAAGCCCCACTCAAAATCTTAAATGCATTCAGTTCAAAAAGTATTCTCCCATCTAATATAATTGAATGGTGGATGGACATGTCATTGCATCAATTATAGGTCACTCTGACAGTTAGATATTACGACGTGTCATTTTGATAATTGGAGCTTCTTTTCCACTGTTGGAAGGAAAGATGGTTCATAATTGCAGAGACACAACGGTAATCAGAGGAGGATCTCCTAATGTTCACCTTCGAACCATGTATTAGGAGGGCTCTGCGCTACTTGGAGAAGAGTGTGAGCTCAGGTGGAGAATGAATGCAAACAGCAGCCAGCCACCAGATATATTCTTGCCATCGAGTTAACAGGCAAACCTACTGTAATACTGAATGCATTACATTGCAAGTCAGCATCCAGTAATAAGTGACAAAGAGATAGAATAGAGTTGTACTACAGCTTGTGAAACACATGTTTTACGTTATGTTTCATGCAATCCTGCTGCTAACATTCTTAGATATTCCTTTAGCACCTTTAGGCTGTCGATATATCACACATACACTCTTAGAGGCTGCTGGCTTTTATTACTGGTCTCCACCATCTTTAATCAATTCTTGCCCAACAGGAATGTTCTCTCACTCTCTTCACTCCTAGCATATTCCTTTATTTACATTTATATATTAAAGTTGCCTGGATACAAGACTCTAGAGTAGCCAAAGTTGTTTTTAACCTTCTTTCACAGCAATGGCTAGACCAGCATTTAATGCCCAGCCCTAATTGCCTGGCAGGAGTTATTGGTGAGACACCTTCTTGAACTGAAGCATTCCTTTAGATGGAGTGGGAACACTCACAGTGCTGGGATGCAGGGAGTGTCAGGACTTTGACTCAGCGATAGTGAAGGAATGGCAATATATTTCCAAGTCAGGACAGCAAGTGACTCAAAGGGGGCCTTGCAGGTGGTGGAGCTCCCTTCACCTCCTGGGTGTAAGAAGGTGACATTTTGGAAGATGTTGCCGATGGAGCTGTGATGAGTTAATTCGGTGCATCTTGTAGATGGTATACACTGCTGCTACTGAGCATCGGTGGAGGAGGAAGCAGCTGTGCAAGGTGGGGATTGGGATGTCAACCAAATGGATTGGTTTGCTCTGGTTGGAGTCTTGGGTTTTGATGGAGCTGCACTGATCGAGGCAAGTGGCGAATAATCCAGATTTGTTCTTTGTAGGATGGTGGACAGGCTTTGGTGAGTCAGGAGGTGAGTTTCAGGTCTTACAGACTGCAAACTGCTCTTGTACCCACCGTATTTACATGGCTGCCCTAGTTCAGTTTGGGTCAATGTTAGTCCCTATTGATAGTGGAGCATTAGTGATGGTAATGCCATTAAGCATCAAGAGGGATGGTTAGATTTTGTTTTGTTGAAGATGCTAAATGTCTGGCACTTCCATGCTTCAAATATTACTTACCACTTATCAGACCAAGCCTGGATATTGTCCAGGTCTTGCTGTATTAGAACACAATCTGATTCAGTATTACAGGAATCACAAATGTTGCAGTATCATAAGCAAATATTGCCACTTCCGACATTATGATAGAGGGAATATCATTGATAAAGCAACTGAAGATGGTTAGGCCGAGGACAATACCCTGAGCAGCTCCTGCAGTGATGTCCTGGAGCTGGGATGACTGACAACCACAACCATCTTCCTTCTTTCCAGATATAACTCCAACAAAAGGAACATTTTCCTCTGATTTACATAAACTCCGCTTTTGTCATGGCTCCTTGACGCCATGTTTAGTCAAGTTCTGCCTTGATGTTAAGTGCAATCACTCTTACCTCACCATGAGGCTTGGATTCGAGTCCCACGTATTCCAGAGGTGTGTAATAACATTTATGAACAGATTGATTAGAAAATATCAACTTTTAGCATCTCCTGCAACAATGAGCTGGGACTCCAATGATTGATTTCCAACAACACGACCATCTTTCTTTGTGCAAGGTATTACACCAACCAATGGAGAGTTTTTCCATGAATTTGCATTGATTTCAGTTTTCCTCAGGCTCTTTGATGCCATACTCAGTCAGCACTGTCTTAATGTCAAGGGGCAGCATGGTGGCCCAGTGGTTAGCACTAGTGCCTCACAGCACTAGGGACCTGGTTTCGTTTCCAGCCTCAGGCAACAGTCTGTGTGGAGTTTGCACATTCTCCCTGTGTTTCCTTCCACAATCCAAAGATGTGCACGTTAGGTGAATCAGTCATGCTAAAGTGCCCATAGTGTTCAGGGATATGTTAATTAGGGGTAAATGTAGGGGAATGGGTTTGTGATACTCTTTAGAGGGCCAGTGTGGGCTGAAGGGCCTGTTTCCACACTGTAGGGATTTTATGAATTCAGTACGCAGTCAACCTCACCCTGATCATTTTCCCATGATTGGACCAAATCTGCAAATCTGAGTGGTCTTGGAAGAATCCTAACTGATCACCAATGAGCAGGTTACACTTGCATTTCTGCTGCCACTTGACAGCACTGAAGATTGGTAACATGGTGATGGGAACCTCAGGGCAAGGCTGAGATGGGCCATTCATGGATCATGCTGTCTGAAGACAGTCGCAAATGACTCAACCTTCCACGTGTTGGATTCCCCCGTCATTAAAGATGGAGCCCTCTGTTCCTGTTAGTTATTAAATTGCCAACCACTGTTCATGGTTAAATGTGCTAGGACTGCAGAGCTTAAATCTTACTGCACACTTCCTTATCTAACTCTCTCAGCATAACACTTCAATTAAATGTAATTATTTAGAGACCCCTTAGATGCATTTGTCCAGTCCAACTCAAATATTTCTGGTGGCATGGAGTTCCACATTTCATGCAGAGAAGTAAAACGTCTCTGAGCTGCCTCCACAGCAAATATATTCGTATTAAAAGTAAGGAGACCATACTCTAGCTGCAGTCTTGACAATATCTTGTGAAGTGTAACCAGACCTCCCTACTTCTATACTCCATTCAATAAAGGCCAACATTCCACTCACCTTCCTAATTTACTTGCTACACCTCTGTGTCAACATTTTTGAGTCATGCACACGGGCACACAGAACTCTTGTACTGCAGTGTTCTGCAGTCTCTCACCATGTAACTAGAGTTAGATTTAGTTTTAGACTTTATCTTCTCTGCTTTTCTAGTCTGCCTGTCGAAAGTGGACAATCTTGAATTTTCCCACATGAGACGCCAACTGTCAGATTCTTGCCTACTGACAGAACCTAACTGTATCCCTTTTCAGGCTGTTTATATCCTTCTCATAATTTGCTTTTCCACCCATCGTTCTGCTATTTGCAAAATTGGCTACAATGCAGTTGGTTCCTGCTACGAAGTCATTAATATAGATTGTAAATAGTTGAGGGCACTAATTACTTCACCAGCCTGAAAACATCCCATTTATCTCAACTGTCTGTTTTTTGCTAGCGAGTCAATCTTTGATCCACACAAATTTATCTCTGCCAACACCATGAGATCTTATTTTGTGGTAATTCAAGTTTTGATCTGTGATCGGGGCAGGAGGGTATACTGTATGTGAGGCAGGCATGGGGATGCAGGAAGCCTTAGTCCCTGCCTTTATCCAACAGCTATGAAGCTTTTTCCAGCTGTATGGATGAGTTTGGGGACTGAAGGATGATCAAACTGACCGTGGTATCTTGGTACAGGGAATCATTCACTTGTGGGAGGAAACAGCAATATATAACTGGTAGGGGACAATATACTTAAGGGAATAGATAGCGATCTCTGCAGCCATGACCATGAGTCGCAAAGACTGTGTTGCCTGCCCGGTGCCAGAGTTGAAGCAATCTCCTCAGGTTTGCAGAAGAACTTGGAGTGGGAGGAGAGAACTCTGGTTGCCTTCCAGGTTGATCCCAATGACACTGAAAGGACGAGAAAGAAGGTTTGGCTGTATAACTTGAAAACTTTACCTCTTTACCATCCAGCTTCTGACACATAGTTCAGTTAGTCTTAATTTCATTCCTTCCTGTAAAAGGAAGCTGTGCTTTTTCTCTAAATTCCTGCTGCAAAATTATGAGACATGGGTAAGGATATTTTCCGTCACAAGTTGCAATTCTGTGATAATCACATTTTGTTTTTTAAGAATTTATTTTCAGGAGGCTTGTAAGGTCCAATGGCTGCTCCGTCATTGCCCTCGGAAGCAGGTCCTTGGCTCATTGTTCATTGATGCTTTATCCTCAGCCATTTCCCTCGGCTATTTGCTATTACCTCCCACTCTTACGGGCAGGGCAAGAAGATTGAAAAATGTGTTGTTGGAAAAGCGCAGCAGGTCAGGCAGCATCCGAAGAGCAGGAGAATCGACGGATTGGGCTTCCTGAAGAAGGGCTTATGCCCGAAACGTCGATTCTCCTGCTCCTTGGATGCTGCCTGACCTGCTGCACTTTTCCAGCAACACATTTTTCAGCTCTGATCTCCAGCATCTGCAGTCCTCACTTTCTCCTATGTCCTAAGATTACCTCAGGTGGAACAGCAATCAGTGCTTTTGGTCTTATTTTTAACCACACACTAGTCAATCTAGGCAACTAAATCAACTAGTCTACTTATTGCTAGAACAAGCTCAGTAAGACCTGAAATATAGGAGCAAAAGTAGGCCATTTGGCTCATTGAACCTGCTCCACCATTCAATGATGTCGGGGCTGATGCTATAATCCTCAGCTCCACTTTCTGTCTTTTCCCCATAACCCCTTCATTCTCTTACAGATTGAAAATCTGCCTATCTTTGCCTTGAATGACCCAACCTCTACAACCCCCTGCTGTAAAGAATTCATAGATTTTCTAGCCTCTGGGTGAAAAATTTCCCCACCTCTGTCTTAAATGGGTGACCCCTTAATTTGAGATCATGCCCTCTGGCCCTGAACTCTCCCATAAAGTGGAAACAACCTGACCTCGTCAGGTTCCCCCAAGGGTCTTGTGTGTTTCAATGCATGAACTGTTCTCTGCAGCGCCTCCAAAGCTAGTGTGTCTTTCCTTAGATAAGGAAACTCAAACCGTATTGCAGCTGTGGTCGGACTAGTGCCGAAAGCAGTTCAAACAAGGCCTTTCTGTTTTTATTAAACAAACAACTATGCATACTGGAAATCTGAAATAACAAAAGCAGAAATAACTGGGGAAACTCAGCAGGTCTTGTAGAGAAGAAAGAGAATTAAAATTGAGTTCAGTTCTGAAGAAGTGTCGATGGACTTGAAACATTAACTCTGATTTCCTTCCAAAGATGTTTCTTGACTTGCTTGGTTTCTCCAATAATTTCTGATTCTCTGTGCTTCCTATTTTCATATTCCATTCCCTTTGAAATAAAGGCCAACAATGTGTTTGCTTTTCTTATTATCCTCTGAATTTGGATGCAGGCTTTTGTGACTTATCTACAAAGGCTTCCAAATCCCTCTCTGCTGTAGCGTTCTGGTATCTTTCTCTATTTAAATAATATTTAGCTCCTCTATTCTTCCTGCCAAAGCACATTACCTGACATTTTCCCGCATTATATTCCATTTGCCAAGTTTTTAGTTCACTTGCTTAGCCAGCCTGTATCTCTCTGCTTCCATCTATTTTTCATAGCATCTGCAAACCTAACCATACACAGACGAGGAATGGCACTGTATAACTTAATATGCAATGAAATAGGGTTTCATTCATTCTCATCATCGTCATGAATTGATAGCCCAATATTTTTCAATTAATAGATGTCTATAATAATGCTTTTGGATTGAAATAGAGTGACCCTTCACATCTCACAATATTGCTGAGGAGGAACTTTTTCGTTAGGTTCCAAACTGGCACATCATTTATCTGAATTCAGGCATAGCCCTATTCTCAGTTGAATTCTGGAAACACACTACTGCTCCAGACTTACTTTATAAAGGGGTTTACTGCAATATATCTTGAGATTTTTCACTGTCGTCCTCTTTAAAGTTGTCTCAGATGTGCTGTTTCTTTCCTGGTCTGTGCTATAAAAATTTAACAAGGTCTGGAGCAAGATTCTACCTCCAGGGTCAGGAATCTAACAGGTTAACCACTTCTGGGTCCTGACCCTGCACAGTTGGGGGAAAATAGTCACAGGACCTGGTTTTCCCTAGTGCATGCTACTACTTGGTTTGAGGATTCTTTTGGTAGCCAACCAGTGGTGGCAAGACTTATCAAGAGTGGGCCTCATTTAAAAACATCATGGCAGCCAATGTTGTGGATCTACTAGTGCTGATACAAAGAATCATTGCACAGAAAGAGGCCACTTGGCCCACCATATCTATGCCATTTGGGTCATCCACAGGTTCTACTGTAATTGAGGTTCTGGCATTGGGCATGGAGGCCAGCAATGCCCTTATCTCTCTCTCTCCATCTGCGATTGAAAGATGAGAGGGCAGAGAATTTGTGGGAGAGGGTTCACAAAGCAGGAGGGAAAGTGCCCGTGTTCATCACTGGCATAGAGGTGGCAGTGATGGAATTTGTCAAGCTGGCTACCAAGGATGGGCTGCATGATCGGGGAATGGGTGGACAGAATGGGTGATGGAGGATTGGGTAAAAGATATCATAATCTAGAATTTACTCACAAAGTTTGGTTGATGGCATGGTATGCTGGTCTGGTGAGTGATGAAGGAGGCATCTTCATGCAGGCATGAAGACATCTTTGTGTTCATAGACCAGTTAAACATTGAAGGGGTAGAAGTGCTTCTTGATGATGACTTTCATTGCCTGGCCATGTTGCCCTGAAAATGGAGGAATCCAGCAGTGGAGGCAAATCCGACTGCATTTTGTGCATGTGAGCTCCAATCTGTTAAATGATGTGCCCAGCTAAGACAACTAGGCCATTAGTAACCTGCGTCATGAATAGAGTGCTATCATATGCCAAACACTATCAAAGCTTGCTGCTGATCCTTGGAAGCAGCCCCAGACTGTAGGGACTTCGAAGGCGACTCACAGGGTATGAAGAGAAATCTCATGTAGCCTAAGATCTATCTCATTGGGGGGTGTGAATGGTCTCCTGCAGCAATGACTCTCTGACATGTGCAATTAGCTTCTTCCTTTGTGATGCATTTGATGCGTGCATAATCTTGGTACGTTCCTGCTCCTCATTCCTTTCCTCAAATCTCCTCATGCCTGAGGCTCTTCACTTATGCCTGAGCATATTGATCCTCAATGTAACTCATCTCCATTTCCGCCTATCTGAATACCATGTCCCTCTGTCACTCTGCTTGCCGTCTGGTGCACCTACAATGCTTACTGCCTGCTCCCCTCTAATGTTGGCCCCACAATCGCAAGAGGGCAAGGACTCCCTGCATGGCCCAATCTCTCTCAGATCACTTGCTCCTCAAATTCGGCTGACCTGGGAGCACCTGTGTGCTGGTGGCTGGGTGCCCCTATTCTGCCCTGCACCTAGTATGGGCTTGATTTGAAGTGCATAGTGCAGCCAGAACGAGTTCCCCATTACACTGTCACTCCTCCTTTCACCCAGACTGTACCCTGATCTATTGCGTATCTTGTAAAGCCAAAATTCCAAGCTGGCTCCTGATGAGAAAATCATGAGATCATTAACAAAACCCTAGTTTCAGAATTGAATAGGCCCCGCTCTGCCACTGTTGAAACAAAATTACTGATTGGCAGAACTGCGATGACAAGTCATCTCAATGGCTAGCTGTGCTCATGTTTGTTTGTGTTAGCTCACCTCCACTCTTGCCCCATCCCAGAGGAGGTGGGTGGTGGAGGCTGGTACAATTACAACATTTCATAACATCATAGAATCCCTACAGTGTGGAAGCAGGCCCTTGGCCCATTGAGTCCACACCGATCCTCCGAACAGCATCTCATCCAGAACCACCACCCCCTATCCAATCCCTGTAACCCCGCATTTCCCATGGTTTACCCACCTAACCTACATGTCCTTGGACATTATGTGGCAATTTAGGATGGCCATTCCACCTAACCCGCACATCTTTAGATAGTGGAAGGAAACCAGAGCACCCATATGAAACCCAAGTAGACACGGGGAGAATGTGCAGGCTCCTCACAGACAGTTGCCCAAGGCTGGAATCAAACCCAGGTCCCTGGCACTGTGAGTCAGCAGTGCTAACCACTAAGTCACTGTCCCGCCCACGATTTAAAAGGCATCCCGATGGATTCATGAATAGGAAGGGTTTAGAGGAATATGGGTCAAATGCTGGCAAATGGGGCTAGATTAATTGAAGATATCTGGTCGGCATGGATGAGTTGGATCTAAGGGTCTGTTTCAGTGCTCTATGAGTCTATTAGGACCTAAATATCCTGTCCCTGTTCTGCTACAAATGTTTGACGTACCATAGACATCTAAAGGAAACCTTCCTAAGGAGTCTTTGGCCAATATCTGTGGACTTTTGAAAACAGTAGCTTGACTGATAAGTTGATCCGTTATAATTGGGAGGCCAATATATGTACAATCAACAAATCACCCAGCTTTAGCAAGTTATTTAACTGAGGTTACTAGCTTTTTATTTACCTATTGAACATGAGTATTCTGCGTGACATTTAATGGCCCAGGCAAACAATTGTTCCCTGAGAATAAGAAGATGTGTTCACCAACCCACTAGACAGCACTTAATAGTCAGAGAGGAATGTGTGGTAAAATTAAATATGTAAACAGTGTATTTGTCCCTGATCCTGCTGAACCAATATTCCCCTATATCACCTTTCTCAGAGGGCTTATGGTGTGACAGTTTACAGTTCATTCTATTCCAGCAATGTCTGAGGAATGTTTTTTTTGGGGAATTGATACTTTAAGAGACCCAAGGTTAACTTGCCAATGTAAGCCACTCCATGATTGTCCCATGGGCCTCCCCTTCAGAAGATGTCACTGACTCAGATCCGCTCAAATGCATTCATCATCTATTGGCAGCTGCCCATAAATGCATCTTGATTAGATGGAAACCCCCAAAGCTCCAAATAAACTGGAGTAACGAGGTAACTTTAAAGTCCACTGCTCCGTTTTGAGACACATAGTCACTGCCCTCACTAATAGCATGTTGCACAAAATCTGCGACCTTGTCTTAACTTACTGTAACAGAGATTGTGACGAGAAAAACTAAACAAACTGCTCATTAGGGACTGGAACGTTGGACCAGAAATTCCAAATTGTCAAGAAATATATGAAATCTGGTACTAAACATTATACTGCTTTTGGATCAACTCAGATTGTTTTATTTCCAGCTTTGCAACTTTTATGTCAAACGACTGTCACTGATAAAGTTACCTTTCACAGTACGACTTCCTCCTGGATTTTTAGGGTATTTTTGATAGTTGTAGAGTTATGACAATCCCTTCCAAGTTTTGATGATCAGAAATGATAAGTGTGTAACCTGTTGTCTTGTGACCTGTTATATTCAGTGATGCAGCCTGTTAAATCTGTTACAGAAATAAATTGTCGAGAGTCATAGATTCACAGATCTATACAGCATGGAAACAGTCTCTTAATTCCAACTCGTCCATGCTGACCAGATATCCTAAACAAATGTAGTCCCATTTGCCAGCATTTGACCCATATCCCTCTTAACAATTCCTATTCATATATCCATCCAGATGCCTTTTAAATGTTGTAATTGCACCAGCCTCCACCACTTCCTCTGGCAGCTCATTCCATACATGTACTACCCTCTAAGTGAAAATGTTATCCTTTAGAACACTTTTAAATCTTTCCCCTCTCACTTTAAACCGATGCCCTCTAGTTTTGGACACCCCTACCCTGGGGAAAAAATCTTAACTATTCACCCCACCCATGCACCTCATGATTTTATAAACTTTTATAAGGTCACCCCTCAGCCTCCAATGCTGGAAAACAGCCCCAGCCTATGCCCTATAGCTCAAACCCTCCAACCCTGGCAACATCCTTGTAAATCTTTTCAGAACACTTTCAAGTTTCCCAACATCTTTCCGATAGGAAGGAGACCACAACTGAATGCAGTATTCCAAAAGTGGTCCAACCATTGCCCTGCACAGCCGCAACATGACCACCCAACTCCTATATTCAATGCTCTGACCAATAAAGGAAAGCATACCAAATGTCTTCTTCACTATCCTGTTGACCTGTGACTCCACTTTCAAGGAACTATGTACCGGCATTCCAAGGTCTCTTTGTTCAGCAACACTCCCCAGGACCTTACCATTAAGTGTATAAGTCCTGCCCTGATTTTCTTTTCCAAAATGCAGCACCTCACATTTATCTAAATTAAACTCCACCTGCCACTCCTTAGCCCATTGGCATATCTGATCAAGATCCCATTATAATCCGAGGTAATCATTTTTGCTGTCCACTACACCTCCAATTTTGGTCTCATCTGCAAACTTACGAACTTTACCCCTTATGTTCAATTCCAAATCATTTACATAAATGACAAAAAGCAGTGGACCCAGCGCTGATCTTTGTGTCACACTGCTGGTCACAGGCCTCCAGTCTGAAAAGCAACCCTCCACCACTACTCTGTCTTCTACCTTCAAGCCAGTTTTGTATCCAAAATAGCTGTATTTCATGTGATGTAACTTTGCTAACCAGCCTACCATGCAGAACCTTGACAAACCTCTTATTGAAATCCATATAGATCATGTCCATCGCTCTGCCCTCATCAATCCTCTTCGTTATTTCTCCAAAAAACTCAATCAGGTTTGTGAGACATGATTTCCCACGCACAAAGCCAAGTTGATGATCTCTAATCAGTCCTTGCCTTTCCAAGTACATGTAAATCCTGTCCCTCAGGATTCTCTCCAACAACTTGCGCATCACCGATGTCAGGTTCACTGGTCTCTAGTTCCCTGGCTTGTCCTTATCACTTTTTTAAAATAGTGGCACCACGTTAGCCATCCTCCAGTCTTCCGGCATGTCATCTGTGACTATCGATGATACAAATATCCCAGCAAGGGGCCCAGCAATCATTTCCCTAGCTTCCTAAAGAGTTCTAGGGTATACCTGCTCAGATCCTTGGGATTTACCCAGCTTTATGCATTTTACGACATCGAACACATCCTCCTCTGTAATATGGACATTTTTCAAGCCACTGCTATTTAATTTCCCAAGTTCTCTCGCTTCCATTTCCTTCTCCACAATAAACATTGGCGCAATATATTCATTTAGTGTCTCCCCCATCTCTTGCGGTTCCACACTAGGTGGCCTTGCTGATCTTTAAGAAGGCCTATTCTCTCCCTTGTAAGGGACCAGGCCAGACCTTCTCAAACACATTTCAAGAAACTAGCCCAGACCCTAACTTTGCTAATTGGTGAAAGGTTGATAATCTATGAATGATGCAGCTGGCCTAATCGCTTAGTTTTAAACAAAACAGAATTTATTTGCAAGATTACCAAATGAAACACAAACAAAAGAGAACATGATATACAATAACGTAACCTAGCCAAAACCCCAACAAACTATTCCAACTTAATGATGCTGTGCCAAATTCCTCCACCAACCCCCAAAACACCCCTTGGCAAAAAAAGGTAGAATCAAACACAGGATCTTACAGGAGAGAGAGAGATGGCAGGGGGATTCAGCATGGAACATCTTCTTCCATGAAGCTGTTTCTTGGGCCAGCAGCCTCAAAGCTGACTGCTTGCTAAAAGCAAAGCAAAGCAAACCAAACCAAACCAAACCAAACCAGAGTAAAGCTGAGCTGGGAGAACTGGCCATTCCCCTTTCATTGTACGAGTATTTTTTAAAACTTGAAAGTTTATGCCTGAAGCAGTATCTGCTGGCTATAATCAAACTGGCCCTAAAACCCTTCAGGTCAGACCTCTCAACACCTGTGTCTTTACGACCGGCTCCTCGGATGCTGCCTGGCCTGCTCTGCTTTTCCAGCACCACACCTTTCAACTCTGGTCTCCAGCATCTGCAGTCCTCACTTTCTCCTCCCTGAAAAAAGCCAAGGGCAACATAACCATGTTAAAGGGGCAGCATCATTCTACTCTAGTTACCCTTTTGCCCTGAATGTATTTGTAACATCTCTTTGGATTCTCCTTAACCCTATTTGACAAAGTTACCTTATGTCCCCTTTTTGCCCTCCTGATTTTCCTCTTAAGTATACTCCTTTATACTCTTCCAGAGATTCACTCAATCTCTGCTATCTATGCCTGATGTATGCTTCCTTCTTTTTCTTGACCAAAACCTCAATTTCTTTAGTCATCCAGCATTCCCTGCATCTACCGGCCTTGTCCTTCATCCTAATAGGAACACGTAATCTCATTTTTGAAGGCATCCAGCTTTTCTGTGAACATCTGCCCCCAATCAATTTTTGAATGTACTTATCTAATGCTGTTAAAATTGGCCTTTCTCCAATTTAGAACTTTAACTTTTAGATCCAGTCCAATCTTTTTCATCTCTACTTTGAAATTAATAGAATTATGATCACTGGCCCCAAAGTGCTCCCCCACTGACACCTCAGTCACTTGCCCTGCCTTATTTCCCAAGAGTAGGTCAAGTTTTGCACCTTCTCTAGTAGGTACATCCACATACTGAATCAGACATTTTTCTTGTACACACTTAACAAATTCCTCTCCATCTAAATCCTTAACACTATGGCAGTCCCAGTCTATGTTTGGAAAGTTAAAATCCCCTACCATAACCACCCTATTATTGTTACAAATAACTGAAATCTCCTTACAAGTTTGTTTCTTAATTTCCTGCTGACTATTGGGGTGTCTATAATACAATCCCAATAAGGTGATCATCCCTTTCTTATTTCTCAGTTCCACTCAAATAACTTTCCTGTATGTATTCCCAGGAATATCCTCCCTAAGTACAGCTGTAATGCAATCCCTTATCAAAAACGCCACTCCCCCTCCTCTCTTGCGCCCCATCAATCCTTCCCATATTATTTGTATCCAGGAATATTGACCTGCCAGTCCTGTCCATTCATGCACCACATTTCTGTAATTGCTATGATATCACAATCCTATGTTCCTAACCATAGGAACCATAACCGTTAGGCCTCTTGCATTGAAATAAATGCATTTTAATTTATCAATCATATCTCATTCTCTCCTTTATTCCTGCCTGTCCTGACTGTTTGACTTGCTTCTTTTCCCAACTGTACCAGTGTCAGATGGATCTCTTTGCTCACTATCTCCCTGTTTCCCACTCCTCACCTTACAAGTTTAAATCCTCCCGAGCAGCTCTCGCAAATCTCCCTGCCAGTATATTAGTCCCCTTCCAATTCAGGTGTAATCCGGCTTTCTTACACAGGTCACTTTTACCCCAGAAGAGATTCTAACAAGTCTGTAAAAGTAACAAAATATATGTTCAATTACATTTAAAAAAAAAAATTCTTCATACGATGAGTGTCACTGACTGGCCCAACAAATATTGTCCACTTTGAACTAATCTTGAGAAGGTGTGATGAGTTTCCTTCTTGAACCAGTACAGATACACAACAGTGCTAGGGATGGTGTTCCATGACTTTGACTCAGTGACATTGAAGGAACAGTGGTATATTTCCAAGTCTGGATGGCAAGTGGCTTGGAGGGGAACTTGCCAATAGAGATGTTCCTCTGTTTCTACCATCCTTGTCCTTCTAGATTCTGCAGGTTGTGGGTTTTGAAGGTGCTATTGGTGAATTTCAGTAATATGTCTTCTAGATGGTATGCACTGCTGCTACTGAGCATTGGCGGTGGAGGGAATGAATATTTGAGAATGAGCTATACAATCGTCAGCGCATGTCCCACTTCTGAAAATGGTGGGAAGGTCATGGATGAAGTAGCTGAAGATGGTTGGGCTTAGGAAACTGCCCTGAGGAAATCCAGCAGAGATGTCCTGAAGATGAGATGACTGACCTCCAACAAGCACAACTAGAGAGTCATAGAGTATTTATAGCCCAGAGGGAGGCCATAGCCCCATCCTGATCATATCAGTCATCAAACATCCATCCAATCTTATTCCATTTTTCAATATTTGGCTTGCATGTAGTGGCATTTCAGGTATTCATCTAAATTGTTCTAAATGTCTTAAAGGTATCCGTCTCCACCATCCTTTCAGCCAGTGAGTTCCAGATACCCACCACTGTCTGGGTGAAAAACTTTTTTCCTCAAATCCCCTCTAAACCCCCTGCTCCTTACCATAGAATTGTGCCCCCTGGATATTAACTCCTCTGTTAAGAGAAAATGTTTTTCCCTATCTCCACTTCTTGAGTCTCTCAGAACTTTGTAACCCTGAATCAGGTGCCCCAGACCTTCTCCGCTCTAAGGATAACAACTCGAATGTATCTGGTCCCTCTTCACCAACGCAGGCAACATCGTGGTGAACCTCCTCCAAACCCTGTCGAGTGCAATCAGATCCTTCCAATGATGTAGCAACAAGAACAGCACACAGTACTCCAGCTGTGGCTGAAGTAACATTCTATACAGCTTCACCATAAACTCCTTGTTCTTGACTAATTAAGGCAAGTCTTCAGATACCTTCTTAACTGGCATTTCCCTTTGTGCCAGATATCACTCAAACTGGTGGAGAGTTTTCCCCTGATTCTCACTGGCTGTAGTTTTGCTAGAACTCCTTGTAACCACACTCAGTCAAATGTGGCCAAGCAGAGTCACTCTCACTTCACCTGAAGATTTCAGTTCCGATTCCATCTTTACAACTCGCTGTAATGCGGTTGCGAGTTGAGTGACCATGGTGGCACCTAAACTGAGCTTCAGTGAGCAGGTTGTACCTAACCATGTGCTCCATGGTAGAACTGTTGATGACATCCTCCATCACTTTGCTGTTGATCTAGAGTAGACTGATGGGGTAGTAATTTGTGCTGCTTTTTGTGTATAGGACATACCTGGACAGTTTTCCACTTGGTTGCATAGGATGGGGAAGGAAATTGCAGGGGATGGGCACAATTGAAATATGGAGCTTATTCATGGAGCTGTTGCATATCCTTGATAAGTATGTACCTGTCAGGCAGGGAGGCAATGATCGAGCGAGGGAACTATGGTTTACTAAATAAGTTGAACCTCTTGTCAAGAGGAAGAAGGGGGCTTATGTAAAGATGAAATGAGAAGGCTCAGTTAGGGGGCTTGAGAGATACAAGTTAGCCAGGAAGGACCTGAAGAGTGAGCTACGAAGAGCCAGGAGGGGACATGAGAAGTCTTTGGCAGGTAGGATCAAGGAAAATCCTAAAGCTTTCTATAGATATGTCAGGAATAAAAGAATAACTGGTTTAAGATTAGGGTCAGTCAAGGACAGTAGTGGGAAGTAGTGCATGGAGTCTGAAGAGATACGAGAGGCAGTAAATGACTATTTTTCATCAGTATTCACACAGGAAAAAGACAATGTTTTCGAGCAGAATACTGAGATACAGGCTACTGGACTAGATGGGATTAATGTTCACAAGGAGGAGGTGTTGATAACTCTGGAAAGTGTGAAAATAGATGAATTCTCTGGGCTGGATGGGAGTTATCCGAGGATTCTCTAGGAATCTCTGGAGGAGATTGCAGAGCCTTTGGCTTTGATCATTGTCTACAGAAATAGTGCTAAAAGACTGGAGGATAGCAATGTTATCCCTTTGTTCAAGAAGGGGAGTAGAGACAACCTGGTAATTATAGATCAGTGAGCCTTTCTTCAGTTGTGGGTAAAGTTTTGGAAAGGATTGTAAGAGATAGGATTTATAATTATCTAGAAATGAATAAGTTGATTAGGGATAATCAACACAGTTTTGTGAAGGTTAGGTCTTGCCTCACAAACCTTGTTGAGTTCTTTGAGAGGGTGACCAAACAGATGGATAAGGGTGAAGTGGTTGATGTGGTGTATATAGATTTCAGTAAAGTGTTTGGTAAGGTTCCCCTTGGTAGGCTATTGCAGAAAATGCAGAGGCAAGGGATTGAGGGTGATTTAACTGTTTGGATCAGAGATTGGCTCGCTGTAAGAAGTTAGAGAGTGGTGGTTGATGGGAAATGTTCATCCTGGAATTTAGTTACTAGTGCTGTACTGGTAAGGATCAGTTTTGGTGCCACTGCTGTTTGTCATTTTTATAAATGACCTGGATGAGGGTGTAGAAGGATGCGTTAGTGAATTTGCAGATGACACTAAGATCGATGGAGTTGTGGACTATGCAGAAGGATGTTACAGGTTACAGAGGGACATAGATAAGCTGCAGAGTTGGGCTGAGAGGTGAGAAATGGAGTTTAATATGGAAAAGTATGAGGTGATTCACTTTAGAAGGAGTAACAGGAATACAGAGTGCTGGGCTAATGGCAAGAGTCTTGCTAGTGTAGATGAGCAGAGATCTCAGTGTCCATGTTCATAGATCCCTGAAAGTTGCCACCCAGGTTGATGGGTTGTTAAAAAGGCATACAGTGTGCTAAGTTTTATTGGTAGAGGGATTGAGTTTCAGAGCCATGACATCATGTTGTAGCTGTACAAAACTCTGGTGCGGCCGCATTTGGAGTATTGTATATGTTCCAGTCGCTGCATTATTGGAAGGATACGGAAGCATTGGAAAGGGTGCAGGCGATATTTAATAGGATGTTGTCTCGTATGGAGGGAAGGTCTTATGAGGAAAGGCTGAGGAACTTGAGGCTGTTTACATTAGAGAGAAGAAGGTTAAAGGTGACTTAATAGATGATCAGAGGATTAGATAAAGTGGACAATGAGAGACTTTTTCCTCAGATAGTGATGGCTAGTATGAAGGAGCATAGCTTTAAATTGAGGGGTGATAGATGTAGGACAGATGTCAGAGGTAGGTCCTTTACTCAGAGAGTATAAGGGCATGGAATGCCCTGCCTGTAACAGTAGTAGACTCACCAACATTAAGGGCATTTAAATGGTCATTGGATAAACATATGGATGATAATGGAATGGTGTAGGCTAGATGGGCTTCAGATTGGTTCCTCAGGTCGACACAACAGTGAGGGCCGAAGGGCCTGTACTGTGCTGTAATGTTCTAGGTTCTAGGTTGGGTTAGATCCCGTGGTTAGAGCTGTGTGAGAACAACTTGGTTATTGTTGTAGTAAGTTCTGGAACATGTCTTCAGTACTGTGGCTGGACTGTTGTCATGACCCATAGCCTTTGCGTATCCACTGCCTCCAGCTATTTTTGCTATCATTTGGAGCGAATCAAATTGGTTGAAGACTGGCATCTGTGATTCTGGCGATCTCTGGAGGAACTTGAGGTAGATCATTCACTCAGCCCTTTCGGCTGAAGATCGTTGCAAATGTTTCAGCCTTTTGTTTTGCACTGATGTGCTGGGCTCTCCCAACATTGGGATGTTTGTGAAACCTCCTCCTCCAGTGAATTCTTCAATTGTCCATCAGCCTTAATGGCTGGGTGTGGCAGGACTGGAGAGCTTGGATATGATCAGTGGCTGTGAAATCATTTACACTGTCTATAACTTGCTGCTTAAACTGACCTGACAGTAATCTTACTTTGTAGCTTCAACAGGTTGATACTTAATTTTTAGGTATGCATTGTTTTGCTCCTGGCATGTCCTTCTACACTCTTCATTAACAGCGTGGATCCCTGGTTGAACAATAATGGTCAAGTAGGGATATGCTAGATTGTAGGGGTGTAAATTGTACTGGAGTATAATTCTTCAGTCGCTGATACAACACGACACTGAGTGGTGCCCAGTCTTGAGTTGCTTGGTCTTGTCAAAGTCTGTCCCATTTAACACAATGATAGTTCCAAACATCAAAATGGAAGCTTTTCTCAATGTAAAAGAATTGTAGAATCTTTACAGTGGGAAAAGAGGCCATTCAGCCCATCGAGTCTGCATTGACTCACCAAAGAGCTCCCGCCCAGTCCCAAGTCCTGCCCATCCATATTTACCAGGGCTAACTCACTGATCTTGCACACCCCTCGTTCTATAGGATGTGAATGTTCAAACTCCACAGTCACCCCCAAGGCTGGAATTGAACCCAGGTCCCTGGCACTGTGGGGGAAGCAGTGCTAACCACTGAGCCACCTTGCCACCCCTACAGCAAGGCTTTGTCTCCTCAGGGAATGTGCAGTGTTTAGTCTAGCTAATACTGTCATGGGCAGATCCAGCTCTGACAGACAGATTGATGAGAATGAGATCAAGTAGTTTTTTTTTCACTTTTCCTGGTTCCCTCACCACCGGCTGCAGAGTCAGTCTCTTTGAATGGAAATTTATTCAAACTACCAGCAGCAAATTTGCAATAACGATAACACAATCTCCAAATGACACACCAAAGAGGAGAATTGCAAGTCCTTGGAGGAATTAACGGAACTCACCACCAAAGGTTTGAGTTTATAGGAGGTTTTACGAAGCAGAGAGTAAGGTAAGGCCTTAAAGAAGTTCCAATGAGTTGAGTTAAGATGGTTGAAAGCTCTTCCATTAAAATGTGTTGTGGCAATGTGGTGTAATGGGGTAGGTCGAGGTTGTGTCAAGAAATGCATCGGAAGCGCGGGATGGAGTGTCTGGTGTTGAGAGGTAAGCCAGGGAAATATGCAAATAAAGAGTACGATAGGAGCAAGGAAGTGTTTATTAATAAGGCAAGAATTATGAATTTGATGCACTGAGGACCAGGGCAATAGGCAAGTAGGATGTGATAAATGAGGTTGGGGAATTCTGCCACATCCCTAGAAACAGGAACAGTGCTCACCCTCAAGAAAGATTAGGACCATGACTCTAATAGGAGTGTGATGGGATTGGGACACAGTGCCATACATACAAGGACCCATCCTCTGGTTCAGATGTGTTTGAGTGGCCATGTCCGAAATGGAACTTGCATTCAGTCATCACGTCTGGTGAAGAGGATCTCCGGGCCTGCGAATTTCCTCAGCTCTGGTAACGTAGGTTATCAATAAGATGGACAACGGCTAGCCTGTTGCTACTGTGGGACCGACCTGGAGATCCAATTTAAGGTCATGAGGCTACTTGCAGAAATGTAAAAAAAAGGAAATACAGTCAACTCATTTTGACCCCATGTACTTTGTTGGCATCAAGTCATGAATGGGAACACTCCAACATCAAGATCCCATTCACTTTCGATATCTACATGCAG
Source organism: Chiloscyllium plagiosum (assembly GCF_037043375.1). Taxonomy (NCBI): domain Eukaryota; kingdom Metazoa; phylum Chordata; class Chondrichthyes; order Orectolobiformes; family Hemiscylliidae; genus Chiloscyllium; species Chiloscyllium plagiosum. The sequence continues at coordinate 49,504,001 of NW_028270161.1, forward strand.
CCTTTTGACTGTTACAGTGCACTTATTACGAAAGCTATTCAACATAGCAGTTATTCTTAAATAAATAGATTTCATGTCATTTATCTTCAGGGTAACTTGAAACAATGCACAACAGCTGTTATTCATAAATATTATGTATATATGCTCCACAGAAATGCTTGAACCTGTCAAAACCAGTGCCGATTTGAACAACATGAAATGTCTGAAATGGCGCTGAAAGCAGAATAAATAATGGAGTTTAGAAAAATAAATGATTTAACAGCATTGGGAAAAGACAGGCAAATTGAACTAAAGGGCTTTCTGGCTCAGAAGTCTGACACAGGTGCAAGTTCATTCAATCTATAAAATTCTACGAATTAATGAAACAAGCAGGCGAGGTAATGTGATCTGTTTTAAAATCTGAGGAAATAAGAAACAAGACAACTCTAAGTCTTGCCAATAGTATGCACTTCCTGTCAATTAAGTATCACACTCACTGCAACATTCTGCCAATCAGACTTTACTGATACCCGATTGTTAAACAGTGCTTTCTCTGATTCATCATCTAAGGGCACTCTCTCCAGCTACTAAACTCAGAAATGACTGCCATCTTTCAAATACCAGTTAGCTTGCATCTCAGTTGTTTGTCATGGCTATTTCAACAATACTGAGTGGAGGGATCAAGAACCTAAAGAGTCACTTACCCCGAATGTGCACCCTTTGAAATTCTGCACAGATGTATCGGAAGTTTTACTGAAATTTGATTCGGAGTCTGTGGTGCAGTCCATACTTCATAATACATGTAGTACTTCACTGTACTGTGGGGTCTATCATAAGATTGAGATTATTTCAAAGCAAGGTGGCAAAGCTAATGGGGTCAGCAGCTCAATAGCTAACCCTTCCTTTGGTGAGTGGTTTTTCCCTTGCTTGAATAATTACACTGATTTATGGTTTTTGCCCTTGTGGAGGTCATCCCAATCAGAATAGGTCATTCACTTGCCAGCGATATGTCCACAACCCAACTTGTTTTTGGATTATTACATGTGGAGGAGACTTAGTCAGGCTTCAGAGGTCAGTCACAGTACAGGGGTGCAGGAAGCCTTAGTGTTAGGCACAAATGGACAACAATGGTTTGCAAAATCTTTACAACATTGGATACCAGAGCTGCCTGTGAATCCCCAGTGTTCAGTTGCTGTATACCTGACACTGTACGCATGAAAACTTGATTGTTAGTGGCAGCACAGGGGCTCAGTAATTAGCACTGCTGCCTCACAGTGCCAAGGACCTGGTTCAATTCTAGCCTCAGGTCAATGTCTGTGTGGAGTTTGCACATTACTCCCTGTGTCTGCGTGGGTTTCCTTCATATACTCCGGTTTCCTCCCATAGATGTGCAGGTTAAGTGGATTGGCCATGTTAAATTACCCACAGTGCCCAGAGATGGGCAGGCTTATAGATTAGCCATGGGAAATGCAGGGTTACAGGGATGGCTTTGGGTCTGGGTGGGATGCACTTGAGAGGGGCCAGTGTTGACTCAATGGGCCAAACTGCCTACTTCTACACTGTAAGAATTCTATGATTGTGATTGCTAAGAACATGGTAGGAATGTCTTCAAAGAATCTGGGCAGAGGTCAAATATACTCTCTTGTTCATTGGAGTGTCTGACTTCCAAACAAGCCAAAATGGAGAAGGTAAATTCAAGACTGTTAATCCCGAGGCCCAGGTAACATTACAGGGACCTGAGTTCAGATCCTTCCATGATCCTAAAATCTAGAGTTAAGAATCTAATGATGATCATGAAACTGTTGTTGATTCTGAGGAAAAACCCATCTGGTTCACCAAAGTCCTTTAGGGAAGGAAACTGCCATCCTTACCTAGTCGGGCCTGCATGTGACTCCAGACTCACAGCAATATGGTTGACTCTGAACTGCCCTCTGGGTAGTTAGAGCTGGGCAATAAATGCTTCATTCACGGTGAGTGAATGCCCTCATCAAGTGAATGAATTAAAAAAAGGCACCAAACTCATTGAGTGGCTCACTGGGAATGTGTGGGGGAGAAGGTATTGGAGGGAGTGTACAAAAAACACCGCCTAAGCAACCCTTCAAGCAACACATACCATTCATGGGGCAGAGTATAGAGACTGCACATTGCACTTGTTAACCGTTTCAGAACTCCTGAAACAGGAGTGCAAATAGGTCATCCTCAATCCCCAAGAACTGCCAAAAGAACATTCAGTGTTGTCATGGTGATGGATGTGGTATCAGATTTAATGACTGCTGGCAATTGGGTTGCCAACTGTGATTGGAAACATTCCTAGAAGTTTAATCACATGACCACAGGACACCTGATCACATGATGAGTGATGAGTTTTGGTCGCCTTATCTGGAGAAGGATGTTCTTACTATAGAGGGAGTGCAGCGAAGGTTTACCAGATTGGTTGGACTGGTGTCTGAGAAGAGATTGAGTTGGTTAGGATTGTATCCACTGGTGTTTAGAAGAATGAGGGGAGCATCTCATAGAAATCTATAAAATTCTCACAGGGTTGAACAGGTTGGATACAGGAAGTGTGTTTCTGATGGTGGGGGAGTCCAGAACTCAGGGTCATAGTTTCAGGATAAGGGGTAAACCTTTTAGAACTGAGATGAGGGGAAATTTCTTCACACAAAGAGTGGTGAGCCTATGGAATTCACTATCACAGGAAGTGCTTGAGACTAAAACATGATGTGTTTTTAAGAAAGAGGTAGATATAGCTTTTGTGACAAAAGGGATCATGTGGGAAGGTTGGGATTAGGGTATTGAGCTTGATTAGCCATGATCATATTGATGGCAGAACAGGCTTGAGGGGTCATACAATATATTCCTCCTCCTATCTTCTATGTGTCGATGCTTTTAAGAGTGGCCTGTGAACCTTAGCCAGACTGCAGTTGGTCACAAAAAAATACATTGTAGTGTAGCATGAGCCAAGATCAAGTGTCTGTACCTCAGCTTGATTCCACTACCTTCCAACTCAGAAATAAGAATGTGACTACAGTCAGCGCTGAAAATAAATACCTTATATTTAAAAAATGCCAGTGAAAGAAACTTGTTGTTCATTTGAAATCAGAAAATTTATCTAAAAACGGTAAAGTTATGTATTCCAAGAACTCAAAGCTTTATTTAATACTTGACTCAAAGCTTAGTAAGAAAAAAATGCTTATCACAATGCAACTCCTAATACGCTGCTCGGAAGAGAATGGTAGAACTTAAATTTCTTTTCGAGATGTGACGTTAAAGTGAGACCTCTAATGTCAGTAACACAATTTCATATTGAATATTAGCTTCCAATTAGATCCAGGTTCAAGCATGCTGTGGGCTCCATCTGTAATTATGACCTAAACGTAAGTTTTGATTATTCATAAATGACTAATCAGTTACTCTGAGTACTTGTTAAAATTGGACAATGGAAAGATTATAGATTACAAGTTAAATAGGGTAAGTGAAGTAGGGAACTTGGTGTGCAGACACTGCATTATTAAAGATGGTAACAGAAGAAGATAATGCCATAAAAAGGCAAACAAAATCCTCAGTTTTGTATCGAGGATCATAGAATACAAAAGAGAGGTGGCAATTTTGAAATTGCACAGGACTGTATCAGGCTGAGGTTGTAATTTTGTGTGCAGTTCGGGATAACTCATTATAGGAAGGATACAAAAGTAAACTGAAAAACTTCAATACAGTTCCACCACTCTGTAGTCAAGGCTGAGGGGTTTTAGCCATGAAGGTGGACTGGCAATTAACATGTTTTTTCACCAGAGCTGAGAAGATTAAGGAGCAGCCTGATGGTACCAAATTTTAGATAAGGAGAAAAAAAAAGGTTAGAGGTAGTTTCTTTACACAGATTGTTTAGGGAATGATAGGTGTTATCATAACCCTATTGTTGAAACAGATTTCCGTAATTCCTTCTGAAAGGAATTATTCAGTTATTGGAAAAGAGTGATATTAGAGGGTACAGGAAGTGATTAAGAGAAATGGAAATTTCAAAATGGGGTGTCATTGGACATTAGGATTATGGGGAGCGAGGAAGTGACAGTTGCAGCTGATTGGATAGTCTTGAACTTTGTGGTTGAAAAGGTCCATGAACTGCTTGCACTTATTGTCAGGAATGGGGTTGGAGGCAGATACAGTGGAGAGTAGTCCAAGAAAATGGTTTGAGCAACAGAGAGTTTCAGTGATGCAGAACTTTGCAATGCTCGAAGAAATTTACTCTGAAACAGATAATCAGGGTTCTGAAGAAAGGTCCTCAATTTGAAATATTAACCCTGTGCTGCCGTGAATTGTGGAATGATGTAGCACAGAGGGGATTACTTGGCCCATTGCATCCATGGCATTTCTTTGAAGAGTTTGATGGAACTATCCAATTGACCCCACTCCCATTACTTGACCGCAGTCCAACAATTCTTCCCCCACCAGATGAGGTAACCATGAAGGACTCTCCTTCTCAAACTTTCTGAGCTGTGGTGACCCTCAAGTTATACGACTACCAGTCATCCCTCCCTCTATTGAGATGATCCAGTAGGATTATGGTGATTTTATTTATTCAACACCCCATGGAATGCTATCTGTTGAACCAATTTGGAGCACACTTGTAGGCTGTATATTCTGAACCACAGCAACTCATTGTATAAACTTGTTTCCAAATGTTGATTCTGGTGAAATCACACAAAGAAAACTTCTAAAAAGTAAAACATGGACATTTCTTGGCATGCATTCTCCTCTATCACCCTTTATGCATTCTGGATTCTAGATTCACGTCATCCCGATTACTGCTAAATGTATGTGAGGCAGTACAATTAGGAAAAACGACATATAGTGTGAACGTATTCATACAATATTTAAATATGTCCACCCAGTTCAAGGCAGTTGCTTTCATTATCTACTAGAAATGATGGTGGAAGATTGCAATGATTGCAAACTAAGCTGCAATGCAACGTAACAAACTCTCACTCCAGCCTTTCCCCAGTACAATCACTTTGGCAAGACTGGAGGTTAGTGCCAGCGTGACTGGTTCAGAAGGACTTATTGCCAGCATGGTTTTGTTGTTCAGAACTTTTTATTTCTTATTTTCTAATTTATTCCTATGATCTGTAATGCTGGATTTTTTATTTCTTTATTTTTCTAATTTTGGTTTCCCCTAAGAACTTATACTGAAGAATCCATAACTAGGCAGCTTGTACCTAAGATGGTGCCATAAAGGGCAACTTTGCAAACTTTTCACTGTACTCATTTGTACAATAAAGCTAATTGTAATTCAAATTTAAACACCGTGACGTTTCCAAAATGGAGCTGGTTCAGGAGGAAATGTGGCTGCACAAATAGATGATCAGTAATTTTAATTCTCAAAAGCCATCAGAGCTGTAGAGACTAGGATTTTGGAAATTTCTATGCACTCCTTGGCCATTCAGGGAATGTGACCTATACTTCCAGTGTTGGAAGTGATTGGGGTTGTGCAGGATAGTGTTGGATGGCGTTGGGGTTGGGTGGGGAGGGTGATGGATGGGGTTGGGGTTGGGCAAGGACGGTGTTGGATGGGGTTGGGGTTGGGTGAGGAGGGTGATGGATGGGGTTGGGGTTGGGCAAGGATGGTGTTGGATGGCGTTGGGGTTGGGTGAGGAGGATGATGGATGGGGTTGGGGTTGGGCAGGACGGTGTTGGATGGGGTTGGATTTGGGCGGGATGGTGTTGGATGGGGCTAGTGTTGGGCGGGGCGGTGTTGGATGGGGTTGGGGTTGGGGTTGGGTGGGGAAGGTGTTGGATGGAGTTGGATTCAGGCGGGGCGGTGTTGGATGGGGTTGAGGTTGGGCAGGACAGTGTTGAATGGGGTTGGATTCAGGCGGGGCGGTGTTGGATGGGGTTGGGGTTGGACGGGGACGGTGTTGGGTGGGGATGAGGATGTTGAATGGGGATGGGGATGTTGGATGGGGTTGGGGTTGGGCGGGGGCGGAGTTGGATGGGGTTGTGGTTGGGCAGGACGGTGTTGGATGGGGACGGTGTTGAATGAGGTTGGATTCGGACAGGATGGTTTTGAATGGGGTTGGTGTTGGGCAGGACGGTGTTGGATGGGGTTGGGGTTGGGTGGGGATGGTGTTGGATGGGGTTGGGGTTGGGGTGGGGACGGTATTGGATGGGGTTGGGGTTGGGCGGGGACGGTGTTGGATGGGGTTGGATTCGGGCGGGGACATTGTTAGATGGGGTAGGGGTTGGGCAGGACGGTGTTGGATGGGTTTGGGGTTTGGGTGGAGATGGTGTTGGATGGGGTTGGGGTTGGGCGTGGACAGTGTTGGATGAGGTTGGTGTTGGGAAGGACAGTGTTGGATGGGGTTGATTTTGGGTGGGGATGGTGTTGGATGGGATTGGGGTTGGGTGGGGATGGTGTTAGATGGAGTTGGATTTGGGCAGGGACGTTGTTAGATGGGGTTGGGGTTGGGCAGGACAGTGTTGGATGGAGTTGGTGTTGGGGTGGGGATGGTGTGGGTTGGGGTTGGGGTTGGGCGTGGACAGTGTTGGATGGGGTTGGTGTTGGGTGGGGACGGTGTTGGATGGGGTTGGATTTGGGCAGGGACGGTGTTGGATGGGGTTGGGTTTGAATGGGGATGGTGTTGGATGGAGTTGGGGTTGGGCAGGACGGTGTTGGATGGGGTTGGGGTTGGGCAGGGATGGTGTTTGATGGGGTTGGAGTTGGGCAGAACGGTGTTGGATGGGGTTGAGTTTGGGCAGGAAGGTGTTGGATGGGGTTGGGGTTGGACAGGGACGGTGTTGGATGGGGTTGGGGTTGGGCAGGACAGTGTTGGATGGGGCATGGGCATGGGTATGGATGGTGTTGGATGGGGTTGGGGTTGGGCAGGACTGTGTTGGATGGGGTTGGGGTTGGGATGGGTTGGTGTTGGGTGGGGTTGGGGTTGGGCGTGGACAGTGTTGGTGGGGTTGGGGTTGGGTGGGGATGGTGTTGGATGGGGTTGGGGTTGAGTTTGGGCAGGACAGTGGTGGATGGGGTTGGGGTTTGGCGGGGACGGTGTTGGATGGGGTTGGAGCCGGGCAGGGAATGTGTTGGATGCATTTGGATTCGGGCGGGACAGTGTTGGATGGGGTTGAGTTGGGCAGAATGGTGTTGGATGGGGTTGGGTTTTGGCAGGACGGTGTTGGATGGGGTTGGGGTTGGGCAGGACGGTGTTGGATAGGGTTGGGGTTGGGCAGGACGGTTTTGGATGGGGCTGGGGTTGGGCAGGACAATGTTGGATGGGATTCGGTTTTGGCAGGATGGTGTTGGAAAGGGTTGGGGTTGGGCAGGACGTTGTTGGATGAGGTTGGGGTTGGGCAGGATGGTGTTGGATGGGGTTGGGGTTGGGCGGGGACGGTGTTGCGTTGGGGTTGGGTGGGGATGGTGTTGGATGGGGTTGGGGTTGGGGTTGGGCGGGGACGGTGTTGGATCGGGTTGGATTTGGGCGGGGATGGTGTTGGATGCGTTGGGATTGGGTAGGGCTGGTGTTGGTTGGGGTTGGGGTTGGGTAGGGATGGTGTTGGATGGTGTTGGGGTTGGACAGGACTGTGTTTGATGGGGTTGGGGTTGGGTGGAGACGGTGTTGGATGGGGTCGGATTCGGGCGGGGATGATGTTGGATGGGGTTGGGTTGTGGGGGATTGTGTTGGATGAGGTTGGATTTAGGCAGGACAGTGTTGGATGCGGTTGGGGTTGGGTGGGGATGGTGTTGGATGGGGTTGGGTTGGGCAGGATGGTGTTGAATGGGGTTGGGTTTTGGCAGGATGGTGTTGGATGAGTTTGGGGTTGGGCGAGGCCGGTCTTGGATGAGTTTGAGATTGGGTGGGGTGGTGTTGGATGGGGTTGGGGCTGGGCGGGGACAGTGTTGGATGGGGTTGGGGCTGGGCGGAGATGGTGTTGGATGGGTTTGGATTCGGGCATAGACGGTGTTCGAATGGGTTGGGGTTGGGCGGGGATGTTGTTGGATGGAGTTGGGGTTGGGTAGGAAGGTGTTGGATGGGGTTGCGTTTGGGCAGGATGGTTTTGGATGGGGTTGGGGTTGGGCGGGGATGGGGTTGGATGGGGTTATGGCTGGGTGGGTACGGTGTTGGATGGGGTTGGGGTTGAGCGGGGAAGGTGTTGCATGTGGTTGGAGTCAGGCGGGACGGTGTTGGATGGGTTTGGGGTTGGGCGGGTACGGTGTTGGATGGGGTTGGGGTTGGGCGGGGAAGGTGTTGGATGGGGTTGGGGTTGGGCGGAGAAGATGTTGGATAGAGTTGGGGTGGGCAGGACGGTGTTGGATGCGGTTGGGGTTTGGCAGGGAAGGTGTTGGATGGGGTTGTGGTTGGGCGGAGACAGTGTTGGATGGGTTGGGGTGGGTGGGACAATGTTGGAAGGGGTTGGGGCTGGTCGGGGACGGTGTTAGATGGAGTTGGGGTTGGGCGGGGAAGGTGTTGGATGGAGTTGGGGTGGGCAGGACGGTGTTGGATGGGGTTGTGGTTGGGCGGAGACAGTGTTGGATGGGTTGGGGTGGGGTGGGACAATGTTGGAAGGGGTTGGGGTTGGGCGGGGACGGTGTTGGATGGAGTTGGGGTTGGGCGGGGAAGGTGTTGGATGGGGTTGGGGTTGGGCGGAGAAGATGTTGGATGGAGTTGGGGTGGGCAGGACGGTGTTGGATGCGGTTGGGGTTTGGCAGGGAAGGTGTTGGATGGAGTTGTGGTTGGGCGGAGACAGTGTTGGATGGGGTTGGGGTTGGGCAGGACGTTGTTGGATGGGGTTAGGGTTGGGCAGGACTGTATTGGATGGGGTTGGGGTTGCGGTGAGGATGGTGTTGGATGGGGTTGGGGTTGGGGTGGGGATAGTGTTGTATGGGGTAGGGGTTGGGTGGGGACAGTGTTGGATGGGGTTGGGGTTGGGCAGGACAGTGTTAGATGGGGTTGGGGTTGAGCAGGGAAGGTATTGGATGCGGTTGGATTTGGGCGGGATGTTTTTGGATGGGGTTGGGGTTGGGCAAGGATGGTGGTGGATGGGTTTGTTGTTAGGCAAGGATGGTGTTGGATAGGGTTGGATTCGGACGGGGACGTTATTGGATGGGGTTAGGGTTGGGCGGGGACGGTGTTGGATGGGGTTGGGGTTGGGCAGGACGGTATTGGATGGGGTTGGGGTTGGGGTGGGGAGGGTGTTGGATGGGGTTGGGGTTGGGCATGGACAGTGTTGGATGGGGTTGGTGTTGGGCGGGGATGGTGTTGGATGGGGTTGGAGTTGAGTTTGGGCAGGACGGTGGTGGATGGGGTTGGGGTTTGGTGGGGACGGTGTTGGTGGGGTTGGGGTTGGGCGGGGACGGTGTTGGACTGGGTTGGGGTCGGGCGGGGAATGTGTTGGATGCATTTGGATTCGGGCGGGACAGTGTTGGATGGGATTGGGTTGGGCAGGACGGTGTTGGATGGGGTAGGATTTTGGCAGGATGGTGTTGGATGGGGTTGGGGTTGGGCAGGACGGTTTTGGATGGGGTTGGATTCGGGCGGGGACGTTGTTGGATGGGGTTGGGGTTGGGCAGGACGGTGTTGGATGGGGTTGGGTTTTGGCAGGACGGTGTTGGATAGGGTTGGGGATGGGCAGGACGGTGTTGGATGGGGATGGGGTTGGGCAGGATGGTGTTGGATGGGATTGGGTTTTGGCAGGACGGTGTTGGATAGGGTTGGGGTTGGGTGGGGACAGTGTTGGATGGGGTTGGGGTTGGGCGGGGATGGTGTTGGATGGGGTTCGGGTTAGGCGGGATGGTATTGGATGGGGTTGGGCGGGGACGGTGTTGGATGGGGTTGGGGTTGTGTGGGGATGGTGTTGGATGTGGTTGGGGTTGGGTAGGGACAGTGTTGGAAGGGGTTGGGGTTGGACAGGACGGTGTTTGATGGGGTTGGGGTTGGATGGAGACGGTGTTGGATGGGGTCGGATTCGGGCGGGGATGAAGTTGGTTGGGGTTGGGGTTGGGGGGTATTGTGTTGGATGCGGTTGAATTTGGGCAGGACAGTATTGGATGGGATTGGGGTTGAGCGGGAATGGTGTTGGATGGGGTTGGGTTGGGCAGGATGGTGTTGAATGGGGTTTGGTTTTGGCAGGATAGTGTTGGATGAATTGGGGTTGGGCGGGGACGGTCTTGGATGAGTTTGGGGTTGGGCGGGGTGGTGTTGGATGTGGTTGGGGCTGGGCGGGGTGGGTGTTGCTTGGGGTTGGGGCTGGGCGGAGATGGTGTTGGATGTGGTAGGATTCGGGCGTAGACGGTATTGGATGGGGTTGGGGTTGGGCAGGATGGTGTTGGATGGGGCATGGGTTGGGTGAGGATGGTTTTGGATGGGGTTGGGGTTGGGCAGGGTGGTGTTGGATGGGGTTTCGGTTGGGCAGGGATGTTGTTGGATGGAGTTGGGATTGGTTGGGCAGGTGTTGGATGGGGTTGCGTTTGGGCAGGATGGTTTTGGATGGGGTTGGGGTTGGGCGGGGATGGGGTTGGATGGGGTTATGGCTGGGTGGGTATGGTGTTGGATGGGGTTGGGGTTGAGCGGGGAAGGTGTTGCATGTGGTTGGATTCAGGCGGGATGGTGTTGGATGGGGTTAGAGTTGGACAAGGATGGTGTTGGTTAGGGTTGGGTTTTGGCAGGATGGTGTTGGATGGGGTTGGGGCTGGGTGGGACGGTGTTGGATGGGGTTGGGTTTGGCAGGGAAGGTGTTGAATGGGGTTGGAGTTGGGCGGAGACAGTGTTGGATGGGGTTGGGGTTGGGCAGGACGGTGTTGGATGCGGTTGGGGTTGGGCGGGGACGGTGTTGGATGTGGTTGGGGTTGAGCGGGACGGTGTTGGATGGGTTTAGGGTTTGGCGGGGCGATTTTGGAAGGAGTTGGGTTGGGCAGGGACGGTGTTGAATGGGGTTGTGGTTGGGCGGGGAAGGTGTTGGATGAGGTTGGGGCTGGGTGGGGATGGTGTTGGACGGAATTGTGGTTGGGCAGGGAAGGTGTTGGATGCGATTGGATTCGGGCGGGATGGTGTTGGATGGGGATGGGGTTGGGCGGGGATGCTGTTGGAAGGGTTGGGGTTGGGCAGGACGGTGTTGGATGTGGTTGGGGTTGAGCGGAGACGGTGTTGGATGTGGTTGGGGATGGTGTTGGATGGGGTTGGGTTTGTGCAGGACGGTGTTGGATGCGGTTGGGGTTGAGCGGGACGGTGTTGGATGGGTTTAGGGTTGGGTGGGGCGATGTTGGAATGGGTTGCGTTGGGCGGGGACGGTGTTGAATGGGGTTGGGGCTGGGCAGGGACGGTGTTGGATGGGGTTGGTGTTGAGCAGGGAAGGTATTGGATGCGGTTGTATTTGGGCGGGATGGTTTTGGATCGGGTTAGGGTTGGGCAACGATGGTGTTGGATGGGGATGGGGTTGGGCAAGGATGGTGTTGCATAGGGTTGGATTCGGACGGGTACGCTGTTGGATGGGGTTGGGATTGGGCAGGACGGTGTTGGATGGGGCATGGGTTGGGTGTGGACGGTGTTGGATGGGGTTGGGGTTGGGCAGGACGGTGTTGGATGGGGTTGGGTTGGGCAGGACGGTGTTGGATGGGGTAGGGTTTAGGGTTGATGGTGTTGGATGGGGTTGGGGTTGGGCAGGACGGTTTTGGATGGGGTTGGATTCGGTCGGGGACGTTGTTGGATGGGGTTGGGGTTGGGCAGGACGGTGTTGGATGGAGTTGGGTTTTGGCAGGACGGTGTTGGATAGGGTTGGGGTTGGGCAGGACGGTGTTGGATGGGGATGGGGTTGGGCAACGATGGTGTTGGATGGGGATGGGGTTGGGCAAGGATGGTGTTGCATAGGGTTGGATTCGGACGGGTATGCTGTTGGATGGGGTTGGGTCTGGGCAGGACGGTGTTGGATGGGGCATGGGTTGGGTGTGGACGGTGTTGGATGGGGTTGGATTCGGGCGGGACAGTGTTGGATGGGGTTGGGTTGGGTGGGGGTGGTGTTGGATGGGGTTGGGTTGGGCAGGACGTTGTTGGATGGGGTTGGGGTTGGGCGGGGATTGTGTTGGATGGGGTTCAGGTTAGGCGGGATGGTATTGGATAGGGTTGGGCGGGGACGGTGTTGGATGGGGTTGGGGTTGTGTGGGGATGGTGTTGGATGTGGTTGGGGTTGGGTAGGGACAGTGTTGTAAGGGGTTGGGGTTGGACAGGACGGTGTTTGATGGGGTTGGGGTTGGATGGAGACGGTGTTGGATGGGGTCGGATTCGGGCGGGGATGAAGTTGGTTGGGGTTGGAGTTGGGGGGTATTGTGTTGGATGCGGTTGAATTTGGGCAGGACAGTATTGGATGGGATTGGGGTTGAGCGGGAATGGTGTTGGATGGGGTTGGGTTGGGCAGGATGGTGTTGAATGGGGTTGGGTTTTGGCAGGATAGTGTTGGATGAATTGGGGTTGGGCGGGGACGGTCTTGGATGAGTTTGGGGTTGGGCGGGGTGGTGTTGGATGGGGTTGGGGCTGGGCGGTGTGGGTGTTGGATGGGGTTGGGGCTGGGCGGAGATGGTGTTGGATGTGGTAGGATTCGGGCGTAGACGGTATTGGATGGGGTTGGGGTTGGGCAGGATGGTGTTGGATGGGGCATGGGTTGGGTGAGGATGGTGTTGGATGGGGTTGGGGTTGGGCAGGGTGGTGTTGGATGGGGTTTGGGTTGGGCAGGGATGTTGTTGGATGGAGTTGGGATTGGGTAGGCAGGTGTTGGATGAGGTTGCGTTTGGGCCGGATGGTTTTGGATGGGGTTGGGGTTGGGCGGGGATGGGGTTGGATGGGGTTATGGCTGGGTGGGTATGGTGTTGGATGGGGTTGAAGTTGAGCGGGGAAGGTGTTGCATGTGGTTGGATTCAGGCGGGACGGTGTTGGATGGGGTTAGAGTTGGACAAGGATGGTGTTGGTTAGGGTTGAGTTTTGGCAGGATGGTGTTGGATGGGGTTGGGGTTAGGCAGGGAAGGTGTTGGATGTGGTTGGGGTTGGGCGGGGAAGGTGTTGGATGGGGTTGGGGTTCGGCAGGACAGTGTTGGATGGGGTTGGGTTTGGGTGGGAAGGTGTTGGATGGGGTTGGGGCTGGGCGGGACGGTGTTGGATGGGGTTGGGGTTTGGCAGGGAAGGTGTTGAATGGGGTTGGGGTTGGGCGGAGACAGTGTTGGATGGGGTTGGGGTTGGGCAGGACGGTGTTGGATGCGGTTGGGGTTGGGCGGGACGGTGTTGGATGGGTTTAGGGTTGGGCGGGGCGATTTTGGAAGGAGTTGGGTTGGGCAGGGACTGTGTTGAATGGGGTTGTGGTTGGGCGGGGAAGGTGTTGGATGGGGTTGGGGCTGGGCGGGACGGTGTTGGATGGGGTTGGGGTTTGGCAGGGAAGGTGTTGAATGGGGTTGGGGTTGGGCGGAGACAGTGTTGGATGGGGTTGGGGTTGGGCAGGACGGTGTTGGATGCGGTTGGGGTTGGGCGGGGATGGTGTTGGATGTGGTTAGGGTTGAGCGGGACGGTGTTGGATGGGTTTAGGGTTGGGCGGGGCGATTTTGGAAGGAGTTGGGTTGGGCAGGGACTGTGTTGAATGGGGTTGTGGTTGGGCGGGGAAGGTGTTGGATGAGGTTGGGGCTGGGTGGGGATGGTGTTGGACGGAATTGTGGTTGGGCAGGGAAGGTGTTGGATGCGATTGGATTCGGGCGGGACGGTGTTGGATGGGGATGGAGTTGGGCGGGGATGCTGTTGGAAGGGTTGGGGTTGGGCAGGACACTGTTGGATGGGGTTCTGTTTTGGCAGGACGGTGTTGGATGGGGTTGGGGTTGGGTTGGGACGGTGTTGGAAGGGGTTTGAATTCGAACGGGAACAGTGTTGGATGGTGTTTAGGTTGGGCAGAACGGTGTTGGATGGGGTTGGGGTGGGGATAGTGTTGGATGGGGTTGGGGTTGGGGTGAGGATGGTGTTGGATGGGGTTGGGGTTGTGCGGGGACAGTGTTGGATGAGGTTGGGGTTGGGCGGGTATGGTGTTGGATGGGGTTTGGGTTGGGCGGGACGGTATTGGATGGGGTTGGTCGGGGACGGTGTTGGATGGGGTTGGGTGGGGATGGTTTTGGATGGGGTTGGGGTTGGCTGTGGATGGGGTTGGTGTTGGGCGGGGACGGTGTTGGATCGGGTTGGATTCGGGTGGGGATGGTGTTGGATGGGTTGGGATTGGGTAGGGCTGGTATTGGATGTGGTTGGTGTTGGGTAGGGACATTGTTGGATGGGGTTGGGGTTGGACAGGATGGTGTTTGATGGGGTTGGAGTTGGGTGGAGACGGTGTTGGATGGGGTTGGATTCAGGTGGGGATGAAGTTAGATGGGGTTGGGGCTGGGGGGTATTGTGTTGGATGCGGTTGGATTTGGGCAGGACAGTGTTGGATGGGGTTGGGGTTGAGCGGGGATGGTGTTGGATGGGGTTGGGTTGGGCAGGACGGTGTTGAATGGGGTTGGGTTTTGGCAGGATAGTGTTGGATGAATCTGGGGTTGGGCGGGGACGGTCTTAGATGAGTTTGGGGTTGGGTGGGTGGTGTTGGATGGGGTTGGGGCTGGGCGGGGTCGGTGTTGGATGGGGTTGGGGCTGGGCAGAGATGGTGTTGGATGTGGTTGGATTCGGGTCTAGATGGTATTGGATGGGGTTGGGGTTGGGCAGGATGGTGTTGGATGGGGCATGGGTTGGTTGGGGATGGTGTTGAATGGGGTTGGGGTTGGGCAGGGCGGTGTTGGATGGGGTTTGGGTTGGGCGGGGATGTTATTGGATGGAGTTGGGATTGGGCAGGCAGGTGTTGGATGAGGTTGCGTTTGGGCAGGATGGTTTTGGATAGGGTTGGGGTTGGGCGGGGATGGGGTTGGATGGGGTTATGGCTGGGTGGGTACGGTGTTGGATGGGGTTGGGGTTGAGCGGGGAAGGTGTTGCATGTGGTTGGATTCAGGCAGGACGGTGTTGGATGGGGTTGGGGTTAGGCAGGATGGTGTTGGATGGGGTTGGGGTTGGGCAGGACGGTGTTGAATAGGGTTGGGTTTTGGCAGGATGGTGTTGGATGGGGTTGGGGCTAGGCGGGGAAGGTGTTGAATGTGGTTGGGGTTGGGCGGGGAAGGTGTAAGATGGGGTTGGGGTTCGGCAGGACAGTGTTGGATGTGGTTGGGGTTGAGCGGGACGGTTTTGGATGGGTTTAGGGTTGGGCGGGGCGATGTTGGAAGGGGTTGGGTTGGCGGGGATGGTGTTGAATGGGTTGTGGTTGGGCGGGGAAGGTGTTGGAGGGGGTTGGGGCTGGGTGGGGATGGTGTTGGATGGAGTTGGGGTTGGGCAGGGAAGGTGTTGGATGCGATTGGATTCGGGCGGGACGGTGTTGGATGGGGATGGGGTTGCGCGGGGATGCTGTTGGAAGGGTTGGGGTTGGGTAGGACGGTGTTGGATGGGGTTGTGTTTTGGCAGGAGGTGTTGGTTGGGGTTGGGTGGAGATGGTGTTGGATGGGTTTGGGGTTGGGTAGGGATGGTGTTGGATGGGGTTTGAATTCGAGCGGGAACAGTGTTGGATGGTGTTTAGGTTGGGCAGGACGGTGTTGGATGGGGTTGGGGACGGGCGGGGATGGTGTTGGATGGGTTTGGGGTTGACCAGGATGGTGTTGGATGGGGTTGGGTTTTGGCAGGACAGTGTTGGATGGGGTTGGGGTTGGGCGGGGATGGTGTTGTATGGGGTTGGATTCAGGCGGGGACGGTGTTGGATGGGGTTGGGTTTTGGCAGGACGGTGTTGGATTAGGTGGGGCTGGTGTTGGATGGGGTTGGGTTTGGGCAGGATGGTATTGGATGGGGTTGGGTTTTGGCAGGACGGTGTTGGATTGGGTTGGGGTTGGGTGGGGACGGTGTTGGATGGGGTTGGGGTTGGGTGGGGACGGTGTTGGATGGGGTTGGGGTTGGGTGGGGACGGTGTTGGATGGGGTTGGGGTTGGTTAGGGACGGTGTTGGATGGGGTTGGGTTTGGGTAGGATGGTGTTGGATGGGGTTGGGGTTGAGCAGGATGGAGTTGAATGGGGTTGGGTTTTGGCAGCCAGTGTTGGATGGGGTTGGATTCCGGTGGGAATGGTGTTGGATGGGGATGGGGATGGGGTTGGGCGAGGTTGGTGTTGGATGGGGTTGGATTTGGGCAGGACGTTGTTGGATGGGGTTGCGTTTAGGCGAGGATGGTGTTGGATGGGGTTGGGGTTGGGCGAGGATGGTGTTGGATGGGGTTGGGTTTGGGCAGGACGTTGTTGGATGGGGTTGCATTTGGGCGAGGATGGTGTTGGATGGAGTTGGGGTTGGGCGAGGATGATTATCGAGGTTCCTCTGTAATTTGTCCTGTATTTTTTTGAAGAGAGGTTTTAAAGGAGACGTGATGAGCAGTCTACCAGGGCCACTGGAGCACACAACTTATGCGGTTTTGGGTCTTTTTTTAAAATTTGGAATAATAGAAGCAGCCTGAATGGGTGTGACCAAGCTCCCACAGAACCAGGATTTTTAGTTTTATCATCAGCAGTTGCTGTTGGGGTCTTGAAGACGTGGAAGCTATTTTTCCCCTCTCTCGGTTACAGCCAAAAGCTGGGGATTCTCTTCCTGCAAAGGAGTTGCATGTGAGACAAACTGTTTTCTGGATTTGCCTTTTGCCAAGGGTGTGTTGATGGGCTGTTACTATAATGGAACAGTTTGTTAGCAATAGTAATTGTATCTTTTATTCTGTTAAGTTTTCCTGTAGAGTTAAGTTATTCCAATTCCTCCTTTCTCTTGTTGTATTTTAACAATAGTGGATGAATAAAGATTGCTTTGCTTTAAATCTGGGACTTTGATCAATCAAATTGCATTTGGAATGCAACACCTTACATTTACCTTTAAAATAAGAAGAAGGTAGGTCATGGACTATCTTCTGAACATTTTGAGGAGGTTTGGTTTGGTCCATAACACACTGTAGATTACGTACGCAGAGCTGGCTCAGTATACCAATTCTGTAATAGAGAGAGACTAACTGAAGGTGAGGCATTTACCTTTACACTAGTACACCACATGTTGTAATGTATTGTCTGCACAGCTTAATGGCCCATCTGGTCTGGAATCTGCTCCATAATCTCATTGTATATAAGTTGATCTCAGAAGCCTTGAAAAATCTTCAAAAAAATGGGAGTTGACTTATACCTTGTGCATAAAATTCAAACCATCAGCATAGTCTCCATTTTGAAATCTGAAAAAAATGCAACAGCTCATGTTAAATCAATGTGGCATATTTTAATTAATCTACTAGTTCAACAAGAATGCCTTTAACCACAATCAAAAGGTTTCAAAAGCCTTCTGCATCCAATGAAAAAAGCCAATTGAATTCAACTTGAGTTAGTTTGGCTATGTCTACGTTGTCAAGATCCTGGTTCAAGTATTGCAATTCCAACTTCAGGAAAGCTGTCCCCAACAAACCTTCCTCTCCAACCACTGAATTCAATATTCCATGTGTTTTCAACAATCTGATGACAATCTGTGCATCAACAGCATTCCACAATTTGATGGCAAAATCACAAAACATTAAATAAGGCAGCAGCTCCAATGTGGAAACTTCTTTTCTCTATCAACCACCCAGCTATTCCATTCAGCATGAACATTTGCCTTGAATGGCTCTGTGAGGCATATTGTCTAAAGGTTGAGCTATGAACATTAGATCCTGTAGTGCAATTGCAATCTTGTTATTTCTTCACAGCCACTACACTGCTGATGTTTGGAACAAACTTCCGATGGAATACGCTTAGCCCCAAAAATCAAAGCACGTCTTTCTTCGAGGTTGGTCATGGAAATTTCTCGACGGCCTTCGACTTTGCATTCCGTGGGGTCAACCTTCCATGACCGATGTTATGTCCCAACAAGGTCACCTCTGTTTTTGCAAATTCAGTTTTAAGTTTATTAACAGTTTTGCTTCTCTTGGTCATTCAAAAAGCTCTACCAACTGTACCATGTGATCTTTCCTGGACTTACTAAAGATCACTACATCATCCAAATAGATTGCACGGTTTGTTAATCCAGCCACAACTTTGTTCATGAGTCTTTGGAATATGGCAGGTGCATTCATCATTCAAAAGGGCATCACTTTAAACTGATATAGCCCATTTAGGATTACAAATGCAGACATTTCTTTCGCTGTCTCTGATAAAGGTGCCTGCCAGTAACCATGCAGTATGTTCAACTGATGTGACTGGCTTGTATGACTTGCTCTATACAGTCCTCCAATCTTGGTATTGGATATGAGTCCGATTTTGTAATGGCATTGATCTTCCGATAATCCATGCAAAATCGTTGAGTCCCATCAGGTTTGGGAACTAAGACTTTGGCGAACTCCACTCACTCTGGCTCGGCTCGATGATATCCTAGTTGAGCATGGCCTCGACGTCCTTCTGGACTTGTCTAGTTTTGAAAGGGTTAAGCTGATAAGGGTGAATTAGTATAATGCTCCTGCAGAGCACTAGCAAATGCTCTTTCTGTGCTTTGCCCTCCAAAAATGCTACCAGATGTGCTGAGTTTCTCCAGAAATTTCTGTTTTTGTTTTAGATTTCCAGCATCTGCAGTTCTATATTTCAATTTTGAAGTTGAGATCATTTGGTAGTTTCTGCGCAATTTTAGTCTTTTAACATAACTCTTGATATTATCATTCTGTGAAGTGCATGTCCCAGTATGCTGTTTGTTGCACTCGGAGTTAGATTTGGCTTCCCTAAGCACATGGAGAGTCACTACATTTCTGGTCACATTGTAACCACTGTGTCGATTTTCAGGGATTCATTCTGATACATTCTTCCTAAGATTAAGCCAGTGGCTGGTTCCATTTCTCAAGGCACTGTTTATCTTGGGCAACTTCTTCATGATGGAAAACAAAAAAAAAACCCAAAGAACTGCAGGGACTGGAAATCAGAAACAAAATCAGATATTGCTGAAAAACTCAGCAGGTCTGGCAGCATCTTGGGAGAGAAAGCAAAGTTAATCTTTTGGGTTCTTTCTTCAGAACTGATCGTAGCTAGGAACCCTTGGGAACCACTTGGAGACCCCACAACTCTCTAGATTCAATACTTAGTGCTTCAGTCACATTGCCGTAATTTGGTTTCTCATTGATCCTTGTTTGTTACACAAGTTTATCCATACATTTGCAGACAAGCCAGTGCAAACATGATGGACCGAATAGCCTCCTCCTGTACCATTACACTTCTGCGATTCTGAATAGACATGCAATTTCATCGACAACAAGGATTGCTAGTGTGAGAAATATCATTGGAGCTGCGAGGCTGACCTTGACAGTACGTCTGTACACATGGAATTTGCATTGACATTCCATTAAAGTAAATGCATCAATCAGGAAAAACTCCTCAAATGCATTTCGAGGCATCCCTATAGCACAAAAATTATTCAATTCACACCAGTTCCAACTCCCAAATAGACCCAGTCTAAGCATTCCATTTTGCCCAGGAATCAGGAAGCGATTTGAGCTAAATAGCTGAATAATACACTGTTCTGCTGGCCTTTCATTGGCTTTCCTGATTCCTGCTGCTTATGTTGTAATAGTTACTTACTTTATGGAAGCTAAAATTTATTAAACATATTAAAAATCAAGAAGTGTTAATGTCACTTAGAGGGAATAATCCCCTCTCCCAATAAAGTGTTCTTTAGAACTGCAATTGTCCTGTATATAGATTGCTTTCTCTTTAAAAAACATTATTTTATATTGAATCCTTATATTCTAAGTCAATGCAGGAGAACAGCAATAAAATGAAAATATTGATCATATATACAGATGTTCTAAGTTTTCATTACAGGTATTGGAAAAACATAAATGTATTTTGATTGTTGAGAAAAAAAATCTTTAAGTATATAAATTTCACACAATAACATTACATTGAATTTACGTAAACCATTTCAGTTTGCCTAATGGGGTTATAGAGTTGATGACAAAGGTAAGAGGTGCAGTTTAGGTGAACATGACAGAAAAAATAGGTAAGGCTGTGTGGGGTGTCAGTAAATACCCGAAAATTTCGAGAGACAGCTTTTTTGGAAACACAGTAAATGAAGTGCAAGTCTTTGACAATAGAATATAGAAATCAGGGAAAGGTTGGTAATCTAAAGTCAGAAGACTGTACTGGGGCATATTACAAAGATAATTATCAATGTCGGAGACTAGTCTTGATTCATCCATCCAGAGAGAAACAAATTTCGCCTCATTATAACATCCAATTGCACATAATTGATTCCAGACATTTTGCCTTTTCCTCTCTATCTGGATGTTTAATCCTTATGTTCATCACTCTTGAGTAAAGAGTCATTTCCTGACATCTATCCTGAAAATATTCTGTAGTTTTAACCATTGTTTCCCAGTTCTACTCCCACATTGCAGTTTTTGTAATATTGTCAGTTAAGTTCTTCAACACTCTTAACCTTTTTTTTAGATTGCCTTCCCAATTTCTCCTTGACAGCCTGGAGAGCCCAAATTTCTCAAACGTTTTCTGATTGGAATTGTCCACAACTTAATGGTAGCATTCTTACATCTAGATTGGAAAGTGATGGGTTCATGCCCTACTCATGAGTAAAGTCTGTAAACTAGACTTATCTTTCAGTGCTGTGCTATGGGAGGACTGTACTCTCAGATGAAACAATAATTGGTCATAGATTTAGAGAGATGTACAGCATGGAAACAGACCCTTCAATCAAACTATATATCCAGATACATTTTAAATGTTGTAATTATACTAGCCTCCACAATTCTTCTGGCAGCTCATTCCATACATGCACCTCCCTCTGCATGAAAATGTTGCCTCTTGGATCCCTTTTAAATCGCTCTTCTCTCATCTTAAACCTACACCCTCTAGTTTTGAACTGCCCTGCCCAAGGGAAAAGTCTTTGACTATTCACCCTATCCATGCCTCTCATGATTTTATGAACTTCTATTAAGTCACCCCTCAGCCTCTGATGCTCCAGGGAAAACAGCTTCAGCCTATTCAGCCTCTCCCTATAGCGCAAACCCTCCAATCATCCTTATAAATGTTTTCTGAACACTTCCAAGTTTCACAACATCTTTCATATACCAGGGAAACCAGAATTGAATGCAATATTCTAAAAGTGGTTTAACCAATGAACTGTAGAGGGTTGCATTTCAGACTGGAGGCCTGTGACCAGTATTGTGTCACAAGGATTGGTACTGGGACCACTGCTTTTTGACATTTATATAAATGACTTGGTCTTCAAACAAATCCAATGACTGTCTTCAAAGAGCGGCAGAGGTTCTCTCTTTCTCTCTCTGACCTTTTATCCCTTAATAAAAACAGGAAAAAAAGATGATCTGTTCATATGTTTGCACAGAATAGCTACTTTATCTCTGGCATTACAACAGCAGCAGAGGTAAACGTTCATGTTACAATGGCTCCACCTATTCTACACACACAGTCTATGGATGGAGACAAGGAGTGGAACTTTGCTAGCCTCAGAACACTATAGGCAACAATGAGTTCGTCTGGTAAAATAAGGTGAGAATGGAAATATGAAATTCGCAACATAAAGGGCAGATTTTCCATCCAATGTTTTAACGCTAGATGAAAATCTCATGAGTGACTGACAAGGGTCCAATGTGCATGCATTAAGATCTCATTACTACCTAATTGTGTCTCGTTTATACACAAGTTGCTATTTCCCCAGGACGTGGAGAGAAACTTGATGGTGACAATTCCCAACACGGGAGTCTGGGCAGTTACAACTCATTGAGAACTTCTCCATGCCTCCATCTTGGTGATAGACAGACAGGAGGCTGGGGGACCACGGCAAGCCAGGCAGCATCAGGAGGTGGAGAAGTCAACGTTTCAGGTGTAACCCTTATTCTGGGGTGCGGGTTAAGGGGAGCATTCTCCAAATTCTCACAGTGCACTTCATGGGCAGGGACTGCCTACTATCTCCATCCACAGAGGTTGGCACCAGGCAAGCACATTAGTATGGCACTTCCCTACATCACTTAGCGCCACGTTTACCACATAATTATACACTTGGAGGCTCACCAGTAACTTACAACGCAATGCTGCTGCCAAGCTACTTTGCATGTAGAAGCAGGCCTCCATCTCTGGAATCAGAACTGGGCGCATCTCTTGACTCTTTGCTTGTTTTCTTAGTGCTCAAGAGTCTGTGTTTACTTGGACATTCACAATACCTCTGCCTTGCCTTGTTGCTGTCTCATTCACAATACTGCTCTCTTGTCTTGTCTTGCCTTTTAGTGCAGATACAAAGCCAGCAGCTTATCATGGTGTTATGCAGTGATCAGTCAAGATGGTGGACGTGTTGCTGTACAGAGCTAGATGTTTACAATCCCCAGCCCCTTAGTTCTCTATGGATGAGAGTCCTTAAAACAGTAGCATTTTCCCACTGTGCCTCTGCAGTGGTTGCTCAAACTTTAGCATATTCCTCAGCACACAGCTCTGGAGCTTAGAATGTGCTATTCTGCAACACTCAGTCAAAGAAAATTCCATGCACTGGAGGACCACCATGTTTCAGGCTGACCAAAGAACATCTTTCACCAAACTGATGGTCCTCCAGCTCCAGCTGATGCTTGTCATGGCCTCTGTCCGCAGAGAACAGCTCGTAGAGCACATAGGCCTAGACAAAATCAAACCCAAAGGAAGGTTGGTGAAAGCAAAGTACATCAAATAACCATTACCAGGTAGAAGTGACAAATGCTGCTTGGTACCAGGGGTGATCACCTGGGAAAATACCACAGACTACATTTCAAATGCAATTCATTAACTGATAAATGCCTTTATAAATGCAACTCCTTCTTTCTTTTAATGTGGTTTATAAATGTTTGCTTTTTTTCCCCTTCTTTGTGATACTTTTTCAAAAAGTTCAGCTTAAATGCACGGGATTAATTTTACAAACTTTTGATTTAATTCTGCCAGCTATATTCACCTGAGCTTGCACCTGCAGATGTTAATAATCATGCAAATGCAGTTAGCTCAGAAAATCGAGTCCTGTTTGGTCTTGATGCAGGTGGATCTTTAAGCAGCGCCAAGCAAACGAAAGCTGTATTACAGCACAAGATGAGATCGATTAGTTTAAACATAGGAATCAGTCATTAGTGTTGTTTAACTGATGAATCAAAGGTTTATATGAATAGAACCATTCTGTCCAGCCAGATTTACAATGCTGGCATTACCGTATAAACACTCTGTTAGAATTCTGCTCTGCTGAGCAAAAAAAAGCTACTTAAAGCTGAGGAGTAACTTATACAATGAGTAACTTTTACAGTTGAACTCCCCTTGACTCAGAACCAAATGTGATGCAGTGCATCTGGGACACTCAGTCGCTGAGGTCAGCAAGCTTGATTAATAAGCCACTTTATTTGCCTTTCAACCATTTTGACCTCTGTGACAAAATTCCCTACTTGCACTCCTGTTACAACACAATCTGCAAGACTGGAAAATGTTAACCATGTTTACTGGTTGATCTCCTGTCACGTTTCCAGTTCAGAAGAAGGGTCACTGGACCTGAAATGTTAACTCGGCTTTCTTTCCACAAATGCTGCCTGAGCTGCTGAGTTTTTCCAGCAATTTATGATGGTATTTCCTCTGGATTTCTACAGACTGGCTTCTTCTTCTTTATTGTCTCAAGACAAACTCATTTTGTCAAAGCTGCTGTTTCTTGCACTCATTAGGACAATTTGCAAGAATACCAGTGCTGGTGCAAAACAAATAATTATATATTTTTTTCTTTTTTTCTCAGAACCTCTGACACTCCTGTTTTTTTTCCTAACTCCCACACTACTGCAGTTAGGCTTATTTTTCCCCAGCACTCATGGTGTGTGTGTGCAGGTGTAAGACACAGTGAGAGACACAAGGTGTACGACTCTTTATTCAATTTCCACCACCAGGAAGATAGGAAAACACCCGAGTGGCCTGTGACAAGCAGTGCCCTTCACAAAAGGCCATGCTGTGTGATCAAACAGTGAAGGGGAGGGCAGGGATTAAATCATAGAACATAGAACATAGAAAAAATACAGCGCAGTACAGGCCCTCTGGCCCTCGATGTTGCACCAATCCAAGCCCACCTAACCTACACTAGCCCAATATCCTCCATATGCCTATCCAATGCCCATTTAAATGCCCATAAAGAGGGAGAGTCCACCACTGCTACTGGCAGGGCATTCCATGAACTCACGACTCGCTGAGTAAAGAATCTACCCCTAACACCTGTCTTATACCTACCACCCCTTAATTTAAAGCTATGCCCCCTTGTAATAGCTGACTCCATACGTGGAAAAAGGTTCTCATGGTCAACCCTATCTAAACCCCTAATCATCTTGTACACCTCTATCAAGTCACCCCTAAACCTTCTTTTCTCCAATGAAAACAGCCCCAAGTGCCTCAGCCTTTCCTCATACGATCTTCCTGCCATACCAGGCAACATCCTGGTAAACCTCCTCTGCACCCGTTCCAGTGCCTCCACATCCTTCCTACAGTATGGCGACCAAAACTGCACACAATACTCCAGATGCGGCTGGGGTGAGGTGAGGGAAGGGGAAATGAGGAAACTGTTGAAGTCCACATTGATGCCTTGGGGTTGAATTGTTCCGAGGCGGAAGATGAGGCGTACTTCCTCCAGGCATCAGGTGGTGAGGGAGCGGCGGTGAAGGAGGCCCAGGACGTTCATGTCCTCGGCAGAGTGGGAGGGGGAGTTGAAATGTTGGGCCACAGGGCAGAGTGGTTGATTGGTGCGGGTGTCCCAGAGATGTTCCCTAAAGCGCTGTTACGGTTGGAGGGATGGGGTCTGAGGGCGGAGGTGCGGGATGTGGACGAGATGCGTTGGAGGGCATCTTTGCGGTCTCTAAAGAAGGGGGTCATCTGTGGCCTAACATTTCAACTCCCCCTCCCACTCTGCCGAGAACATGGACGTCCTGGGCCTCCTTCACCACCTGATGCCTGGAGGAAGAACGCCTCATCTTCCGCCTCGGAACACTTCAACCCCAGGGCATCAATGTGGACTTCAACAGTTTCCTCATTTCCCCTCCCCCCACCTCACCCCAGTTCCAAACTTCCAGCTCAGCACTGTCCCCATAACTTGTCCTACCTGCCTATTTTCTTTTCCACCTATCCACTCCACCCTCCTCCCTGACCTATCACCTTCATCTGCTCCCCCACTCACCTATTGTACTCTATGCTACTTTCTCCCCACCCCACCCTCCTCTCATTAATCTCTCCACCCTTCAGGCGCTCTGCCTGCATTCCTGATGAAGGGCTTTTGCCCGAAACGTCAATTTTCCTGCTCCTCGGATGCTGCCTGAACTGCTGTGCTTTTCCAGCATCTCTAATCCATACTTTGCAATATTACAAACCTATAATACGGCACTCATACAGTTCCAAAGAAAAGACAACTCCAATTCAAAATGCTAACTTGCTTTCTCTCTCCACAGTTACCTTCTATTTTCATTTCCGATCTCCAACGTCTCAGTTCCTTGCTTTTATTTCAGGTTTTTTTCACAAGTACAAATTTTAAAAGTAAAAGTCCAGCAGTTTATCCAGAGCCCCTTTCGAGGAAGCAGCAAATGGTTTTACTAAAACTAAGAACTATAGGTAATGGAAATCTGAAACAAAAACAGGAAGTGGTGGAAAAACTCAGCAGGACTGGTGGCATCAGTGCTTTGAATCCAGTGTCCCTTTATCAAAAACGAAAGCAGCTAGGAAACGGTAATATTTGTGCTGATTATGGAGGTGGGGTTGGAGTGCGGGTAGGGGTAGAAGAGTCAAGTGGATAGAGATGATGCCTAGAGTGAGAGAGAGAGAGAGGTAGAGAGAATTAAAGCAAAGGGATTGCTGACAGCAAATTGGAAGAGAGATAAGTATTAAATGGGCACTAATGAGAAGTGTTAATGGTTGAAAATGGTTGATTGTGCTGGGAGCAATCCATACAGAACAGGACCAGGAATGGAGGAAGACGTTCACACTCTGCAATTATAAAACTCAATGTTAAGTACCTGGGTGGAAGACGAGATGATATTGCTTCAAGTTTGTGCTGCAGATTTGCTGGACCACTGCAGTAGGCCTGAGACAGGGATGTTGGCATAGGAACACAGTGGTGGGTTGAAGTGGCAGACAATTGGAATCTTGGGAATTTCTCTGTACAGACACAGCAGAGATGTTCCACAAAACAATCACCCAGTCTGCATTTCATCTTCCCATTGCAGAGAAGACCACATTGTGAACAGCGAATACAGTAGATTAGATTGAACGAAGGCCCCGGACATACCTTCCAGGTGAAGCAGTGATTTACCTGGAGTTTGTAGGAGCAAACTGCCCTTCCTTTCCTTGTCCTTTCTGCCCCCACTTCCAGGATTAACCTGTCCACTGCCATCCACTAAAAAGCCACTGACTCCCATAGCTATCTTCACTACAGCTAATCATACCCCACGTCCTGCAAGGACTCCATCCTATTCTCCCAGTTCCTTCACCTAAGTCGTATCTGTTCGGATGATGCCATCTTCTAAAACAGTGCCGCTGACATAGTTTCCTACCCACTGTGGTTGACAGGACCCTCAACCATATCCAACCTACCACCTGCACTTCTGTCCTTGCCCCCTCCCATCACTCACAACAGCGTGATCACATTCCCCTTGTCTCAGTTTTCATTCCACTAGCCTCTACATTCAAGGGATCATTCTCTGCCATTTCAGACAACTCCAGCAGAACGCTGCCATCAAACACATCTTCCCCTCACTCCCCCTGTCTGTATTTCATAGGGACCATTCCCTCCAGGACACCCAAATCCATTCCACAACCACCAATACCAGCCCCCTCTCCACAGCACCTTCCTATATAACCACAGAAGGTACAACACTTGCCCCTTCACCTCCTCCCTGCTCACCATTCAAAAGCCTAAACAGTCTTTCAGGTGAAGCAACATTTCACCTCTGCCTTCTCCAATCTTCCATGTGTATTTGCGTACTCGTTGTGGCCTACACTACGTTGGAGAAACCAAACCCAGATTGGGTGACCGCTTTGCGAAATACCTCTAGTCTGAGCGCAAACATGACCTCAACCTACCTGTGTTCGAGACGGAAAAACACTGCAGATGCTGGAATCCAAAATAGACAGGCAGGAGGCTGGAAGAACTCAGAAAGCCAGGCAGCATCAGGAGGTGGAGAAGTTAATGTTTCAGGTGTAACCCTTCTCTACCTCCTAATGCTGCCTGGTTCCTGTGTTCTTCCAGCCTCCTGCCTACCCAACCTTCCTGTAGTCGGTCATTTTAACAATGCTTTTTGCTCACATGCCTTCGTGTCTATCCTCGGCATGCTGCAGTGTTCCAGTGAATCACAGCACAAACTGGATGAATAACATCTTAGCGTCAGCCTCAGCACTTTACAGCTTTCTGGGCTTAATATTGAGTTCAGCACCTTCAAACTGTGAATCATTTCTTCCCTTTCTTTTAGTTGGTTATCATGTCCTCTCTCCCCTCCCACCCATTCCATTGTCTGTCCTTTCAAGTCAGACAGGAGGGACACCATTGTTCTGCTATAATCACATTCCAATGACTTAACCTGAACTATCAGCATCTTTTCTCCCCCAGTGCCCTACACCCAGTACACCCCTCCAATCTAGAGCATAAATGCTGTCCTCTCTACACTTCACTTCAGCTTTGATGAAGAGTTATCTAGTCTTGAAATGTTAGCTTGCTCTCTCTCTCTCTCCATGGATTGCTGTCTGACCCGCTGTGATCTCCAGCATTTGTTGTTTTCATTTACCTGCACTTTGTTCAACTTCAATTAATGCAAACCACACAACCACCATCAGTATAAAGACCACCACTTCTAAGCTGTTTTATGAAAATTGTTTTGTGAGGCTTAGCGCTTACACTGCAGGTGGGTCAGGCACAGGGGGACCTCAACACATCAGAATTATTGTTCAAATAAAGACAAAGACTTGCATTTATGTAGCATCTTATATGACCATGCAGCACTCCAACTCCTTTAGAGTAATTTTTATGCAGTTACTGTTGTAAGAACAGGGAGATAATTTACACATGACAGGGTTCCACAAACAACAATGGGAAATGACAGGGTCATCTGAATGGTTGTGAGTTGAAGGATACATATTGGGTAGGATTCTTGGGTGAACTCTCTGCTCTTCCTTGAATAGCATAATTGAATCTCGTTTAACATCGCGCTCTTCCGAGTGCAGCACTCCCTCAGTACTGAGGTAAAACCTTAACTTAATTTCAGAGCTCAGGGTTGATGGAGTGAGACTCGAACCTGTTTTATAAGGGTCATGATTCTGAGAAGGTCAATGTTGGAGACTGCATTAAGTTTCACTCAGTCTGAAGATGTCATATGGACTTGGTGTGGAAAAGACAGAGCAACTGAGGATTTTGGAAAATGAAGATCTGCTTCCTGGGTCTCCCCATTGGGTTATTTACATTATCTACTATACTAATGTAACTTGTACTCGATTGCTATCATGTTGTTTAAGACAACAGCCTCTTCACTTATGATTCAGTAGTTCTTTTCCTCCACCATTGTAGGGTCTTTAGACCCAGTCAAGCAACGAGGATGGTGAACTCTCCCAAACACAAACTGGCAATGCTTGGCAGCATATAGCAGAGCCCACAAGCTCCTGACTCAAGTGAGAAAACTGAGCTAAGGCTGACAACAGTGAAGAAAACAGGAGTGCAGATCCAGTGGATCAATGTTCCTCTCCAGACCTTGCCTCACCCCCTTCCCATCTATCTGGCTGTATTAGTTTCAAAGTGCAGGGATATCATGATCACCATTATTGATAATATGGATGTTGTAATAGGGCTGATATCTGTGCAGTCCTGTCACAACATTACTTTTTAAATCATTCACGAGATGGGGGCATCACTGACTAGGCATTTATTACTCATCTAGAGAAGACAGGGATTCAGATCCTGTAAGCGAAGACTGTTTCAATATGAAAGGGCAAAATGTGTCGGCATAGGCTTGAAGGGCCGAAGGGCCTTTTCCTGTGCTGTTTTGTTTTTTGTTCTTTGTATCTCTCATTAACCAGAGAGCAGTTAAGAGCCAACCGCTTTGGGTCTGGAGTCACATATAGGCCAGATCAGGTAAGGATGGCAGTTTCCTTCCCTAAAGGGCATCAGTGAACCAGATGGGTTTTTCCTGCAATCAGTAATGGTTTCATTAGAAACCACTATGTGTTAGCAATGAAGTGAGTAGATGTTTAATGTGACAGATTTGGTGAGGGTCAAGTAGACTGCTTTGGTCTGGATGATGTTGAGCTTGTCCTGTGTTGTTGGAGCTGCACTCATCCAGGCAAGTGGACAGTATTACATGATACTTGACCTTAAACCTCTGATTAGACATCAGAATTCCAAAATTTTTATTGAAATCCAATTCCACCAACTTCCATGGCAGGATTTGAAACTGAGTCCCCAGAACGCAACCTGGATCTCTGGATTAACAGCCCAGCAAAAATACCACTAGCCTCGTCTACGTTGCTGTAGAATTTATGGATGGTAATGTGCACCTTCCTTAATTCTCTGATTGATTCACTGAACCGACATGGGTTGTTAGAATTAAGGGGAAAATAAGCTTATCTGATGGTTATCATCATTGTCAGGTATGGCCATTAAAGAATATTGCACACAATTCTGATATTTTGTCAGTAGAGCCTCACAGGCAGCTGAAGATGGATTAGGCTGCTGTCCATTATTTCTAACCATTCAGAAACACCATTGGAAAAGTGCCTTATATGAATCAAGAGAAAGTTACAGTTCAACTGAAGGAAACACATTTAGAAAATGCACACCACATCAAAGCAAATATGAAGCTTTGAAGATAAATAGTGGTTAAGAACAATGCAGCATGAAAATAACCAGCACTTCAAGGCTCTCACTTTGAAGAAGCCAGGACATATTTTCCATAAGCTTAATTTACATGGTGATCTTTGAATGATACTGAAACTTGATGCAAAAGAATTTATATTGGTTAGGACAAATTCTTAAATTTAGTCAAAGATGTCCTCATTCAAAGTTTGTGAGAAGATTTGTAGCTCGGGTCCTCGTTGTTGTGATTGTGTTCGCCGAGCTGGGAATTTGTGTTGCAGACGTTTCGTCCCCTGTCTGGGTGACATCCTCAGTGCTTGGGAGCCTCCTGTAAAGCGCTTCTGTGATCTTTCCTCCAGCATTTGTAGTGGTTTGAATCTGCTGCTTCCGGTTGTCAGTTCCAGCTGTCCACTGCAGTGGTCGGTATATTGGGTCCAGGTCGATGTGCTTATTGATTGAATCTGTGGTTGAGTACCATGCCTCTAGGAATTCCCTAGCTGTTCTCTGTTTGGCTTGTCCTATAATAGTAGTGTTGTCCCAGTCGAATTCATGTTGCTTGTCATCTGCGTGTGTGGCTACTAAGGATAGCTGGTCGTGTCGTTTCGTGGCTAGTTGGTGTTCATGGATGCGGATCGTTAGCTGTCTTCCTGTTTGTCCTAAATAGTGTTTTGTGCAGTCCTTGCATGGGATTTTGTACACTACATTGGTTTTGCTCATGTTGGGTATTGGGTCCTTTGTTCTGGTGAGTTGTTGTCTGAGAGTGGCTGTTGGTTTGTGTGCTGTTATAAGTCCTAGTGGTCGCAGTAGTCTGGCTGTCAGTTGGGAAATGCTCTTGATGTATGGTAGTGTGGCTAGTCCTTTGGGTTGTGGCATGTTCTCGTTCCGTTGACTTTCCCTTAGGCATCTGTTGATGAAATTGCGCGATTCACTAGAGAGGAAGAAAAGGACAACCAACTCCCATTCCTAGACGTGATGGTACAGAGAACACCGAATGGAGAATTCACCACAAAGGGATACAGGAAAGCCACACCCAAAGACCAAGTCCTGAACTACGAAAGCAACCACCCCAACACACACAAAAGACGTTGCATCAAGACACTATTCAACAGGACCAGAACTGCAAAAAGAGGAAGAACACCTATACAATGTATTCGCCAAAAACGGATACCCGCGCAATTTCATCAACAGATGCCTAAGGGAAAGACAACAGAACAAGGACATGCCGCAATCCAAAGGACCAGCCACACTACCATACATCAAGAGCATTTCCGAACTGACAGCCAGACTACTGCGTCCACTAGGACTCATAACAGCACACAAACCAACAGCCACTCTCAGACAACAACACACCAGAATGAAGGACCCAATACCCAGCATGAGCAAAACCGATGTAGTGTACAAAATCCCATGCAAGGACTGCACAAAACACTACATAGGACAAACAGGAAGACAGCTAACGATCCGCATCCATGAACACCAACTAGCCACGAAATGACACGACCAGCAACATTAATTCAACTGGGACAACAGTACTATTATAGGACAAGCCAAACAGAGAACAGCCAGGGAATTCCTAGAGGCATGGCACTCATCCACAGATTCAATCAACAAGCACATCGACCTGGACCCAATATACCGACCACTGCAGTGGACAGCTGCAACTGACAACTGGAAGCGGCAGATTCAAACCACTACAAATGCTGGAGGAAAGATCACAGAAGCGCTTCACAGGAGGCTCCCAAGCACTGAGGATGTCACCTAGATAGGGGACGAAACGTCTGCAATACAAATTCCCAGCTCGGCGAACACAATCACAACAATGTCCTCATTCATTCATATGTAATATGAAAAATATTGTTTAATATAAATATGTGCAATTTTTGAGCAACATGTGAACAACCCAATCACATTTTCTTGACAAAATTCACTCAAGGAATGCGGGCATTTATTATCTAGTCGTACCTGCCCTTGACAGATGAGCTGCTTTCTTGAACCACTGCTCACCAGCTGCTGAAAAAACAACCACAGTTTTGACCCGATGGCAGTGAAGGAACAGTGACATAATTCCATGTCAGGATGCTGTGTGGCTTGGAGGGGAACTTGCAGGTCGTGGTGCACCCATTTATTTGATGCCCATATCCTTCTAGTTGGTAGAGATCATGGGTTGAAAGGTGCTGTGAAGGAAGCTTTGGTGAATTGCTGCAGTGCATCATGTAGATGTTACACACTGCTGCGACTGTGCATTAGCAATGGAGGGAGTAGATGTTTAATGTGACTGATTTGGTGTCAGTCAAGAAGGCTGCTTTGGAATAGATGATGTTGACCTTCTTCCATGTTGTTGGAGCTGCACTCATCCAGGAAAATGGAGACCATTGCATTACACTCAACCTTAAACCTCTGATGAAAAACAAGAGGCACAGTACCAGCAAAACCAACAGAGAAGGTATAACACAGAGAACCTGGACACCAAGATCTAGACTGGCAAGAAGCAATATTCCTAACGTGAGATCTACATGCAAAGGATCAGCTCCCTTGACATGTCAGAGCAGCAGTGGCTCCTGATGGTAATGCTTTCATGACAGATCTTGCTGGCATCAACAGCCTCCTGGAAAAAAATGCATTCCCTTTCCAATGGACCAGTTGAACATTTGTCACCGAGGGCTGTCAAGGTAGCTATAAGTGAATGGCCACCACTGTTTCTTCCTGTGCTCGTCCCTCTTGCAAGGAAAGTTGACAGCGAGTGAGAATGGATTATGTGAAGAAGAAGGATGGATATTTGTGAAAGGTGCCCATCAGGTATTAGATACGAGAAGACAATATAATGAGAGTGAACATGAGCTTTGGCTTTTCAGGTAGGAGTGTGAGGAAGTTCATTGGGAGAGAGGAATAAGTCCAGCTGTAAGATGTGTTGGTATGTGGGATATTTTGCAGGACACTGTCAGAGGAAGTTGGCTGTCGAGGATTGCCACCAATTGCTGTGCCACTCATTTTCCTGAGGTCACTGTCTACAAGGTTGGAGGGACCAAACTGCAGCCGTTGACTTCCTCAGTCATTTCCACCCATGCATACTTCATGTGACCATTTCACCTTCTCCTCCCGTCTGTGGGTATCAGTGACAAGAATGGCCAGCCAAGGGTCAGGGACTGATGAAGGGCGCAGTCTTCCCAAGTCTCCTTTTGATTCCTGTAGTTGCTGGACGCTCAGGAAACAATGTGGGATTCAGCCATTTTACGTTGAAACCCTTCCTTTGACATTTGCAGACATCATCATGCCCTTACTCTGAGAGTAGTTATCAAGCCTGAATGTTGGATATTATGCTATGGGTCGGGCTCAACAGTCACAGAAAAGATCACTTCTCTGACAGAAGGGTTTGTACTATTGGTGCCCACCCTGTTATATTAACTTATTAATATGAAGTTATATTGCCCAATTCAGAGTAAAAGGAATGACATTCTATATCTCTTTATCCACATGGATTTTAAAATCGATGTTACAAATTGTTGCTTCATTGGCAGAACTCTGTGCAATGAGAAATGTTTGTTGGGAATTCAACATCATCTGTATGATTTTTCTATTCATTAAGATTTCTGATTTGTGCTCCTGTCACATAGCTTTTTGAGCCAGGTGCTGGTTTGTAAAATGTACCCCATAAAGTAAACTACGGGCTCATTATATTGTATTGCATGTCGATGCTGTTTATTTGGTATTTATTTATTTATTATTTGCTATTTATTTATTTATTATTTATTCATCCACATAGTAGGACTTACTTAAACTTGAGGTAAAACCAGAAGTTGTTAAGTATAAACATATCAGATGCTCAGCAACTAAAAAAGATTAGTGTAGTTGATCATGAATGATTATCAGGAAGCTGTCCACCTAATCTTGTACTTATTTTACTCTTCTGAATGCATTGTTCCATCATTTCCTGATTTCATTGAACTGCTGATAGTTTCAATTTCCTCTGCACACAAATGTCTTGGGCACACGCTAGATTTAGATTTTATTGTCACTTGTACTCAAGTACAGGAGTACAGTGAAACATATATAATGTTGCCACACGTGGCACCATTTTAGGTACAAAGGTACCGCGGTACAAAAAGCTTAGAGTACAAAGTAGTAAGATAAACAGAGTTTAAAAGTTAACCATTAGAATTAGTAGAAAAATAAAGAAACAAATTATTAGCTAACATTAAAGTCTTTCTTAATTAGCCTGATTGCACAAACTCTTTGGAGAAGATATCACCAAAACTGTATTTTCATTCATTTCGAACAGCAGGATGAGAGGCCATAGATTCAAAGTCTGGAATAGGAGGCATTGGAAGTTATCTTTTGACTAAAAGGTTGACCAAAATATTAAAGTAAAGTCTTATAAAAGATATATTTCAAGCTTAGGATATTTCAGAATGTATCACAGACAATCCTTCGAAATTTAAAATATTTATCCATTTACAGGATGTGGCGATTGCTGGCTTGCTCATCTCTACCTGTCCACAAGAAGGTGGTGGGGAGTCACTGTAATGCATTACTGCAAACAGTTTGCTAAAGATACTTTCACAGTACTGTTCAGTAGGGAGTTCTTGGATCTTGACTCAATGATAATGAAAGAACAATGATTTATTTCTAAGCCAAGTTGGTCTATAGCTTAGAGGGGAATTTGGAAACTATAGTGAATCAGCAGGTGAGCTCTTCGCTGCAGAATTCCCAGACTCTGACCTGCTTGTTTGCAGAATATTTATATGGTCACTGCCAGGACAATGATGGTGGGGGATTAACTGATGTTAATTGTCATATTCTTGTGTCTCTTTCCTTGACACAGAATTACCGCACTTTCATTGAATTAATAAATAGTGCAAGTTCAATTCCCTCAAAATTCTCAAATAGTTTTACTCACCAAACGGATAGCTTATAGCTATAGGACAATTGCTGTCTGGAATTTAGTCTGGAACACCGCTGCTTGGTTGCTGGTCATGTCACGTCACTGAGGGGGGTACTTGGCTCATTAGCATACACAGCTCTTAAAGCAGTAATATAATATCCCTTTCCTTTCCAAGATGAAATTACATGTACTAAGAATTAAAACACATATACATTAGGTACTTGCAAAACAATTTACACAAAAATAAGAATGATGAAATTTACTAATTTAAGGGTCCAGAAGTTTGAATAATGTATAGGCAGTTTGACCATCATTCCAGACTTCATAATGCTGAATGGCCTTCTGGTCTTCTAGACATCATGCTTGTTTGTTTTTGACTTGTCAGTGTCCTCCACGTTGTTTGAGTGTTGACAATTGCTGTGATTTATTTTCCACATCTTCATTATTCAGAAGTATCTTTGTGTGTATTCAATGTAAAACTGGAGCATTCTGCAGTTCTCTGAGGTGGTTTCTGTTTCCCCTCAATATTGCTCTATTAGGTATTGTGACTTGTAGCATCAAGGCTCACCATGGACTTTTGATATCGCTTCATGAAACCAAGTTCTCTGGGTATAATACGTATTGACTCGGACCTTATGTCAATGTACAGAATACACATTTGACATCAGACGTCAGTAATGGATCATCTTCATTCTCCCTTCGTTTTTGAGAGGTTTGACCTGTATTTATGAGGGGAGGTGACGACTTGACAGAGTTGTCCAAACATGCCTTTCAAGCATGATCTCTGTTGGTGACAGTAAGCTCATATCAAGAGGGAGTTTGTAGATATGGCACAGCAATATAAAAATCCTATTTTGCCACTGAGTAATGCTGAGTTTTGTTGAAATTGTACCATTTCAGGCAAGTGGAGACTGTTCCATCGCCCTCCATGGTAAGTACTTTGATGATACAACTATTCGCTCAGCAAGACCATTGGATCCTGGATAAAGGGGTGAGGCTGTCACATATTTTTTTCCCCAGGCAGCACGTGTCCCCAGAAGATCTGGCTCCATGTCATGGAGTAATAAAGTCATAGAGATATACAGCATGGAAACAAACCCTTCAGTCCAACCCGTCCATGCCGACCAGATATCCCAACGCAATCCAGACCCACCTGCCAGCACCTGGGCCATATCCCTCCAAATCCTTCCTATTCATATACCCATCCAAATGCCTTTTAAATGTTGCAATTGTACCAGCCTGCACCACATCCTCTGGTAGCTCATTCCATACACGTACTATCATTAACGTGAAAAAATTGACCCTTAGGTTTCTTTTATATCTTTCCCCTCTCACTCCAAACCTACGCCCTCTAGTTCTGGACTCCCCCACCCCAGGGAAAGGATCCATGCCCCTCATAATTTTGTAAACATCTATAAGGTCACCCCTCAGCCGCCGATGCTCCAGGGAAAACAGTCCCAGCCTGTTCAGCCTCTCCCTGTAGCTCAAATCATCCAACCCTGGCAACATCCTTGTAAATCTTTTCTGAACCCTTTCAAGTTTCGCAACATCTTTCCGATAGAATTGCCCGCAATATTCCAACAGTGGTCTAACCAATGTCCTGTACAGCCGCAACATGACCTCCCAACTCCTGTACTCAATACTCAGACCAATAAAGGAAAGCATACCAAACGCCTTCTTCACTATCCTATCTACCTGCAACTCCACTTTTAAGGAGCTATGAACCTGCAATCCCACGTCTCTTTGTCCTCAGGTGTCCCAAATAGACTCATTGTGACTGTCACAGATGCCTTTTGAAATGTTCTTTAACTGTCTCACAATTGGAACTTGGAAAAGTGGTTGGTGACTAGGAGCAAATAGTCACTATGTGTTAAGCATTAGACCAAGCACACCTCTAGACACTAAGCTTTTCTTATTTCAAAGGTAAATATGAGGTGCTGTATTTTAGATACAATTCAGTTGGTCAAACTACTTGATGTTAAGCAAAACACAATTTATTCAAACATTATCATTTAAATGCAAGAAACACGAACTTGAAATAATTTAACTCTACTGGAAAACTGAACAGAATAATCAATTATTTTACGACTAAACAGTAACTGTTCCAAAAGAGTAACATTCCATAAACATACACTTGGCTAAAAGCAAATTTAGAAAACAGAATTGTCTCACATGCAGTTCTCCAATCCATGAAGAAAAATATCCAGAGAAAAGTCAGAGAGTGTAGCCGCTGGGAGAGATTCACTGTGGCTTCCAACCCTGGAATTGCTGCTGAGAAAACTCAAAATCCTAGTTCTATGAGAGCTGAACCCCACCCATTCAGGCTGCTGCTTTTGTTCCAACCTTTAAAAAAAAATTAAAAGGCTTATTTACTTTCTCATAAACTGCTCTACACCTGTCCCCCAGTCTCGGTCTAAAAGAAGTCGTGACAAAACACATCTTTTAAAACCACTGTATCATCACACTATATTTGTGAATAAATCTGTTGCCATTTTGGAGCAGGATACTGACAGAATCTCAATAAATAATGTTGGTTCTTTGTGTTGCTTTGGTTGGTGACTCTGACATAGCTTGCACATCTTCATTGTCTTCTCAATATCATTGCTGATCTTTGACCAATACACAGCACCCCATGATAGGTGCCTTGTTCACTCTATGCCCACATTTTCCAATGTAGCTGAGACAATATGTTTCCCTTCAAAAATTACACCTCTTGAAACAGACTACATCTTTCTCGATGACCAAAACTATCTGAGCATGTCTGGCACAACTTGTAACGTATGGGCCTATGATAACTTGTGCTTGTAGTCATGGATAATGAGGGGCCCCTCATTCCTGATGAAGAGTTTATGCTTGAAGTGTCGACTCTCCTGCTCCTCAGATGCTGCCTGACCTGCTGTGCTTTTCCAGCACCACACTTTTTGACTAATCTCCAGCACCTGTTAGAAGTCCTCACTTCCTCCTAACTGTACTTCTGTACTTGAGTAATAAACCAAATTCTAATTCTAATTCATCGTTTTGGTTTTGCGTACGATATATTTAATTGAAGCATGATGGTGGAGTGCATGAAAAAAATAAAATATTTATTGCAATTGATGGCAGAGGATAAAAAAGATAAAAAGGATAAAAAGAGGGAACTCAATTCATCCTCTTCACCTGCATGGAACACAGTTTGAGGGCTCATCTGGAGTATTATGTATGGAAGTGGAGTAGGGAAGTCACTTGTTCTTTTAACTGTTCTTTTTCAGAAAACTGAACTGCAAAAAGAGTTTGTTGCGTCTCTCATAATTAAAAAAAAAGCTTAGATGTCTACATTCGATATTAATGCTCTCAATAATGATATGCCATTGCTTTCCCTCCCCAGAAATGTTCTGTCCCTCCCTGGCACACTCCAAAAGTATATTTTCACTGTATGGACAACACTGAAAGTGTTAAAAGGATCTGAGAACGTGGCACAATGTAATAAATTAGGCAGGAACGGATGAGAAATGTGAGCGTACAGAAGCTAGTGCTGCTCCCTCCTGCCCTCCTCCCACCTACATCCTGACCAAGAATGACCCAGAATAAGAAACACTTCGCACTCATGCACTCCCTCTCTCTCCGTGATGTGAGAGGTATTCAGTAAAGCAGAATAGCACCACACTTAAGCTTCTTTGGTGAGGTGTTTGGTCTTCACTAGCTATAGGAAGTGGCTGAATAGGTTGGGGCTGTTTTCCCTGGAGGGTCAGAGGCTGAGGGCTGACCGGATAGAGGTTTATAAAATCATGAGGGACATGGATAGGATAAATAGACAAGGTCTTTTCCCTGGAGTGAGTGAGTCCAGAAACAGAGGGCATAAGTTTAAGGTGAGAGGAGAAAGATTTTAAAAGGGACCCGAGGGACAACTTTTTCACACAGAGGGTAGTGCATGTATGGAATCAGCTGACAGAGGAAGTAGTGGAGGCTGGTATAATCACAACACTTAACCTGGATGGGTAAATGAATAGGAAGGGTTTAGAGTGATATGGGCCAAATGCTGGCAAATGGGACTTCATTAATTTAGGATATTTCCGTGCTGTACATCCAGAATAAATATCTGTGCAAATGTCCATGGTGAAGACTTGATAAAGGTCCCAGAAGGTTTTGTAATGCACTTCAAAACAGTAGCAACATGGCAAACCTTTAAGTAATACTCAAAATCCTCTGCAACAAACTATTCGCTCCTAATCAGGCATTGCATCAAGCAATATCCACAAAAGCCATTGAATGGGGCTGCTGGAGTCCATTAATGAGCTGACATGATGATCTGCTCCTCAACTGTTTTGAGGTTGGCACTGCCAGTTGACAGTTCCTTTACCACAAAATACCATCTTGTGCTAACTGTCCCATTTCAAAGGCTTTTTCAAACCTAAACTATCTCAGGGAAAATCGCCTGTACAGTTTACTTAAACAAGTACTGATTTCTTAGCCTGCGCTGCAGCTGTTGAGAATTATTTTGGCATATTTGTTGTATTTCCTCTTTATTAAAATTTTCCTGCTCTCACACAGTTGCATTTCCATTATCATTCTTGGTTATATTTTCTTTTGTTCAGTTTTTAATTTTAAGAAAGTACATTTAGTATACTTTTTAAAAGGCCAAGGTATACAGTTGTACTGTCTGAGGTGACCAGGAGGGAAATCCAAATCAATACAGGGTGTGTGAGAGAAAAGTTGTCAGATATGGAGAAAGAAAAACTGTAGCTAGTAAATAGCAGAGCACGTTTGCAGAGTTGAATGGCCTCCTACTCTGTCTGTATACAAAATGAAGAAAGTGTGTTAATAAATGTAATTCAGTGAGGAATTAATAAGGAGCTAGAAATCATCAGTGAATTCACATCTAGACAAATTAAACAATGACAGGAAACACTGAAGGCAATGACCTGTGGCCACCAGAGCTGAGAAATGTTTTACTTTAGAACTCTCGATTAAAGCCTGAACTTTCCAGTATGAAGATTAATGTGGATGAATGAAGCAATAAAACTTTTAAGGGTCGGATTGTTTTGTGTTGTCTGTGGGTCTATGTGTGTGTATGTTCAGTCTGGCGGATATTGATAGTCCACTGCACATTTTGCATTTGATGTCCATGGTGGCACATCTCCATGCATCAGGCAATCACGTGTGAATACAAATGGATTAAAATGAGCTTGTAATGTATGCTAAAGATGTATACTGTATTATAAATGGCTGGAGTCATTGATAAACTCTCAGATTACAACACAATCAAAGTGTGTGACTTTAGCAGCACCATTGAAAGGGAAGAGACCTACAAAACATCATTTCCATCCCATTGTTTCCGAACTAGAGACCAATTTTTGCAGAAATCCAAAAAAAAACACAAGGATGGCTAAACCGAAATTATAAATGTAGTAACATTAAAACTGCAGCCAAAAATTGAAGACATGTGCCAGATAAAGAAAACGTGCCGAATGATATCAAAAACACAGAGAAAGTTAGTGAACGATAAGTGAAACACTGGATTGGGTGAAAAGGAAGAACTAATTTGAACAACTCCCCTTGCTTAGTTTGGCAAAGGTTTCACAAGCAGGATGCATTCTTCTCGATGCAACCGAGTCAAAGGCAAACTGCTGAAATTGTCACAGAAGGTTAAGGAGCAATTGAACATTCTCCTTATTAGCACCGGAAAGAACTGGCGAAACGTCACCAACCAACAAGGAAAGACTAAAGATTCAATGAAACATATTCCTCATTTCGCAGCAATATGGGGCCAACGATTGCACCCGTTCACTTAAAGATTGTAAGGCGAGGTATCTCCAATTTTCCTGCAAAACTTGTTGCAAAACTTAGTAGGGATGTGAACTGTAAGACATGATGGATTTCAAGAGGAAATCAACACAAAAGAGATGGAAAAAGAGAGACGGAAACAAAAGAGGTTAAATTTTATATTTGTAAAATGTTGACATTTAAAACATGAGAATCATCATGTGCAGTACTTATTTTTCAGGGCCAGGTAGGTTTACTGACAGCAATTGACACTTAACACATCACTAAGTGGTTACTTAGTCTAAAATCTACAATGTCTACCTTGTTGGGACAAATTTTGTCTATCCACTCTATAAATACAGCAACTTGTGGCCATTCAATGCTTTTCAAAGGTGAGACAGACAGTGAGAAGCCATTGCCATAAAACAGCAGAGTGGCACAACAAAGATTTTTTTTTCAATTTTTATGCATCTACTCCTCATCTGATGTTACTGCATCATTAATGCCATTAGCTTCATCACTTTCTGGCAACACATTTGGACTGATTACCTGGGATCAATCGACCTTTAATTTAAGAGTCTTGAAAACTTGTGCAATATCCTCATCTCCAGAATAAACAATTGAAGACATTTAAGCTTTTACCCTTAGAATAGATGCCTAAAGCCAGCTATCAGTTTTATAGCTGTAGTACAGCTTTGAGCTTTCTGAACAGAAATGTAACTGTGCGGACAAAGTGATGTTTAAGGTAGTGAAACCATAGATTAGGGGTAGAAATAGGTTTTAAGATGTCTTACACTTCTGCTGGTTTGAATTCCAAATATTTTAGACATTTCCTATTATAAATTATTATTTAATTTACTCTTTCCCTGGTTTAACATTCTATTTATTTTATACTTTCCCCAGTAGATCTTTCCACTTATTTTACTTACTGCCTAGTTTAATTTTCTATTTATTTCACCCTATGGTCAATTTAACTTTGCAGTTCCTTCACTCTCTGCTTGCTGCTTGCTTTACACCATTCAGGTTTGAGCTGGTACATGCCAAGTATGATTTGTTCTACGCAAGTGGCAGGCAATGGCAAGTTTCAACTGGAGAGAATTTAATCATCTCCCCTTGACATTCAGCAGCATTACCATTGCTGAGTTCCCCACTGTCAGCATCCCAGGGAGACTTAGCATTAACCAGAAACTGCAGTCTGTCAGGCTTGGATGCAATGGATGCAGGGCCTCTCTGAGGGATGGAGCTGCTTTCTTCAGCAGTCCCACCTGCTTATAGGATCATTTGAAAGAAAGGACAGCAAATCAGATGAGATGTGTTAGCATCGGAGGCTGAGAGATAACCTTATAGAAATTTATAAAATCATGAGGAGCATGGATTAGGTGAATAGCCAACATCTTTTCCTCAAGGTAGGGGAGTCCAAAACCAGAGGGCATAGTTTTAAGGTGAGAGGGGAAAGATTTAAAAGGGGCCAAGTAATGCAGTGTATGGAATGCACTTCCAGAGAAAGTGGTGGAGATTGGTACAATTACAACGTTTAAAAGGCTTTTGGATGGGTTTATGAATAGGAAGAGTTTAGAGGGATATGGACCAAATGCTGGCAAAAAGGGCTAGATAAATTGAAGATATCTGGTCGGCATGGACGAATTAGACCAAAGGGTCTGTTTTCCTTGCTGGACCAAACTCTGTGATGTAACAAGAGGTGGTGCTTAAATCGGTTTGATTTTCCACATATGCTGCACGTGGAGGAATACTCATCCCCACTGTTGGAGCACACAATCCTCTCTCTCAGTCCTTTGTGAATGATATCTGGGCTGGTACTCCAGTGTGGTCGTGAGTGTGTGCTGAATTGTCAGATGAGGTGTGAAACCAGTGCCCACCTGCCCTCTCAGGCGGATGTTAAAGATCCAAAAAAAAGCAGTGCAGTTGTCGCTGATGTCCTGCTCAAAATTTAACCTTAAACAATCTATGGTAAAGCTCATTACCTGGCCATTATCATGTTGTTGTTTGTGGGAGCTTACTGTGTGCACCTTGGCTGTTATGTTTCCTACATGGACAATGCATCAAAAAGTGCTTTGTTGGTGGTAAAGTGTTTGGTGAGACACCTTGACACAGTGAAAAGTGCTGTAAAATTGCAAGTCTTTGATTTATCCTCAGTACAGAGATCCGCAGTTCCCTTTGTTAGCTGATTTTAATTTTAAAAAAAGATGCAGCCCATCCTTGGGACTTGAAATGTGTCTCTAACACACATAATAAAAAAAAGTGTCTTCCACACAAAGTACCATTCCGAAACAGGAAGAGATCATTGATTCTATTTGGCCCCATTTAATGCTCGAGTCCTACCTTCAGTGAATTAGAATTAGAATTAGAATCCCAACAGTGTAGAAATAGGCCCTTTGACCCAACAAGTCCACACTGACCCTCTGAAGAGTGACCCACCAGACCCGTTCCCCTACCCCATATTTGCCCCTGACAAATGCACCTAATCTACACATCCCTGAACACTATGGACAATTTCTCATGGCCAATTCACCTAACCTGCATATCTTTGGATTGTGGGAGGAAGCCAGAGAACCCAGCGGAAACCCACGTAGACAAGGGAAGAATGTGCAAACTCCACACAGACAGTCGCCCGAGGCTGGTACCACAGTGTCATAGAGAAACAGCACAGCTGGGCTTCACTGGCAATTAGCAGTTGATTTCGATTGATGCCACGTATTTGACCTCCATTTGTGACTAGCATTGTTGTTAATTAGTACTTTGTACATTAACAGTGTTTGTGATTTTTTAAAAAACATTCTTGCTGAGTATTATGTGGAGAACACACAGCAGAGATGGTTTCACAGATGTGAAATATCACACAGCACCAGGTTATAATCCAACAGGTTTATTTGGAAGCACTGGCTTTCGGAGCACTGCTCCCTAATCGGGTAGCTGATGAAGGAGCAGTGCTCTGGAAGCTAGTGCTTCCAAATAAGCCTGTTGTACTATAACCTGGTGTTGTGTGGTTTTTAACTTTGCCCACCCCAGTCCAACACCGGTACCTCCACATCAAGGCTTCACAGATGTTGGTTATCTCGATACACCGGCCATCATTCTCTTTAACCTGGGGCTGCCACAGGACATTGGTCTGCTCATATTTTCTCTCACTACTTTGCTTGCAACACAATTGGACATAATTGTTGCAAATTATTTTGTCATTATTTGGGCTGATCTTGACTGAGAAACAAATCTCCAGAATTGCCACCCCTCCTGATGACCTACTCACCCTGATGTGAGCAGAGAACGTATATTGTTGATCCCACCTGTTCCATTGTATTTCTGAAGTTCTGACTCGGAGTTCTGAGTGACTGTAGGTTATAATTAAAGAGGAAAACAGCTGAGCGAAACAGCAGTATTAGACCCATGTTTTGGCACAGCCAGCTTTCAACCTGTGGGAGTTGAGGTGTCTCTGTGCACTAGATGGCACACGCTC
The DNA here is from genome assembly GCF_037043375.1 of Chiloscyllium plagiosum. Taxonomy (NCBI): domain Eukaryota; kingdom Metazoa; phylum Chordata; class Chondrichthyes; order Orectolobiformes; family Hemiscylliidae; genus Chiloscyllium; species Chiloscyllium plagiosum. Next base: position 49,547,944 of record NW_028270161.1, read on the forward strand.
TCTTACTCAAACTAGCTGCTTCCCTAATAATGATAGTTTCCTGTGTTTCAGAATAATTCCCATTTTCTCAATTTGCAATGTCACATTGTCTCATTTTAGTCCCATTTGCCATTATGTGGTCCGTATCCCCCTAAACCCTTCCTATTCACATACCCATCCAGGTGCCTTTTAAACAATTGTACCAGCCTCCACCACTTCCTCTGGCAGTTCATTCCAACCACGCACCAACCTCTGCGGAGAAAAGTTGCCCCTTAGGTCCCTTTTAACTCTTTCCCCCTTCCTCCCTCAATACTCAGCCTCCCCCAGTCAAACCCCCTTTTCCCACATCCTCATCCTCTCTTCCTTGATGTCTCCTGAAACGGCCCCATCTCCTTATTGAGCCATTGATCAAATAACATGACCCTCCATAGACAACATTGTTCCAAATTCACCCCTTCACCCTTTGATCTAACAAGTGACCCCTGTGAGCCAACCTGCTCAGGTAGACCCCTGTCTTCTCATTGATCCTCACCTCTCTCTCTCCATTCCCCACTTCCTAACCATCAGTTGTACAACAATTTTATCCTAATTTGGTCTTTGTTTGTTTTGGCATTCACCTTAACTCAGTGTCCTCTAGTCCTCTCCAATGGGAACACTTTCTCCCCATCTACACTCCCCTCATCTTTTTTGAATGCTTCCATCAAACATTTTTTCACCCTTCTCTGCTCTAAGGCATTGTCCATAGAAATCTAGGTAATAGAAGTTTTCATCCCCATAACCATCCTTGTCAATCTTTTCTGTACCTTCTCTAACCCTTCTGAAAATGTGGCCTAGAATTGGACACAATAGTCCAGTTATGGTTGGACCAGAGTTTTACACAGGTTCATCATAACTTCTTTGATTTGGTACTCTATGCATCTTTTTAATAAGCTCAGGATTCTGATATTTTTACCACTTCCACAATCTGCTGTACTTCTTTCGAACATTTGTACACATCAAGATAGTTAAGTTGGATTGGAAGGTGTGGACAGAGTCTCTGCAATCTCCACATTTATTTCTCTCAGTAATCTGGGGTACATCCTGTTCAGACCAAGTAGTTGAAGGATACTCACCTTTTAAGGACATCTTCTTTATCTACGCTAATCCCATCATTTTTGTTGTGACAGGTACCTTCTCTTAATAATTAGTTTCAAATCAACCATGTTAGTAGAAATAAAACCCATGCATGGGTTTGAAGAATGCATGGGTAAGAAGAAGGATTAACAGATTAAGGGAATTACCTAAAAATGAAATTTAATATCATTCATGTGAACAGTTAAACTAATTCATGAGACTAAATCTACATGGCTTCATAATTCCTGCTTGCATTAATGGAAAGATATTGTTCACTTCAGTTTTGCCAAGATAAATCCTTCACGTGAGGACATCTCTGTCATAGTTTTTATTAAAACAATTCCATTGCTTACTGCCAAATGCAAGTGAGTAATTTTAATGTGAGGCCACAGTATAAACAAGGCATCCTCAAATTAGGCACCTCAATTTTCCCTTCTGACGATTTTAATGGAAAGCAAAATTGGGCATGGTTTAAAAGGTCAGTGAGTAGGCAGTTAATTTGATGGTTCCTCCTTTATATCTTCATTGAACATGAAAAGCACTGTAGCTCTTTAAGTTAGAGAAGAAACCTGATCTCCAATAATCTTAAGCCAATATCCAGCATATTGTCCTAGATATTAGACTGTAGTTGATGGCAGGATTGTATAGGAATTTCTCTGGGAGATTCTAGGAGCACAAGATATATAAATTCTTAACACACGGCTACTACAGCCTGTTTACATTCATTGCCTATAAACTATATACAGAAGCACAGTATAATAAGGCTTCACTGTTTTCTTCACCAGGTCTCATCCCACGTAATATAACATTACTATGACATCGCTCCATATACGAATGCTCATTAGCTATTATTAGAGCATTGCTGTAGTTAACGTTTTATTTCCCATTTCCATTTACCACTTATATTATTTGCAGGTGTTATGTGCTAATTTAGCTTCATTTCTCTAACACATTGTGTATGAAGGAGAGGTGAAGAATTCACACTTGTTCTCTCACAAATGATACAGCAGAATGAAATTGTAACATTGGTCCCCAGTTGGGTAACAAATTTTCAACTGGTGTTTTATTCTTTAACAAGAATCACATTGGATTAAGTGATGAAAAGTACATGATAGATTAATCACTGTATTCTTGAAGAAGGAGTTGTATGGTTCATCACATGATCAATGTTAGTATGATAATAGTGAAAAGGTGGGAGGCTGAGTGTGGAGATGCAATGTTGAAAGTGATTTGAATCTTGACACCAAGAAGGTCAGGATCAAGTGGTAGAATTGAAAAGTATGGAAGTTCGGTAAAATTTGTACCCACCCTTTGTTAGACCAAGCTTACAGCCCTCAGTCAGACTCATGGCTGCGTTTCGGGAAATCGCCACCTTGTGTAAAATGATTTTACAGAAATCACATTTTTCCATTAAATCCAATGGGAAATGCTATTTGTAGAAAACTTCCTTATTATAAAAATCATCAAAACCCTCTAATTTACAATGCAAAATTCCTAAATTGGTGAATGAATAAGCTCTTCAAATAAATTTGATTTAAAATATAGCGTCAAAGGAACATAGTAACTTGCTACTTATCTCTTACTTGTCGCTGATCCTGTATGCAAACCTCCTGCTCCCACATATTCATCTCTCTGACCAGCCTGGTCATCTTTGCCAACTCTCTGACTAAGGAATTACTGATCTCTAATCCATTCTCTTAATGTCAACCCTCGAACCTATGGCTTCTTCTGCTCCCATTCTCACCTGTTCACCAATCTTGCTTAACCTTTCACTCCCAACTCTGCTACACACAGCTACCTTCTCCTGGATCCTTGCTGTGAGTGAGAACAGCGCGGTGGTGTTAGGATACTGACCATGCAACTGCTGTGAGTACAGCAATTGAACCAAACCCAGCTTAACACCACCTTGTAATGGGCTCATGCACATTTACAACCCCAGAGCTTTGGCTTCAGAACAGATTTGAACTTAAAGCCTTTCTTTTAATGATCTAGGGCTTCAAGGTTGTGAAAGCATGGGTATGAATGTGAAAGTGCAGGAAAGATAAAGTGTGAAGCTTTATCATTCCAGCTGGTGTTCATACAGGACATGACATATCCCAGACTGAAACACGGCTTGCTAGATCATATTTTGTTTTATTTTGATTTTAGCAAAGTGGTGTCTCCCTGAAACATTGACATGTGTCGCCCACGTGGGCCCCAGGCTTGGGGCCTGCCGGAAAATGGAGGGACCCGAGAGACCTGCTCCAGGAAAGAAAACCGACATGAAATGCTCCCGACTCCATAAGATGCCTGCCTACCTGGAGAGCAGCCCAAACACTTCTGCAAAAAATGTGGCTGGACCTGGAGCAGCAAATCAGCAGCAACTGAAACCAGAAATTTCTCCACTGAGTCCTAAGCAAACTCCCTCTGGTTAAAAAAAAATGCAGTAAATTACTTGCTACACCCTCTGCAAAAATACACAAAAACTGCAACCTATCTACTCCAAAGGGTCCTAGAAAGGATCAGTTAATTGGAAGCAGTCACAATCCACTCCACCAGACCACTGGACCACTCAAATGTAAGAAACCTGTGAGGAAGCGGGGTAAGCATGTTGCCCAGTTAGTAAGACTGAGACTGCACGGTTTCAAGACAATCTCTGGAGAACAAGATGGATAATTCAGATCATGGCTCAGTTTCCAGTGTGAACTGTGGGACTGCTGCGCACTCTGCTTCACCGAAACCTGGCTCAACCCAGCCATTCCCGACTGCGCACTTCAGGCTGACAGTTTTTCTATCCATCGCATGGACTGTACAGCATCCTTGGGTAAGACAAAGCGTGGTGAGGTTTGCTTTTTAGTCAACAACTTGTGGTGTACGGACATTTCAACCCTGGGCAGCCATTGCTCCCCAAACCTTGAATTCCTTACCAACAAAACCACCCCTTTGATCTACCACGGGAATTTACCGCTGCTATACTAACTGCTATGTATGTACCGCCACAAGCAAAGATTGAGGAAGCTTTGCATGTGTTGTACTCCACCACTAACACCCTGGAGATGGAACACCCCAGAGACTCTGTTTATTATAACTGGTGACTTCAATCAAGTCAATCTAAGGAAGGTGTTCCCAAGTACCACCAGAATATTACTAGAAGCCCAAACATTTTAGACCACTGCTACACCACTGTGAAAGATGCCTACTGCTCCATCTCCCACCCTCATTTCAGAAACTCTGACCACAATGCCCTGTTTCTTCTCCCGGCCGACAGACAAAAGCTCAAACAGGAGACCCCCTCGCGGATACAGGCCCAGTGCTGGTCGGTAGAGGCAGAGGATCAACTCCGGTGCTGTCTGGAATCAGCTGATTGGGCCGTGTTCAAACAGGCCGCAGGTACCACAGACTTTATCAGCAAGTGTGTCGAGGGCTGAACACCGAGGAAGTCAATCTAGGTGTTCCTCAACAGGAAACCCTGGATGAATCAGGACATACAGAACCTGCAAAAATCAGGCGTGAGGCCTTCAGATCAGGAGACCAACACAAATATAAGGAATCCAAGTATGACCTTCGCAGAGCCATTAAAACAGTCAATGACCAATACTGATCCAAACTGGAGACCCAGACAGACACCCGGTGACTATGGCAAGGACTGAATGACATCACAGGTTCTAAAAAGAGACAGTGCAAGATAGCAGACGAGGACATATCCCTCGCAATCATCTCAACGCCTTCCATGCTCGCTTTGAGCAAAGTTTTGGCGGAGAAATGAAACCTATTCCAACAAGTCTTGATGAACCTATTCCAACAGTCACTGTATCAGAGGTCAGATCAGTGTTCCTTTGTGCAAATCGAAGGAAAGTGATGGGACTAGATGGAGTATCAGGCCATGCACTCAGATTATGCGCAGATCAACCAGCAGAGGTCTTCTCAGAATCTTCAACTTCTCCCTGCAGCAGACCAATGTCCCTGCCTGTTTCAAGAAGGCCAACATCATCCCTGTGCCTAACAAGGCAGCATGTCTCGATGACTACCGCCCAGTGGCCCTAACTTCGGTGGTCATGAAGTGCTTTGAAAGGCTGGTCATGGCATTAATCAACTCCAGCTTCCCCACTACTCTAGACCACTCCAATTTGCCAATCAGATCAACAGCTCCATGTCAGATATCTTATCACTTGCCCTTGAATAAACTGGTTTTCTTCAAGTTTAAAGTGGCTTACTGCAGAGAACCGAGAGAGAGACTTTCTGGCTACTGCACATTTGTTGCTTTCTCTTTTAGTTTGTCAAAACTTTTCACTGTCTTCCTTATAGATTGAGCATTTCAGCAACCTGATAACCAATTATTTTGTTGTTGTCAAGCATAGGGCCTTTGTCATTGATAATTGGTCCCTTTTCAAAAGGAACAATCAGCTACATTCCTAAATAACTCCTTGGCTTCTGTTTATCTGCATATTACTGGGACCTGTGGCTACAAAACAGGATTCATAATAGATAGCAAATTTCTTACTTTCAAAGTATGCACCATCCCTGTAAGTACCTCATTCAAAATAATTGGCAAAATTTGAATTCAATGCAAAAAAAAATCTGGAATTAAAAACTTAGTGAAATGGCAACTATATAATCTGATTATCATGAAAAAAAATGTAACTCACTAATGCTCACAGCAATATGGTTGACTCCTAACTGTCATCTAAAATTGCCTTGAAATCCAATCAGTTCAAGGGTAATTATGGCCGGGCAACAAATGACAGATTGCAGAGACACAAACATCCCATACAAGAATTTAAAAACATAGATGATGAGTTAATGAGCAGTTCAAGCTCAGCCAAAATGACAGCAATTGGGAGGAATAGCTCAATATCAGCCTGATTGCACAGGCAGGTTGGAACAGTTTATTTTGGGGTCATCGTTGGCATGGACTGGTTGGACTGAAGTGTCTGTTTCCGTGCTGTGTGACTCTATGACTTAAAACTGAATTTTGTGACGCTAAATAAGAATGTAGACCTCATTAACTGAACAATGTTGAAACAAAACAATGTAAAACAGACCAACGTTGAATGTTGACTTACTCTGTTCAATTCTGAATACCATATTGCTAAAAAGTATACAGAGTGGTACCAGAGAGGGTGCCAAAAAGGATTTTGAAGGAATACTAAAATGTAATATTATACTTCAAAAGAGTGTATGAATGAGCTAAGGTTTCTTTTCTTTTGAAGAAAGAATGTTGTATAGTGATCTCATGGGATTAGATGTGAGTGAAGTATTAATGCTCACATGGAGTGTTATAGCCTGTTTCCGGGCTGTGTATTCTAAGTAGATTCCCAGACAAGTTGAGTTCGCTAATCTCAGCTATTGTACGAGTATGGGTGCTCTAAGGATTCCCATTGGAAACTGGACACAATGGGAACCACCCACCCTGTGAGTAAATCAACTCAACTCTCAGCTTATTCATAAGAAATTGCAAGTTTGTCAAAATTGAAGCAGGTAGCGGTAATATCAGTTGCATATCAAAGGTGGGGAATGAAGAAGGAGCTTGTATCTATGTTGTTCTTCTATCACCTAGACAGCTTCATGGCCATTGCATTCCTTTTCTCTAATAATATGCAAGAAAAAGATAGGATTTCTTTTATGGGTAGAAATGCTAGAGAGAGCAAAATGAACAGTTAGGACCAAGGGAAATTGTAGGTTTTAGCACCATGAATTGCAAAATGTTACATGAATCATGCCCAGGATCATCTCTGTCCTCCCAACTGAGGAAAATATTATGGAATGCAGGCAACTAAGCAAAGCAGTGAGGAGTAAAGCAAATAGAATGCCCTGTGGATGTAAGAATCTCTGTGTGTAATGAGTTCAGGCAATTTCAGACCAATTCTCAGCAGTTATAAGCTCACAGCACAAAATGTCCCCTAATTTGTTACTGATTGGCATCAAATTGACAATCTTGTTCAGAGAGAAGATAGGCAGAAGCTGGAAATCTATTATCCTTCAGCAGTAAGGGCGCTGTTCTGAGGCTGGATTTGTGGCGCTTTGTTAGGCCAGAGCAGAGGTTTGCTGAGCCTGGTGTGGGAGTGTTTGATGCTGATACTACTTGTGAAATGACAAGGGCTCTCTCCCCCAGAACTTGACACTTCTCACCTTGATGAGTGTAAAGTTCACTTTAAAAAAAGAAAAGAAAGGTTATAAATTTGATGTACAAAGGCACTAGCAGCTACAGAGAATAGAGAACATTGAGCTGGTCACATAAATTTGTGATTACAAGTAATATTTGCCAAACGTTGATAATCTGTTTCTCATATATAATAGGCTCATCCATGATTAATGACTGTACAGTTGATGCGGACATTAAAAACTCTTCATTGTCCTTTGAAATCTACTTCAATTTGTACATTAGCTAAATTTGAATGGAATTTCTAGCATAGATAAACAGAGAGCAGCACACAGATCGCATGAACATAAGAACATAGGAACATATGCTCCACCATTTAACATGATCATGACTGATTCTATCCTCATCACAACTCCACTTTTCTGCCTGTTCCCCACCATCCTTTATCCTGTTTTTCATCAGAAACACATCTATTTCTTTGTTGGATCTCTTGATTAATTCTGCCTCCACTACACTCTGCAGTGGGTTCCACAGATTCACAACTCTCTGAGACAAGTAGTTTCTCCTCATTTCAGTTTTGAACCTACTTTCTCTCACTCTATAATCTATGCTCGTTTGTTTGAGATTGTCCCACAAGGGGGAGCATCTATCCAACGTTCACCTTATCAGTTCCCTTTAGCATTCTTAATCAGATACCCCTCTCATTTTTCTGAATTCCAGTAAGTACAAGCTCAAAGTATTCAACTGCTCCTCATACGATATTCATCCCTGGAATCAATCTGGCAAACCTCCTCTGAACTGGCTCCAGTGCTACTACATCTTTCCTCAAGTAAGGAGATCAAAACTGGACACAGTGCCCCAGGTATGGTCTCATCAGTCCCCTATATAATTGTAAAACACTCGTTTTATAAACCACTCCTCTTGCAATAAATTCCATTGGCCTTGCTTATTATATGCTGCACCTGCATACCCACTCTCAGTGATTCATGCACAAAGACACTCAGATCCTTCTACACTGACACATTTTGAATCTACTTTCTATTTAAATAACAATTTTCCCTTTAATTTTTCTAGCCAAAATGGACAAACTCAAACTTATCCACACTCTGACTCACTCTCCTAGTCTATCAATAATTTTATCTCCTCACCTCACCTCAGCCAGCTTTCCCATCTACTTTAGCATCATCTGCAAACTTTGCTATGTTACACTCTGTCCCTGCTTGTACAGAGCTCTGACAACTGAACCCTGTGGTACCCCATTTGCTGCGGTTTGCCATCCAGAGAAAGACCCATTCATCCCGATCCTCTGCTTTCCATTAGTCAACCAATCCTCTATCCAAGCCAACAACCTACCCTTGATCCCCTGGGATCTAACCTTCTGGATCAGTGTTTTGTTTGGCACCTTGTCCAAAGCCTTTTGGAAGTATAGATATACCACATCAGTCTGATCCCCTTTATCTACCTCGCTGGTTACATCCTCAAAGACCTCCAACACGTTTGTCAGTCCGACTTCTCCTTCATGAAACCGTGCTGACAAATCGCTCCGACAAAGGACCCTTTCTTGTGTGAATTAAGTTGGCTCTGCTATAATGCGCGTTTCTTCAATGCAAATTGACTATAATGCGATTGAAGAATTTAGGCCATTATCTGCAAAATTCAAACTTTCCTTACCTGTACTGGCTACAATGCGATTCCAGTCCCATTGGTTTAAATAGTGCTGCTATTATGTGATTTTCTTATAACGTGGGATCGTACAGGAGCGGAACTATCGTGTTGTATCAGAACAAACTGTACTTGATAATAATCAGAATTGTTATTAGGGTTGGGCAGTTTCTGGAAGTTAATCTATTGGTACGCCACAAACTGATGTCCTGGAAAATCACACCTTGGTGAGGTTTATCCTTCTCCCATTTCCAATATCAGAAGATCTGTATAACCAGTGCAGATCTAGGGCATTTAGTTTACTTCTCTCTGCTGGCATATATGAAATCAGGGGAAAAACAAAGTGAGTAGCCAGCTCACCATCTTCCCAACCACCCCTGACCTGTCTCCCACATTATGGCAAGCAGGGAAGGCATAAGTCAGGATGGGCGGAGTTGGGGGGGGTGTTGGATGGGATGATGTGCATGATGCTGGGTAGTGGGTATGTAGAGGGCTGGTGGCAAGGATGGAATGTGAGTAGTGGGGCAAATGCTGGAGAAGACTGGTCAGGGACGGGGGACGGGACAGACTGTGGGACAATGAGATCGAGGAGAAAAGAAAACAGAAATCATTGGGATATCATCTCATTGGTCATTAGAGCCAGAAAGCACCAGGCATTGTTTTGAAACCATCCGATAGCTCAAGGAATAAATGAACTTGCATTTACTTAATTCCTTTCCTGACTTCAGGACATGCCAGAAGATTTAACAGCTAATAAAATGCTTCTGAAATGAAGTTGCTTTTGCAATATGGCAGCCAATCTGAGAAAAGAAAGATGAAGTTCGCTGTTTTAGCCGTGATCTCTGACAGTGCAGCTCTCCCTCATTCAAATCAGTTGAAGCTACACCATCAGTGAACATGCTGCCACTAGTCATAGGGGTCACTATTGTACTCTTAGCTACCTTCTCCCAGCCCAAACCCCCTCCCATTTCTCTCTCCACCCCGGAGGCTCCCTGCCTCATTCCTAATGAAGGGTTTTTGTCCGAGACGTCAATTTTCCAGCTCTTCAGATGCAACCTGACCTGCTGTGCTTTTCCAGCACCACACTAATCTTGCCACTAGTCATAGTTCACATCAATGTCTTTGGTTCTTTCAAATCTGGACTCTTCCCAGATAGTTGCAAATGTAATCCCTGTCAATATGGCTCCCTCCATTTTATTAATTTGTGCACGTTGGGGTGATATAATTGATACAATGTGGCACTGGAGTAAGCACAGCAAGTCAGGCAACATCTGAGGAGCAAGAGTCAGCTTTTGGGGCATAACCCTTCTTCAGGATGGAGAGGTGGGAACGTCTCTCAGTCCCCTTACCACTCCCCAGTCCTGAAGAAGGGTTAAGCCTGAATCATCCACTCTCTTGTTTCTCAGGTGCTGCCTGACCTGCTGCGTTTTCTCCAGCGCTACGTTGTGTCAACTCAGACCCTTCAGCATCTGCAGTCCTCACTTCCTCCGGCGATAAATAGTTGACAATGGAATTTCCAGATGGTTCTAGCAAAACGAAGCAACCCTTCTTTGGCGCAAAGGAGGAGTGAGTTATCATTGTCTGCCTTTTGCTGCTTTTGGTCATAGTTAATTGCACAACGACGAAGCTGATGATGACATGGCAAATCAGAGTTGAATGCGTTCCTCGTAACAGAACTAAAACTGCAGAAGCAAAACAGAAGAGCTGCATTTACTTAGCACCTCAGCACCTCCCAAAGCATTTATTTTACAATTAGGTGCTCGCTGCATTGCTGCAACACAGGAGGCATGGCATCCAATTTGCGCACAGCAAGCTCCTGAGAAAATGCGAATGCGATAGTGATGACCAGGTCATTTGGCTGGGACAAAGTGAGCACTGCAGATGCTGGAGATCAGAGTTGAAGAGAGTGGTACTGGAAAAGCACAGCCGGTCAGGCAGCATCTGAGGAGCAGGAGAGTCGACGTTGCTGGCATAATCTGGCTTGTTTGATTTTGGGATAGAAAATAGCCGAGATTTCCATGGAGAACCCACCTGCTTTTCTTTAAGCTGCACAGTTTATATTTGCCTGACCGAAAAATAAATGAATGTTTTCAAGAAGAAAGCCTTTCTGAAGTCTATCACTTTCCTCATGGTTCATAAAGATGCCACCTTCCCCTGAACTCTTGTAAATGAAGCCAATTAACATGGTTGAGCTTGCTTCACAAAACCCACATAATAACTTGTGTTTGTAGTACCCACCACAAAAGGCATCAAATAACGTTTGCTTTTCCCGCACTGCTGCATTTTAATTTGCTGCTGTGTTATATATCATTTAATATCAATACAATATATTAAATATTTGATATGTCCCATCATCCCATTAATCAGCCAGCAAACTGATTGCTAATCCCCAATTAATCCTGTTAAAAAGAATCTGTATTTGTTGCACATCTCATAAAAGCTGCAGTGGCAGATTAAAAAAAAGAATATTCGTTCTTTCTTGCATCTCCCCTGAGGCTGATGGACTTCTTTCAAAGTAGGACATTTCTATCAGATGGCATTAACCATAAAATCCCCCCATTTCAAGTCTATGATATCCTGAAGGACAACAGCTCATTTCATTTCTTATCGGGAAATCAGGCATATCACTCATATTTCCTGAATCAAATGACATTTGCAGAAAATTGATTTGATCCAAAAATGAGGTTTCCTATCCACAGACTCCAATTAGTTCGAAAGTGGTTTCTGATGAAAATTTCTGAAATGGACAGAGCTCAAAGAAATGCTTCTTTTTTGCCTCCCTCCACACTGGCTGCAGTCTGGGAGCCCTATCAACCGGTATAAATCTTTAATTTTACTGATCAGCATTACTGCTGAAATACTTTCAGATCTTTTCCACCCTCCACTTTTTATCCCAGCAGCCCAAGTATTCCGGAGGGAATGCACTCAATCATTTGCTCCCTAAGTACGCAAAATTAGCTGCTTATCTGTTGATCTTCTTACATGATCCTTTAAAAATCCTTTCTGTGTGTCCAAGGCCATAGCTTTCAGACGAACAGCAAATCTGACTGAGACTCCTTACCCATACACACAGGGCTAATGCCTAATTAAATTGCTCTCAAAGGCAATAAAGGATGAGCTTCCCGTTTTTTCTGTCATGCATTTAATTCAGCAGAGATTTGTGGGACCCTTTTTTTTTGTCTTTGCAAAATCACCCTTAATCTGTTTATTCAGCCAGGACACCTTATTTCAAAATAAAAACCTAAACAAACACAGGTTGAAGTACTTTCATTTTATTGCGAGCTGCTTACTTCGATTTTTCAGCTCCCCCTCCAACGCTCGCCCCTCCACAGCTGAACTGCATCTTTCTTTATTTTTCAAAGTCTTCCTCAATGCATCTCGTGTCTCCTTTTTTTTTCCCACAGATTAATGAGCGAGGCCTGGGAAATTAGGATGGGTTCTGCCTGTTAATGCAGCTTCAGAGACGTACTAAGTGACTATTGCTTACCATCACTGCTGGCTGGTATTGATTGCACTATAGCCACTTGGGACCTGCTTCTGACTGTTAACTCCATGCCTCTCCTGGAGTTCTGAGGGTCTACAGAACAACAGAGACCAGAAGCAAATCTCAAACAAGGTCTATGAAAAGCCTATCAATTAGGCTTTGAAGGTCAGAGAAAAGTTTTTTTTTCTCTCTTCCCCCTACTGCAGCATCCAGCACTCAGCCCCCTCCAAAACCAAAACACATCTGAAGATGCCATTCAATTAAATATCTTCCAGTTCCAGCTGGTTCCTATGTGAAAGGTCACGGGAGACAGGGAGCCTGTGAAACAGAGAGACTACCATTTCTAATGATACCCATTGGTCAATCACTTCCTAAACCGTGACAGATGCCCCAGAGCATCATTGTGGTTGAGAGGAATCGATCCGCTAAAAAAATTATAATGATAACCTGAAGATATAATGTCAGACAGCACTGTCCCTAATGGTTGACATTCAAGCAGGTAGCACCACCGAGCAACGGTGAATTATAAAGCCTTTTGCTGGCAGGGATGAAGTCGCCTGATCATTATGCAGCTAATGGGGCACTCAGGTCTCAACACAATGATATAAATTATGTCACTTTATGTCAAGCGCTGTAAAATTACAGATTGTCATCTGAACACTGTTCTCTCCACAGAAATACTGTGCACAGGGTGGGCTGAGAGTGCTAAGTGTAAATATAACCCATTTGAGTTACATAAGTGCTCATTTAATGGAGGATGCAAGAGCACATGAGCACGTCCAACTTATGATCTTCACTGTCCCTGTTCAAAGCTGCGTTTTACTTCAATTAGCCTCAAAGCATTTTAGATTGTAGTGTCTGCATGTCAAGCTTGGTCACCTGCTCGCCATTTTTACTTGTGTATAATACTCTAGCTTCATTTATGCCTTAAAGTGATTTCTGTCCATATCACACATGTACTAGCCATGAGGACGCTCACTAACAAGTGGATGAAATCTCAAGGTCCAAACTTACATTTGGTTCCTTTAAATTGGGGCAAAAATTTTCAGGGTAGGGTTAAACCAAGTCACTTGCCATTTAAATTTTCCTGCCGGTAAGAAATTAATCATGTATTTTGGAGATCGAAGCATATGACTGAACATCACTGAACAGTGAATGCTATATTATTAATATACAACCAATTTAAATGTGAACAACGACAGCGAATTGTATCTGAGCTGTGAAACAAAAACAGAAAGTGCTGGAGAAACTCAGCATGTCTGGCAGCATCAGTAGAGAGAAAAGCAGAGTCTCCTTCAATTTTCCTGCTTTCAGGAGCTGCCAGACTTGCTGTGTTTCTCCAACATCTTTTTATGTTTGTTTCAGATTTCCTGCATCTGCAAGGTTCTGCTTTTATTTGAACAGGTTCTGGTCTCTGGCCAGAGCAGTCAGTGAAGGAGAGTTCATCATTTTTTGCAAATTCAGCGCTTGTTCCAGTGAGTGTCAGTACTCACCACAGTTGAAGTAAACAATTTTTCCCTTAAAATATTGGGTTTATCAGTGGTCAGTGAGAGTTAATCACGTCTACAGTTAAATCTCCTCACTGTTCATTGTACATGATCCTATTAATACAGTTTCACATTCTGCAGTGATAATTTACCACTTTTTGTAATGAAAATCTTTACACTCTAATAAGTTATCACTTTAGAAGAAAAATTTTGCCCTTTAAAGGAAGTGTAGCATTCATTATCTTTAACAGTTCAAGTTTATCACTTTTCACTGAGGCTGTTAGAGTTCATAATTTTACACTGACAATTCATTAGTTCTTTAATCATTGCTACAGGTAAACATGTTTGAACTGTTTTTACAGTTGGAACTCAATGCATTTTTTTGCTAAAGTTAATCGTCTTTTACACTGATGGATAATCGTATCCATTGACTAGAGACTGAACTGGACCAGATAGATAAATATTGAGCCTACAGGAGGTCAGAGGCTATAAAGTCTGCAACAAGTAACTCATCTCATGTCTACAAGGCACAAGGCAGGAGTGTGATGGGTTACTGTCCACTTGCCTGGATAAATGACAGCTCCAACAACACTCAAGAAACTTGACACTAATCAGGACTAAGCAATCTGACTGACTGGCGTTCCATCCACCATCTTCGATTTAGTCCCTTCATCATCAATTCTCAGTGGCTGAAGGGTGTACCATGTACAAGATGCACTGCAGGTACGCGCAAGGCTTCACTGACTGTACCTATCAAACCTGTAGCCTTTACCACATAGGAGGGAAAGGAGGGGCAGACACATGGGAACATCATCAGCTGCAAGTCCCCCTCCAAGTTACGCACCACCCTGACTTTGAACTGTATCAACATTCCTTCACTGTCACTGGGTCAAAATCCTAGAGCTCTCTCCCTAGGAACACAGGGAGTGTCCCTCCACCTGAAGGACTGCGATGGCTGAAGTAAGCAACTCACCATCACTTTCCCCAGCACAAGTAGTGATAGGCGATAAATGCTGGCTGAATCAGTGATTGTTTCCAAACTGACCATTTATCCATCGGGCCACTAAATTGTCATTTTAGAAACAATCACAGCTCACTGACTATTTCCAATAAACTTTATGATTCTGACTCTTGTGGCATAGTCTCTTTGACTCAGGAGATTCAAGTTCAACGCCAACCTGCCCAGGATGTGTGTTGTGATGGATCTGCGCAGATTATTAACTTAAATTTTAAAAAGTTCTCTAATGGCTGGCGTATCTTCAAAGCTGAAGAATCAGTGGGAAGCTCGAAAGAAGCAGTTAGTTGCCTTTATAACTGAGTAAGAAAGAGTGGGTTCTTTCAATATATCCTCTCTGCCACCTTTCAAACCTTTAAAGTAAAAAGGAACACATGTTTCGTCAATCCACCACTGTAGATTGGGGGCCCACGATAGGGTTGCCTGCAGAAGTGTGTCTCCTCACTCTAATTGCAGGAGGCTACCTCTAGGCAATTAGACCAGACCCAAACACCTCAGTCCTGGTTGCTTTAGTGGAGCAGTTGCAACAGCCTTAATTGCTAACACACACACTGAAGGAGGAGTACTGAAATCACAGCACCGAAGCTGATATCCCATCACCAAGTCACCCTTTATTTACATGTGCACATCACATGGGCTCTGACCAGCCAACTCAAAGCCACTCAGGCAGGCGAAAGTGAGGGCTGCAGATGCTGGAGATTAGAGTCAAAGTGTGGTGCTGGAAAAGTACAGCAGGTCAGGCAGCATCTGAAGAGCAGGAAAATCGATGTTTCGGGCAAAAGCCGACAGTCCCTAGTGTGAGGAGACTCTCTGAATCTCCTGTTTTTATCTGTCAACCAAGTCTCCCTGATTGGCCCAGGTTAATAACCCCAGTCAGGGATCTCAGACCCTCATCCCAGTCACTACCCTGCTGTAATTGCCAGTGCAATCCCAATCGTCCTTCTGGCTTAAAGTTGGTTAGTACTGATAAACCATTATGCTAGCTTTTGGCACAATATTTGGTGCCTTCTGACATCAGATAGTGTCCTAACAATTCAGCTCTGAGTAACATTCTTATTTAGAGTTAAATGTAAGTTATTTACAGGTTTTTTTAATATTTGAAATTCCTCAATTTTTACCGTGCATTCTCACTTTGAACAGTGACAAATGTGTACTTTTATCAATTTTGGTATTCCAATTTTTGAGAAAAAAGATGTTAGTTATGTGAAGGCAATCCTTTTTCAAAACAGGTCAGAAAGCCACTGACCTAAGCACAAACTTCTAAAAAGATGCATGCCTTCAGTCAACTGTGTAACAGAGCCATGTGGCATTGATGGATTAAATGTTTGTACTTTGGGTTTATGACAGCCAGAGTAACAAAAAAACACGCTATTCAGTTCAATTTTGAATTCAGAGCAGATCAAGGTTTCACTCCAGAAGGATGAAATTTGACTGCAGGAAGTGGGTGGTACAGGGGCTCAATGGTTAGCACTGTTGCCTCATAGTGTCAAGGACCCAGGTTTGATTCCAGCCTCAGGTAAATGCCTGTGTGGAGTTTCATGTTCTCCCTGTGTCTGTGTGGGTTTGTTCCTGTTTCCTCTCACAGTCCAAAGATGCGCAGGTTAGGTGGGTTGGCTGCACTAAATTGTCCACAGTGTTCAGGTTGGGTGCTTTAGTCAGGGATAATGGATCATTGGGGGTTTTCACTGCTAGGTACGGGTTTTACAGGGGAAGATTATCACTTTCACAATGAAAATTCTATTAATCTTGTAATTAATGGTTGCTATTTTTATTTACTGATCAATTTACACTGCAAATGTTCATTGCTCTTCATGTTGAGAGATTACCTCTTATCAAAGTTAGACATTAGCACTTCTACAGGTAAAATGTTTACACCCTTTTCCCTATATGTTGGTCAACATAAACCCATCACTTTTCGCTCTAAACTGTGAGAACTATAACTATACTGTTACCATCTCAGCTGATGGACAAGCCAGATTCCAGAATAAAACCTGGCTTGATAGGTCATATATGAAAATGTGTTGCTGGAAAAGCGCAGCAGGTCAGGCAGCATCCAAGGAGCAGGAGGATCAATGTTTTGGGCGTGAGCCCTTCAGCATCTGCAGTCCTCACTTTCTCCTTGATAGGTCATATGTCAAGTTTTTTTTGCCAGTTGGTTAACACGATCCTTAGCTACTGAAACGTGCTCACATGAGGCTGCAGATCTTCTTTAACAAACAAGTTTATGACACAAAACAAGAAAAAAAAACAAAGCAATATAAATGGAAGACAGTTCAAAATATTTCAAAATATTGGGTGCATTAGTCAGGGGTTAAATGTAGGGGAATGGGTCTGGGTGAGTTACTCTGCAGAGGGTCAGTGTGGACATGTTGGGCCGAAGTGCCTGTTTCCACACTATAGGAATTCTATGGATTCTATGAGAATTGTGAGAGGTTCCTGCCCAAGGATTCAGAAAAGAATTGTGAAATTGTCTCCACAGTCCAGGGAGAAGAAACTGGGGGACACCAGTTCAGGTAGGAGAAAGTGAGGACTGCAGATACTGGAGATCAGAGTCGAGAGTGTGGTGCTGGAAAAGCACAGCAGGTCAGGCAGCATCTAAGGAGCAGGAAAATCGATGTTTCAGGCATAAGCTCTGGTGAAGGCTTATACCTGAAACGTTGATTCTCCTGCTTCTCGAATGCTGCTTGACCGACTGTGCTTTTCCAGCACCACACTCTCAACACCAGTTCAGTACATGTTTATGAAATTGAGACAAGAATAATCTTTACTTAGGCCTGAGTTTCTGAAAGAGTTGCTGTTGCGAAACAAGCTGAAAATGTGTTTTGATGTTTGTGTTGAAATATTTTGAACTGTCTTCCATTTATATAGCTTATTGTTTTGTGTAATAAACTTATGTTAAAGAAGATCTGCGGCCTCATGTGAACACGTTTCAGTAGCTAAGGATCATGTTAACCAATTGGAAAAAAAGCTGAACACATAATCTATCAAGTCAGGTTTTATTCTAGAATCTGACTTGGCCATCAGCTGGGATGGTAACATTATAGTTAAAGTTCTAACTATTTAAATCAAAAAGTGATGGGTTTATGTTGACCAACATTTATGGAAAAGAGTGTAAACATTTTACATGTAGAAGTGTTAATGTCTAAGAGGTAATCTCTCAACGTGAAGAGCAATAAACATTTGCAACAAAAAATGATCAGTAAATAAAAATAGCAACCATTAATTACAAGATTAATAGAATTTTCATTGTGAAAGTGATAACCTTCCCCTGTAAAACCTGAATCTAGGAGTGAAAACCCACAATCATCCCTTATTTAGCAAGTGAGAAATTCTTGTGAAAGAAATTGAAAACCTTTATCTGCAATACACAAACATATTTAACTGTAAACTGGCCTGGCTGAGAGATTCTGCTCAGAAATTCAGAATTTAATGCTATTCTCTTGAAATTGGCTAAAGCAGCACAAAAACAGTTGCAGAATTGTACGTGCGAAGCCCATCAGGCGCAAATCGAGATTTGATGATTTTTCTGTGGCAGTTTAAAAAACCTTACACTGTTAACTGGCCCCATCAATGGAACAGACCCCATTTTCAAATTTACTTGATCGTTATTGTTGTTTTCGTTAAATTCTTCCAACAGGTTCTCAAAGAAAAGCAATGAGGCACATTTTTCTATTTCATGTTTATCACATATAACAGAGTAACATTCTTCCCACCACCAAATCACTCAGAAAATTATCTTTCACCAATCAATCACTTTGTCTTTTCCAATTAATCAAAGTATGTGCTATGTCCAGTAAGGGCAATGCAGACCACAGAAAGAGAATGAGAGCTCAGGAAAGAGGGAGGGGGCTAACCCAAAATTGAGTTGGAAGGGGAGATAAGGCACTCTGCCCCCTGTGGTGCCCACTTTCCCCTGAAAATATCAAAAGTATTATTGTTATAAATCCATTCTTTATCTGTGTTAATAAAAGTATATCAGGTTACAACCCTTAAGATATATAATCCCTACAGTGTTAAGCGAGCCATTTGGCCAATCAAGTCCACATCAATCCTCCAAATGGCATCCAGCCACACCCCCAATTCATCCCTGCATTTCCCATGGCTAACTCACCTAGCCTATGCATCCTTGGACACCTTGGGCAATTTATCGTGGCCAATCCACCTAACTAGCACATCTTTGGACTGTGGGAGGAAAACCACCGAATTACAGGGAGAATGTGCAAAAGCCACACAGACTGTCACCCAAGGGTGGAACCAAACTTGGGTCTCGCGCGCAGTGAGGAAGCAGTACTAACCACCGAGCCACCAGGCTGCCCTACGTATCCAGGTATACATTAAAAGCAAAATCTCTTTAAAAGATGGCATTCTGAAATGTAGCCCAATTGCACTGTTTCATTACGGATTTAACATTGGTTGAGATGTAAATAAGGTTTAAGTGGTAAATGGAAAAAAAGGGATATTTTTCTAAACAAATGTAATTTGAATTGCAATTTTTACCAAGACAACTAATTGTGTCTAATTAACAAATTTCAACCCAACATAAACTTTGATAAATAATGAACTTTTACTTTAGTAAACAAGAGATTTTAACAAGTAAGAGTAATAACCTTCAACACTCAAAAGCAACTTTCTCAGATTTTCTGATTGTGGTTAATGTGAAACAATGTTCACCATTCATTATGCTGCCAGTTGCCTACATTAAAAGGCTCTATTTGAGTTTTTGAGCTGCAATTTAGTTCCGAAACTGCGCCCTCTATAGGGTTTGCCTTGCATGAGACAGCAGTGTAACAAACAGTGCAGCCACAACATTCTGCAATGCAACTGTTGCATTTTGGAATCTCAAGATGTTGTTTTGGGCCCACAATATGTATGGTGATACACTGGCAGTGCACCCTAGAAACTTAGACTTGCTGAGCAGGGCATACCAGCAATGGGCAGTGCAAGGTTGCATTGGTTAGAGTTACCAAATAGGGATGGGTTGACGTTCGATGCTGTCTACCATGGCAGGTTGCTTGCTCTCTAAGCACATATTCTCCTGTCACCTACCAGAATGACTGCAGCATTCACTCCTTGTTTGGCCTTGGGGTGCCAATTGGTGCAGTCACACAATCAGGCAGCTGGTCGTGCTGTTCGGTAATATTCAATCACGAGTGAGTATGCCTTGCCATGCAGAGGTGTGCCCAGTCAGTGCCACACCTCTCCCATGTGGCAGCAGCATTCAGACTAAACACACTGCATCTGCTTTGAACAGTCGGCTATGCCCCCAAGGTCTGAGGAGTGTACTCTGCAGTGAAGCCCATGGGGAGCCCTGTCGGTCAGGAGGAGGGGTGGACGGGGAAGGCTGGCACAGTTAGTCAAGGCCACTCTCCCATACTGTCCAGGCTTTGGCGACGTCTGACGTACAGTTGGGGTGATTTTGTACAGGGGCTCCGTGCCTCCACCTTCCAGAGAGCGGCTCATGGTCAGGCCCTTGTATTGATAGGGCCAGTCTAGGATGGGTGTGGGGGTGGGAGTGAGGAAAGGGTGAGGGAACTGTTGCAGTTATTGATGTGTGTAACTGCCAGTCTGGGGTGGTTACACACCAACTCTTGCCCAGCGCAGACCGGTTATGTTGCCTTAAAGGATAGGTCACAGCCATCCCATTAGGTCCCTCCACAGAAACTAAGGGGGAGGGGGTTTATTTTGGAGGGAGGTGTCAATGTAGATCGGTGAAGTACATGTGACCGGCTTGAGTGGGCATTTGAGGAAATAAGAAACCTGTGGCATTGATGGGATGGGTACCTTAGAAGGAAATGGTAGTGTTGGAAGGTTCACTCTTGCAGTTAGGCTGGAGGCTCCTGGTACAGGACCATTCACTGTCATCTTCCATCAGAAACAAGCGGAAGGTTTGCACCAGAGAAGAAAGTGGCTTCAATCACATTCAGAATGAGCAGGATAAGTGAGGGGGGACTACAGCAATCATCAGTCACTGCGCTTTCACAGGATACCAACCCTGGCTGGAGTGCCGTGCACTATATACACCATAGGCTGGCTACTCCCTGACCATCCTGCAGCATTGACCATCTCTTTCTATCAGACCTCCCTGACACAGCGATTGCCGGGGTACTCACTGGGAGTTCTCATCCTGTGCACACAGCCAGCTGAACAGTACCAGATGTTGAATAGAGGTGACTGACAAAATGGTGCATACAAATGAGATGCAAGGGAACCTCAGATTGGAAGAGGACAGGCAGCAGAGAGATGGAAGGCCTGTCCATCTCCTGAGTGGAGACCTTCGAGAGGCCTGTGTCTCATTCCACCTCCAACTGGGTGCTGGACACTGCCCTGTCTCACTGTGAGGACGGGGCACCAAGACTGGAGTCAAGGTTTCTGCCCCAATGACGACTAATAGCTGTGGGTGGGGGTGGGGAAGGGGTAGCAGGGGAGATGGAGGACAGGTCTGACCATATCCCCAACATCCCCCTAGGGGGTTTGGCCTGGTTCTCTGTGGCAGGCACTTGTCACATGATTTGCTGCACTGCTGCAGCTTCTGGGCAATGTGGGTCATTGTGTCCCCTATGTCTGTCTGTCCCTCTTGTTTGTCCCTGTCAATCTGGACAAAGGTGGTACGGGGTGGGGTCAGGGGGTGTGGTCTGTGGGGGGAGCGGGGGTTATTGCAAATAAACTTCATTTTAAACTTAACGCTGGCTGGCTGGGATTCCTGGATCTGGAGAATTCAGCAGTTAAAAAGAAGTCAGAGGCTGCAGTGAAGGACTGACCTGCTTTTCCAGCACTGCTTGTAGACCAAGAGAACAAGGAAAACTGCCCCTGAGCCCTCAGGCATGCATTTGTCCCACCCTGCCTTTGCTCCCCCACCCTAGTAACTCATTGGCACTCCCATTATATCACCTCCTTAACCATTATTGACCCATGATTATTGTCTTTCCTACTGAGTCCCTTATCTCTTTCCTGAATTCGTTCCCAACTCTCTGTGAACACCCAATTGATTTTATAACCAACCTTGCCCATGGGGTCTCCACATGCCGCAGTATTTGCTTACCTTTCACCTTGTGCTGTCTGCCTGACCAAAGTCCACCACACCTGTCAAGTGCTCTGACTTGCAGGTGGGAAATGTATTGAAAATAAACCTCACCCTGTGGAGTTCAAACTATCTGATCTTCAGGGACCAAAATACCTTCACAATAACTGAAAATTTCACCCACTAAGTATGAGGAATTGAACTTAAAAATTTAAGTTGGAATATTTCATTCTTTATAAAATCATGTGCAGAAATCCAAATAAAGTGGAAAATGCAAATTCAATTAAGAGAACAAGCAATGAAATGGACAGAAAAGAAAGGGTGCTTAATGAGATTGTTTTTAAATTTTTAAACAAAATCTGCAACAACAAATTCTGAAAGAATGAAAACCCACACTTGTAAACGTTTGTCTGGCAGATCACTCTATCCAGAAAGTCACTTACACCTGCATACGCAAAATATTAATTTCTTTTTGGGCAACTAGTGAATCATGCTGTTGTGCATTTATGTCAAGTTCCTAAATGATGTAATGGTGTGGCGAAGTCTACAGCAAATAAGGTAAATTGTGCAGCAGTTGCATAATGGAGTGGCATGGTGGCTTAATGGTTAGCACTGCTGACTCACAGTACTAGGGACCTGGTTTTGATTCTGCCCTCAGGTAACTCTTAGTGTGGAGTTAGCACATTCTCCCTGTATCTGCTTTCCTCCCAGAGGTAGGTAGGTTGCCTGTGCTAAATTGCTTATAGTGTGCAGAAGTGTGCAGCTAGGTGGATTAACAATGGGAAATGCAGGCATGGGGGGTTTGGATGGGCTGCTCTCCAGAGGGGCTAAATAGCAAACTTTCACTGCAGGGGTTCTATTAAGTTAACTCCTTTTCTGAAGAAGGTCACTGGACCTGAAATGTTAACTCTGCTTTTTCTCCACAGATGCTGCCAGACCTGTTGAGTTTCTCGAGTAATTTCTGTTTTTGTTTCAGATTTTCAGCTTCTGCAGTCCTTTCTTTTTCTCTTGATTTCTGAGTTTAACTCTGTGAGTGTGGACATGATAAGTTATCATCTGATACACTTCAAAATAATGAGAATTGCAATAGATTAATTGTTATATATCCCACAAAATGTAGATATATAACTTTAACTGTAAAATGATGAACTCAGTATAAAATGTACTGAGCAATTACAGTAAAATTAATAAAATGTTACTTGCACAAGTGATGAATTCATGCTGCAATTGCAAAAAGGGATTAGTTTTAACTGTAAAAAGAGCTGAACCATCACTGAGAAATGTGATGAACTCTCTCTGTAAAAAGTGATTATGTTTAACTGTAAAATGTGATGGTCACTCAATGTAAAAAGTAATGAACTTTATCACTAAAGAAAATGTGATTAAGGTTCTACTGTGAAAAACAATGAAAGCTGGCACTGAGAAACTTTAATTATTAAAAGTTATGATCAGTGCCTGGAAAATGAGATGAGCATTTCTGATGAAAGCCAATGAACTCTTAAACAAATATTATATTCACACTCTTAAAAGCAATGAGCTTTAATTGTAGAAAATAATTGTTTAACTGTAGAAACTGATTGAAAGGAGAGGTGATATCTGATTGTAAAAAGTGATTAACTACTATGAATGATGAACTCTGTGAAATGTCATGAACTTTATCAGTAAGAAGGTTTAACTAATTCAGAAATGAACACTTGAGGTGAAAACTGATTAACTTCAACAATAAAAAGTCATGATCCCTATCAGTAAAGACTTGATCAAGTTTCTCTGTAAATAAATGATAAACTGTCATAGCAAAATGTAATTATGTCTCCATGTGAATGGAATGAACTTAAATAATAGCAGTTAATAGTAAAATATTGCAGTAAAATGTGAAGTAGTGGCACTGTAAAAATGAATTAAGTTTGACTGTAAAAATATGATTAATTCACACTGTCAAATGTTAAGACTCCTCACTGTAAAAAATGATGAATACCCAAGAAAGAGGTTATAGAATCTCACAGCGAGCAAGAGATTATCATCATGGAAAGTATGGAATTCTCACAGTAAAAAGAACAGATTTCTCATTGTGAAAAGTACTGAATTCAAACTGGGAAAAGTACTGAATTCTCAGTTAAAAGTACTGATGTCTCACTGATAAAAGTACTGAATCCTCACTTGTGAACGGTACTGAACTCTCATTGTCAAAAGTACTGAATCATCAGTGTGAAAGGTACAGAATTATCACCGTGAAAAGTTCGAAATCCTCACTTTGAAAAGTGCTGAATTCTCACTGTGAAAACTAGAGAATTCTTACTGTGAAATGTATGGAACTCTCACTGTGAAAATAACGGAATTCTCATCGTGGAAAGTACTGAATTCTCACTGTGAAAAGTACTGAATTCTCAATGTGAAAAGTACAGAATTCTCATTGTGAAAAGTACTGAATTCTCAATGTAAAATGTACTGAATTCTCACTTTGAAAAGTCCAGAATTCTCACTGTGGAAAGTACTGAATTCTCACTGTGAAAACTACTGAATCCTCACTGTGATTAGTACTGAATCCTCACTGTGAGAAGTACTGAAACCTCACTGTGAAAAGTACGGAATCCTCACTGTGATTAGTACTGAATCCTCACTGTGAGAAGTACTGAATCCTCACTGTGAAAAGTACTGAATCCTCACTGTGAAAAGTACTGAATCCTCACTGTGAGAAGTACTGAATCCGCACTGTGAAAAGTACTGAATCCTCACTGTGAGAAGAACTTTATCCTCACTGTGAAAAGTACTGAATCCTTACTGTGAAAAGAACTGAATCAGATCCGTAAAGACTACAGAATTCTCACTGTGAACAGTACTGAAGTCTCACTGTGTAAAGGACTGAATTCTCACTTGAAATGTATAGAATTCTCATTGTGAAAAGTACTGAATTCTCACTGTGAAAAGTACTGAATTCTCACTGTTTAAAGTATTGAATCCTCACTGTGAAAAGTACAAAATTCTCACAGTGAAAAATACAAAGTTCTCTCCATGAAAAGTACTGATCCTTATGTGAAAAGTACTGAATTCTCACTGAACAGGACAGACATTTCACTGTGGAAAGTACAAAACCCTCACTGCTAAAACTATTGAACCCTCACTGTGAAAAATAATGAATTCCCTCTGTGAAGTATACTGAATTCTCACTGTGAAATGCACTGAATCCTTACTGTGAAAAGTACTAAATCATGACTTTGAAAAATACTGATTCCGTACTGTGAAACGTACTGAAGCCTCATTGTGAAAAGTACTGAATATTCACTGTGAAAAGTACTGAATCGTCTCTGTGAAAAACACAAACTCTTCACTGTGAAAAGTACTGAATTTTCAGTGTGAAAACTATGGAATCGTCACTGTAAAAAGTACTGAATTTGCCCTGTGAAAAGCACTGAATCCAAACTGTGAAAAGCATTGGATTCTCTCTGTGAAAATGACTGAATTCTCACTATGAACAGTAATGAATTCTCACTGTGAAAAGTACTGAATTCTCACTGTAGAATGTATAGAATCCTGACTTCAAAAAGTGCTGAATTCTCATTGTGAAAAGTCATGAATTCTCACTGTGAAAAGCACTGCATCCTCACTGTGAAATGTACTGAATCCTCATTGTGAAAATTACAGAATTCTCTCTGTGAAAAGTATTGAATCCTCACTGTTAAATGTACAGATCCCACACCTCAAAGAGTACTGAATCCTCATTGTGAAAAATACAAAATTCTCACTGTGAAATATACTGAATCCTCGCTGTAAAAAGTACTGAATTCTCACTGTGAAAAGTACTGAATCCTCACTGTGAAAAATACAAAGTTCTCTCCGTTAAAAGTACTGATTTTTATGTAAAAAATACTGAATTCTCACTGAGAAAAGTAATGAATTCTCTCTGTGAAAAGTACTGAATTCTCACTGTGAAATGTACTGAATCCTTACTGTGAAAAGTACTAAATCATGACTTTGAAAAATAATGAATCCTTACTGTGAAATATACTGAAACCTCATTGTGAAAAGTACTGAATATTCACTGTGAAAAGTATTGAATCCTCCCTGTGAAAAGTACAAAATCCTAACTATGAAAACACAAACTCTTCACTGTGAAAAGTACTGAATTTTTAGTGTGAAAACTATGGAATCGTCACAGTAAAAATCACTGAATCCGCCCTGTGAAAAGCACTGAATCCAAACAGTGAAAAGCATTGAATTCTGTCTGTGAAAATGACTGAATTTTCACTGTGAAATGTATAGAATCCTTATGGTGAAAATTACAAAATCTTGACTTAGAAAAGTACTGAATTCTCTTTGTGAAAAGTGCTGAATTCTCACTGTGAAAACTACTGAATTCTCACTGTGAAATGTACTGAATTCTCACTGTGAAAAGCACTGCATCCTCACTGTGAAATGTACTGAATCAATTCATTGTGAAAATTACTGAATTCTCTCTGTGAAAAGTACTAAATCCTCAATGTGAAAAGTATTGAATCCTCACTGTGAAACATACAGAACCCTCACCTCGAAAAGTACTGAATCCTCATTGTGAAAAGTAAAAAATTCTCACAGTGAAAATAACTAATTCTCACTGTGAAAAGCACCTGTATCCTCACTGTGAAATGTACTGAATCCTCACTGTGAAAAGTACTGAATTCTCTCTGTGAACAGTACTGAAGTGTCACTGTGAAAAGCACTGAGTTCTCACTGTCAAAAGGACAGGATTATCCTTGTGAAAAGTACTGAATCCTCACTGTCAAAAGTACTGAATTCTCACTGTGAACTGTACTGAATTCTCACTGTGAAAAACACTGTATCCTCACTGGGAAACGTGCAGAATCCTCGTTGGGAAAAGTACTGAATTCACACAGTGTAAAGTATGGAACCTTCACTGTGAAAAGTATTAAATCCTCACTTTGAAAAGTATTGAATCCTCACTGTGAAAAGTACTGAATCCTCACTGTGACATGTACTGAATCCTCATTCTGAAAAGTATTGAATCACACCGTGAAACGAATGCAATCCTCACTGTGAAACAAACAGAACCCACACCTCAAAAAATACTGAATCCTCATCGTGAGAAGAACAAACCTCTCACTGTGAAAAGTACAAAATGCTCACAGTTAAAAGTACTTCTTTCTCCATGTGAAGACTACAGAATCCTCACGGTGAAAACTACAGAATCCTCGCTGTGAGAAGTACTGATGGATTTCAATCCAGACAAATGTGAGGTGATACATTTAGGCAAAACTAATTCTAGAGCGAATTATACAATGAACGGAAGAGCCTTGGGAAACGTTGATGGGTGGAGAGATCTGGGAGTGCAGATCCATTGTTCCCTGAGGGTTGCTGCACAGGTGGATTGAGTGGTCAATAAGGCATATGGTATACTTGCCTTCATTGGATGGGGTATTGAGTATGAGAGCCGGCAAGTCATTTAAAATTGTACAGGATGTAGGTTCGGCCGCATTTGGAATACTGTGTACAGTTCTGGTCGTCACATTACCAAAAGGATGTGGGTGCCTTGGAGAGGGTGCAGAGAAGGTTTACGGGGATGTTCCCTGGTATGGAAGTTGCTAGCTATGAAGAGAGGTTGAGTAGGTTAGGTTTATTTTCATTAGAAAAAAGGAGATTGAGGGGGGACCTGATTGAGGTTTACAAAATCATGAAGGGTATAGTCAGGGTGGATAGAGACAAGCTTTTTCCCAGGGTGAAGGATTCCATGAGGAGAGATCACGCTATCAAGGTGAGAGGTGGAAAGTTTAAGGGGATACGCATGGCAAGTACTTCACACAGAGTGTGGTGGGCGTCTGGAATGCGTTGCCAGCAGAGGTGGTAGAGGCAGGTACGGTAGATTCATTTAAGATGCGTCTGGACAGATGCATGAGTAGGTGGGGAGCAGAGGGATACAGATGTTTAGGACTTTACCGACAGGTTTAGACAGTACATTTGGATTGGCTCAGGTTTGGAGGGCCGGAGGGCCTGTTCCTGGGCTGTAAATTTGCTTTGTTCATTGTTTGTTGTATTATCACTGTGAAAAGTACTGAATCTTCAGGTTGAAAAGTACAAAATCTTCAGTGTGAAAAGTACAAAATGATGACGGTGAAATGTACTGCTTTCTCCCTGTGAAACGTACTGAATTCTCATGTGAAATGTACGAAATCCTAACTGTGTGAAAATTACTGAATTTTCACTGTGAACAGTATTAAATCCTCACTGTGTAGAGTACCGAATTCCCTTTGTGAAAAGTACAGAATTCTCACTGTGAAAAGTACTGAATTCTCACTGTGAATAGTACTGAATTCTCACTGTGAAAAGTACTGAATCCTCATTGTAAATGGTACAGATTCCTCACGGTGAAAAGTGCTGAATTCTCATTGTGAAAAGTACTGAATTCTCATTATGAACAGTACTGAATCCTTACTGTGAAAAGTACAGAACCCTCACTTTGAAAAGTACTGAATCTTCAGTGTGGAAAGTACAAAATCCTAACTGTGAAAAGCATAAACTCTCCACTGTGAAAAGTACTGTATTTGCAGTGTGAAAACTACTGAATCCTCACTGTAAAAACGTACCGAATTCTCTTTGTGGAAAGTACTGAATCCAAACTGTGAAAAGTATTGAATTCTCTCTGTGAAATGTACTGAATTCTCACTGTGAATTATACTGAATTCTCGCTGTGAAAAGTACTGAATCAAATCTGTGAAATGTATTGAATTCTCACTGTGAAAAGTAGTGAATTCACACTGTGAGAAGTACTGATTTCTCTCTGCAAAATGTACTGAATTCTCACTGTGAAATGTACTGACTCCTTACTGTGAAACTTACTGAATCCTCACTGTGAAAAGCGCAGTATTCTCTCTATGAAAAGTACTGAATTCTCACTGTGGAAAGTACTGAATTCACTCTGTGAATAATAGTCAATACTCACTGTGAAAAGTACTGGAACCTTAGTGTGATAAGTACTGAATTCTCACTGTGAACTATACTGAATTCTCACAGTGAAAAGTATTGAATCAAATCTGTGAAAAGTATTGAATTCACACTGTGAGAAGTACTGATTTCTCAGTGCTAAAAGTACTGAATTCCCACTGTGAAATGTACTTATTCTTACTGTGAAAATTACTGAATTCTCACTGTGAAAATTACTGAATTCTCACTGTGAAAAGTACTGAATTCTCTCTGTGAATAGTACTGAATCCTCACTGTGGAAAGTACTGAATTCTCTCTGTGAACAGTACTGAAGTGTCACTGTGAAAAGCACTGAGTTCTCACTGTCAAAAGGACAGGATTATCCTTGTGAAAAGTACTGAATCCTCACTGTCAAAAGTACTGAATTCTCACTGTGAACTGTACTGAATTCTCACTGTGAAAAACACTGTATCCTCACTGGGAAATGTGCAGAATCCTCGTTGGGAAAAGTACTGAATTCACACAGTGTAAAGTATGGAACCTTCACTGTGAAAAGTACTAAATCCTCACTTTGAAAAGTATTGAATCCTCACTGTGAAAAGTACTGAATCCTCACTGTGACATGTACTGAATCCTCATTCTGAAAAGTATTGAATCACACCGTGAAACGAATGCAATCCTCACTGTGAAACAAACAGAATCCACACCTCAAAAAATACTGAATCCTCATTGTGAGAAGAACAAACCTCTCACTGTGAAAAGTACAAAATGCTCACAGTTAAAAGTACTTCTTTCTCCATGTGAAGACTACAGAATCCTCACGGTGAAAACTACAGAATCCTCGCTGTGAGAAGTACTGATGGATTTCAATCCAGACAAATGTGAGGTGATACATTTAGGCAAAACTAATTCTAGAGCGAATTATACAATGAACGGAAGAGCCTTGGGAAACGTTGATGGGTGGGGAGACCTGGGAGTGCAGATCCATTGTACCCTGAAGATTGCTGCACAGGTGGATTGAGTGGTCAAGAAGGCATATGGTATACTTGCCTTCATTGGATGGGGTATTGAGTATGAGAGCCGGCAAGTCATTTAAAATTGTACAGGATGTAGGTTCGGCCGCATTTGGAATACTGTGTACAGTTCTGGTCGTCACATTACCAAAAGGATGTGGGTGCCTTGGAGAGGGTGCAGAGAAGGTTTACGGGGATGTTCCCTGGTATGGAAGTTGCTAGCTATGAAGAGAGGTTGAGTAGGTTAGGTTTATTTTCATTAGAAAAAAGGAGATTGAGGGGGGACCTGATTGAGGTTTACAAAATCATGAAGGGTATAGTCAGGGTGGATAGAGACAAGCTTTTTCCCAGGGTGAAGGATTCCATGAGGAGAGATCACGCTATCAAGGTGAGAGGTGGAAAGTTTAAGGGGATACGCATGGCAAGTACTTCACACAGAGTGTGGTGGGCGTCTGGAATGCGTTGCCAGCAGAGGTGGTAGAGGCAGGTACGGTAGATTCATTTAAGATGCGTCTGGACAGATGCATGAGTAGGTGGGGAGCAGAGGGATA
Organism: Chiloscyllium plagiosum; assembly: GCF_037043375.1. Classification (NCBI taxonomy): domain Eukaryota; kingdom Metazoa; phylum Chordata; class Chondrichthyes; order Orectolobiformes; family Hemiscylliidae; genus Chiloscyllium; species Chiloscyllium plagiosum. The sequence continues at coordinate 49,578,254 of NW_028270161.1, forward strand.
CAGATGTTTAGGACTTTACCGACAGGTTTAGACAGTACATTTGGATTGGCTCAGGTTTGGAGGGCCGGAGGGCCTGTTCCTGGGCTGTAAATTTGCTTTGTTCATTGTTTGTTGTATTATCACTGTGAAAAGTACTGAATCTTCAGGTTGAAAAGTACAAAATCTTCAGTGTGAAAAGTACAAAATGATGACGGTGAAATGTACTGCTTTCTCCCTGTGAAACGTACTGAATTCTCATGTGAAATGTACGAAATCCTAACTGTGTGAAAATTACTGAATTTTCACTGTGAACAGTATTAAATCCTCACTGTGTAGAGTACCGAATTCCCTTTGTGAAAAGTACTGAACTCTCACTGTGAAATGTACTGAATTCTCACTGTGAAATGTACTGTACCCTCACTGGGAAATGTACTGAATATTCGCTGACAAATGTACCGAATTCCCTTTGTGAAAAGTATGAAATCCTCACTGTGAAAGGCACTGCATCTTCGCTGTGAAAAGTGCTGAATTCTCACTATGAACAGTACTGAATCCTTACTGTGAAAAGTGCAGAACCATCTCTTTCAAAAGTACTGAATCCTCAGTGTGGAAAGTACAAATTTCTAACTGTGAAAAGCACAAATTCTTCACTGTGAAAAGTACTGTATTTTTAGTGTGAAAACTACTGAATCCTTACTGTAAAAAAGTACCGATTTCTCTCTGTGAAAAGTACCGAATCCAAACTGTGAAAAGTACTGAATTCTCACTGTGAACTATACTGAATTCTCGCTGTGAAAGTACTGAATCAAATCTGTGAAAAGTATTGAATTCTCACTGTGAAAAGTACTGAATTCACACTGAGTAGTACCGATTTCTTACTGCAAAATGTACTGAATTCTCACTGTGAAATGTACTGAATCCTTACTGTGAAAATTACTGAATTCTCACTGTGAAAAGGACAGAATTCTCTCTGTGAATAGTACTGAATTTTCACTATGAAAAGTACTGCATTCTCTCTGTGAATAGTACTGAATTCTCACTGTAAATAGTACTAAATCCTCACTGTGAAAAATTCTAAACTCTCATTAAGTAAAGTCTTGAAACCTTACTGTGAAAAGTACTGAATTCTCATTGTGAAAAGAACTGAATTGTTACAGTGAAATGTACTGAATTCTCTCTGTGAACAGCACTAAAGCATCACTGTGGAAAGTACAGAATTCTCATGGTGAAAAGTACTGAATCTTCACTGTGAAGAGTACTGAATCCTCGTTGTGAAAAGCACTGAATTCTCACTGTGAAAAGTACTGAATCCTCACTGTGAATCGTACAGATTCCTCGCTGTGAAAAGTACTAAATCCTCAATGTCAAAAGTACTGAATTCTCACTGTGAGAAGTATGGTATTCTCACTGTGAAATGTACTGGATTTTCATTGTGAAAAGTACTGAATCATCACTGTGAAAAGTACAGAATCTTCACTGTGAAAACTACTGAATTTTCATTGTAAAATGTACTGATTCCTCACTGTGAAAAGGACTGAATTCTCTCTGTGAGAAGTAGTGAATTCTCTCTGTGGAAAGTACTAATCTAAACTGCAAAAAATGCTGAATTCTCACTGTGAACAATCCTGAATCCTCACTGTGAAAAGGACTGAATTCTCACTGTGAAAAGTAGTGAATCCTCACGATGAAAGGTACTGAATCTAAACTGCGAAGAATGTTGAATTTACACTGTGAACAATTCTGAATCCTCACTGTGAAAAGTACTGAATTCTCACTGTAAATAGTACTAAATCCTCACTGAGAAAATAGTGAATTCATACTGTTGAAAGTATGGAATTCACACATTGAAAAGTACTGCATTCTCTCAGTGGAAAGTACTGAATTCTAACCGTGAAAAGTACAGAATTCTCACTATGAAAATTATTGAATCCTAACTGTGAAAAGTACAGAATAATTGTGTGTAAAGAATTGAATCCTTACTGTGAAAAGTATGGAAACCTCACTTTGAAAAGTACTGAATCCTCATTGCGAAAAGTCCAAATCCCTCACTGTGAAAAGCATGAACTCTTCACTGTGAAAAATACTGTATTTTCAGAGTGAAAAGTACTGAATTCTCATTGTAGAAAATATTGAATTCTCTGTGTGAATAATACTGAATTCCCACTGTGAACAGTACTGAACCTTTACTGTGAAAAATACTGATTTCTCCTTGTGAAAAGTACTGAATCCAAACTGTGGAAAGTACAGAATTCTCGCGGTGGAAAGTATTGAATTCTCATTATGAAAAGGACTGAACCACACTGTGAAATGTACTGAATCCTCACTGTGAAAAGTAGTGAATCCTCACTGTGAAAACTACTGAATTCTCATTGCGAAAAGTGCTGAAACCTCACTGTGAAAAACACTGCATCTTCACTGTGAAAAGTACGGAACCTTCACTGTCAAAAGTACTGAATTCTCATTGTGAAAAGCACTGTATCCTCACTGTGAAATGTACTGAATCCTCATTGAGAAAAGTACTGAATTCACACTGTGAAAAGTATAGAATTCTCACTGTGAAAAGTACTGAAACCTCACTTGGAAAAGTACTGAATTCTTGCTGTGAAAAATATTGAATCCTCACTCTAAAATGTACAGAAATCTCAGGTGAAAAGTATTGAATCCTCACTGTGAAACATACAGAACCCTCACCTCAAAAAGTAATGAATCCTCATTGTGAAAAGTACTGAATCTTTGATGCGAAAAATGCTGAATTATTGGTGTGAACAATCCTGAAGTCTCACTGTGAAAATACTGAATTCTTGTTGTGAATAGTGCCAAATCCTCACTAAGAAAGTAGTGAATTCATACTGTTGAAAATTATGGAATTCAAACTGTGAAAAGTACTGCATTCTCACGGTGGAAAGTGCAGAATTCTAACTGTGAAAAGTACGGAATTCTCACAATGAAAATTACTGAATCCTAACTGTGATAACTACAGAATTCTTGTGTGAAAATAATCAAATGCTCACTGTGAAAAGTACTGAATCCTCACTTTGAAAGGTACTGAATTCACGCTGTGAAAAATATTGAATCCTTACTGTGAATTGTACAGAATCCTCATTGTGAAAAGTACTGAATTCTCAGTGTGAAAAGCATTGAATTCTCACTGTGAAACGTACGGAACCCTCACCTCAAAAAGCAATTAGATTAGATTAGATTACTTACAGTGTGGAAACAGGCCCTTCAATCCAACAAGTCCACACCGCCCCGCTGAAGCGCAACCCACCCACACCCCTACCTTTATCCCTTACCTAACACTACAGGCAATTTAGCATGGCCAATTCACCTGACCTGCACATCTTTGGACTGTGGGAGGAAACCAGAGCAGCCGGAGGAAACCCACGCAGACACGGGGAGAATGTGCAAACTCCACACAGTCAGTCGTCTGAGGCGGGAATTGAACCCGGGTCTCTGGCGCTGTGAGGCAGCAGTGCTAACCACTGTGCCACCGTGCCGCCCTATCCTCATTGTGAAAAGTACAAAATTCTCACTGAGAAAATAACTGAATTCTCACCGTGAAAAGTACTAAATCCTTACTTTCAAAGGCACTGAATCCTCACAATGAAAAGTACTGAATCTTTGATGTGAAAAATACAAAGTCCTCACTGCGAAAAGTACATATACTCAGTGAAAAGTACTGTTATCTCAGTGTGAAACGTACTGAATCTTTGATGCAAAAAATACAAAATCCTCACTGCGAAAAGTACAAATAATCACTGTGAAATGTAATGCTTTCTCCATGTGAAAAGTACTGAATCCTCTCTGTGAACAGTACTGAATCCTCATATGTAAAGTATGAAATCCTAACTGTGGAAAGCACTGCATTCTCACTGTGAACAGTGCTGAATCTTCATTGTGAAGAGCACTGCGTTCCCTCTGTGAAAACTACTGAATTCTCAATGTGAAAAGTACAAAATCCTTACTGTGGAAAGCACAAAATCTACACTGTGAACAGTACTGAATCTTCACTGTGAAGAGTACGGTGTTCCCTCTGTGGAAACTACTGAATTCTCGATGTGAAGAGTACAAAATCCTTACTGTCAAAAGCACAAAAGCTACAATATGAAAAGTACAGAATCTTCACTGAGAAAAGTACTGAATCCTCACTGTGAAAACTAGGAAATCCTCACTGCTAAAAGTACTGAATCCTCACTGTGAAAACTAGGAAATCCTCACTGCTAAAAGTACTGATTCTTCAGTGTGAAAAGTACACAATTGCCACTGTGAAAAGTACTGAATTCACACTGCAGAAAGTATGGAACCATAACTGTGAAAAGCACTGAATTCTCACAGTGAATAGTACAGGATTCTCACTGTGAAATGTACTGAATCCTTACTGTGAAAATTACTGAATGCTCACTGTGAAAAGCACAGAATTCTCTCTATGAAAAATACTGAATTTTCACTGTGAAAAGTACTGAATTCTCTCTGTGAATAGTACTGAATTCTCTCTGTGAATAGTACTGAATTCTCACTGTGAACAGTACTGAATCCTCACTGTGAAAAATTCTAAATTCTCATTAAGAAAAGTACTGAATTCTCATTGTGAAAAGTACTGAATTGTTACAGTGAAATGTACTGAATTCTCTCTGTGAACAGCACTAAAGCATCACTGTGGAAAGTACAGAATTCTCATGGTGAAAAGTACTGAATCTTCACTGTGAAGAGTACTGAATCGGCACTGTGAAAAGTACTGAATTCTCACTGGGAAAAGTACTGAATCTTCACTGTGAAGAGTACTGAATCATCACTGTGAAAAGTACTGAATTCTCACTGGGAAAAGTGCGGAATTCACGCAATGAAAAGTACTGAATCCTCGCTGTGAAATATACAGAATCCTCATTGTGAAAAGTACTGAACTCACACTGTGAAAAGTACAAAATCCTCACTGTGAAAACAACACAACTTTCACTGTGAATAGTACTGAATCCTCACTGTGCAAACTATGAAATCCTCACTATGAAAGGTACTGAGTCCTCACTGTGAAAAGTACTGAATCCTCACTATGAAAAGTACTGAATTCTCATTGTGAAAAGTACTGAATTGTTACAGTGAAATGTACTGAATTCTCTCTGTGAACAGCACTGAAGTATCACTGTGGAAAGTACAGAATTCTCATGGTGAAAAGTACTGAATCTTCACTGTGAAGAGTACTGAATCGTCACTGTGAAAAGTACTGAATTCTCACTGGGAAAAGTGCGGAATTCACGCAATGAAAAGTACTGAATCCTCACTGTGAAATATACAGAATCCTCATTGTGAAAAGTACTGAACTCACACTGTGAAAAGTACAAAATCCTCACTGTGAAAACAACACAACTTTCACTGTGAATAGTACTGAATCCTCACTGTGCAAACTATGAAATCCTCACTATGAAAAGTACTGAATCCTCACTGTGAAAAGTACTGAATCCTCACTATGAAAAGTACTGAATCCTCACTGTGAAATGTACAGAATCCTCATCAAGAAAAGTACTGAACTCACACTGTGAAAAGTACAGAATCCTCACTGTGAAAACAACACAACCTTCACTGTGAATAGTACTAAATCCTCACTGTGCAAATTATGAAATCCTCACTATGAAAAGTACTGAATCCTCACTTTGAAAAGTACTGTATCCTCACTGCGTAAAATATTGAATCCTCACTGTGAAATGTACTGAAACGTCGGTGTGCAAAGTACAAAATCCTCACTGTGGAAAGTACAAAATCAACACAGTGAAAATTACTGCTTTCTTCCTGTGAAAAGTACTGAATCCTCACTGAGAAAACTAAGGAATCCTCACTGTGAAAGTACTGACTCCTGACTATGATAAGTACAGAATTTTCATTGTGAATAGCACTGAATCTTCACTGAGAAAAGTACAAAATTCTCACTGAGAAAATAACTGAAGTTTCACTACGAATCGTACTTTGAAAGGTACTAAATCCTCACAGTGAAAAGTACTGAACCTTCAGTGTGAATAGTGCATAATTCTTGCCGTGGAAAGTTCAGAATTCTCACTATGAAAAGTGTTGAACCCTCACTGTGAATAATACAGAATCCTCATTGTGAAAAGCACTGAATTCTCACTGTGCAAAGTACTGTATTCTCACTGGGAAATGTACTGAATCATCATTTTAAAAGTATGGAATCCTCACAGTGTAAAGCACTGAATCCTCACTGTGAAATGTACTGAAACGTCGGTGTGCAAAGTACAAAATCCTCACTGTGGAAAGTACAAAATCAACACAGTGAAAATTACTGCTTTCTTCCTGTGAAAAGTACTGAATCCTCACTGAGAAAACTAAGGAATCCTCACTGTGAAAGTACTGACTCCTGACTATGATAAGTACAGAATTTTCATTGTGAATAGCACTGAATCTTCACTGAGAAAAGTACAAAATTCTCACTGAGAAAATAACTGAAGTTTCACTACGAATCGTACTTTGAAAGGTACTAAATCCTCACAGTGAAAAGTACTGAACCTTCAGTGTGAATAGTGCATAATTCTTGCCGTGGAAAGTACAGAATTCTCACTATGAAAAGTGTTGAACCCTCACTGTGAATAATACAGAATCCTCATTGTGAAAAGCACTGAATTCTCACTGTGCAAAGTACTGTATTCTCACTGTGAAATGTACTGAATCATCATTTTAAAAGTATGGAATCCTCACAGTGTAAAGCACTGAATCCTCATTGTGAAAAGTACTGAATTCTCACCATGAAGTGTACTGAATCTTTGCTGTGAAAAGTACAAAATCCTCACTGCGAAAAGTACAAACACCCATGGTGAAATGTCGTGCTTTCTCAGTGTGAAATGTACTGAAGCCTCTCTATGAACAGAACTGAATTCTCATGTGAAAAATATGAAATCCTGCCTGTGGAAAGTACTGCACTCTCACTGTGAACAGTACTGAATCTTCACTGTGAAGGGTACTGCATTCCCTCTGTGAAAACTACTGAATTCTCAATATGAAAAGTACAAAATCCTTACCGTGAAAAGCATGAAATCTACACTGTGAAAAGTACTGAATACACAGTGTAAAAGGTACTGAATTACCCCTGTGAAAAATATTAAATCCTCACTGTGAAAAGTACAGAATCCTCATTTTGAAAAGTACAGAATTCTCATTGTGAAAAGTACAGAATCCTCACCTCAAAAAGTACTGAATTCTCACTGTGAATAGTACAAAATACCTACGTAGAAAGGTACTGAATCCTCACAGTGAAAAGTACTGAATCTTCGCTGTGAACAGTGCATAAGTTTCACTGTGGAAAATACAGAATTCTCACTATGAAAAGTATTAAATCTTCACTGTGAATAATACAAAATCCTCATTGTGAAAAGTACTGAATTCTCACTGTGAAAAGTACTGTCTTCTCACTGTGAAATGTAATGAATCATCACTGTAAAAGTATGGAACCCTTACTGTGAAAAGTAGTGAATCCTCATTGTGAAAAGTATGAAATCCTCACTGTGAAAAGTACTGAACCTTCAGTGTTAAAAGTACAAAATCCTCACTGTGAAAGTACTGCTTTCTCAGTATGAAATGTACTGAAGCTTCTCTGTGAACAGTATTGAATTCTCATGTGTAAAGTATGAAATCCTAACTGTGAAAAGTACGTAATAATCACTGTAAAAGGTACTGAATTCTCACTGTAAAAAATGTTGAGTCTTCACTGTGAAATATACAGAATCTCCATTATGAAAAGTACAGAATTCCCACCGTGAAATGTATAGAATACACACCTCAAAAATACTGAATTCTCATTGTGAAAAGTACAAAATTCTCACTGAGAAAGTAACTGAATTCTTACTACAAATAGTACAAAATCCTTACTTTGAAAGATACTGAATCCTCATAGTGAAAAGTACTGAATCTTCGGTGTGAAAAGTACAATCTCCTCACTGTAAAATGTACAGAACCCTCATTGTGAAAAGTATTGTATTCACATTGTGAAAATTACAGAATCCTCTCTGTGAAACATATTGAATTCACACTATGAAAACTACTGAATTTTCACTGTTAAATGAATGGAATTCCCACTGTGAAAAGTACAGAATCATCACAGTCAAAAGTACTGAATTCTCACAGTGAATAGTCCAGAATCCTCACTGGGAGAAGTGTTGAAATCTCATTGCAAAAAGCACAGAATTCTCTCTGTGAACAGCACTGAAGTGTCACTGTGGAAAGTACAGAATTCTCACTGTGAAAAGTACAGATTTATCACAGTGAAAAGTACAGAATTCTCATTGTGAAACGTACAGATTTATCACTGTGAAAAGTACAGTATTCTCATTGTGAAAAGTACTGGATCTTCACTGTGAAAAGCACTTAGTCCTCACTGTGAAAAGTGTTGGAAACTCACTGTGAAATGTACAAAATCCTCATAATGAAAAGTACTGAATTCTCACTATGAAACATATTGAATCGTTACTGTGAAATGTACAGAATTCTCACCTCAAAAAGTACTCAATACACATTGTGAAAAGTACAAACTTCTCACTGAGAAAACAACTGAATTCTCACTGTGAATAATACAAAATCCCTACTTTGAAAGGTACTGAATCCTCACAGTGAAAAGTACTGAATCTTAACTCCTCACTGCGAGAAATACAAATACTCATGGTGAAAGGTATTGCTATCTTCGTGTGAAAAGTACTGAATTCTCTTGTGAAAAGTATGAAATCCTAACTGTGAAAAGTACTGAATTCTCTCTGTGAACAGTACTAAATCTTCACTGTGAAGAGTACTGTATTCCCTATTTGAAAAATGTTGAATTCTCAATGTGAAAAGTACAACATCCTCACTGTGAAAAGCACCAAATCTACAGAATTCTCACTGTGAAAAGTATGGAATCCTCACTGTGAAGCTCAGTGAATCCACATTGTGAAAAGTATTGAATCCACATTTTGAAAAGCACTGAATCCTCACTGTAAATAGTGCTGAAGTGTCACTGTGGAAAGTACAGAATTCTCACTGTGAAAAGTACAGATTTATCACTGTGAAAAGTACTGAATTCCCATTGTGAAAGGTACTGAATTCTCACTGCAAAAAATGTTGACTCCTCATTGTGAAATGTACAGAATCCTCATTATGAAACATACAGAATTCCCATTGTGAAATGTGCAGAATCCTCACCTCAAAAAGTACTGAATACTCAGTGTGAAAAGTACAAACTTCTCACTGAGAAAATAACTGAATTCTTACTGTGAATAGTACAAAATCCTTACTTTGAAAGGTACTGAATCCTCACAGTGAAGAGTACTGAATCTTCGGTGTGAAAGGTACAAACGTCTCAGTGCACAAAGTACAAATACTTACGGTGAAAAGTATTGCTTTCGCCGAATGAAAAGTTCTGAATTCTCTTGCGAAAAGTATGAAATCCTAACTGTGAAAAGTACTGAATTCTCACTGTGAATAGTACTGAATCTTCACTGTGAAAAGTATTGCATTCCTTCTGTGTAAACTACTGAATTCTCAATGTGAAAAGTACAAAATCCTGACTGTGAAAAGCACCAAATCTACACTATGAACAGTACTGAATGCTCACTGAGAAAAACACTGAATCCTCATTGTGAAAAGTATGAAATCCTCACTGTGAAAAGTACTGAATCTTCTCTGTGTTAAGTACTCAATTGCCACTGTGAAAAGTACTGAATTACACAGCAAAAAGTACTGAATTCTTACTGTAAAAAGTACAGAATAATCACTGTGAAAAGCATTGAATTCTCACAGCGAATAGTAGAGAACCTTCACTCTGAAAATGACTGAATCCTCACTGTGAAATGTACAGAACCCTCATTGTGAAAAGTACTGCATTCACATAGTGAAAGTTACAGACTCCTCATTGTGACACATACTGAATTTGCACTGTGAAAACTACTGAATTCTCACTGTGAAATGTACAGAACCCTCATTGTGAAAAGTATTGCATTCACATTGTGAAAATTACAGAATCCTCACTGTGAAATATACTGAATTTGCACTGTGAAAGCTACTGAATTCTCACTGTTAAATGAATGGAATTCCCACTGTGAAAAGTACAGAATCATAACTGTGAAATGTACAGACTTGTCACAGTGAATAGTACAGAATCCTCACTATGAAAAATGCTGAAATCTCATTGCAAAAAGCACTGAATTCTCTCAGTGAACAGTACAGATGTGTCACTGTGGAAAGTACAGAATTCTCACCTTGAAAAGTACAGATTTCTCACTGTGAAAAGTATGGAATCCTCACTGTGAAGCATAGTGAATCCTCATTGTGAAAAGTACTGAAACCTCACTGGGAAATGTATAAAATCCCCACTGCTAAAAGTACTTGATTAACACTGTGAAAAGTACAGAATCCTCACTGTGAAAAATACTGAATTCTCTCTGTGAACAGCACTGAAATGTCACTGTGGAAAGTATAGAATTCACACTGTGAAAAGTGCAGAATTCTCATTGTGAAAAGTACTGAATCTTCACCGTGAAAAGTACAGAATCCTCACTGTGAATAATGCAGAATCCTCATCGTGAAGGGCATTGAATTCTCACTGTGAAAAGTATTGTATTCTCACTGTGAAATGTACTCAATCATCATTGTAAAAGTATGGAATCCTCACTGTGAAAAGTAGTGAATCCTCACTGTGAAAAGTGCAGAATTCTCATTGTGAAAAGTACTGAATTCTCACCATGAAAAGTATTGAATCCTCATTGTGAAAAGTACAGAATTCTCATTGTGAAAAGTACTGAATTCTCACCATGAAAAGTATTGAATCCTCATTATGAAAAGTACAGAATTCTCATTGTGAAAAGTACTGAATTTTTGCAATGAAAATTATTGAATCCTCACTGAAAAGTACTGAATCCTCACAGTGAAAGTTATGAAATTCTCACTATGAAAAGTACTGAATCCTCACTGGAAAAGTACTGAATCCTCACTGAGACAAGTACTGAATTCTCACTGTGAAAATTACTGAATCTTTAGTGTGAAAAGTACAAAATCCTCATTGTGAAAATTACAAAATCATCTCAGTGAGAAGTACTGCTTTCTCCATGTGAAAAGTACTGAATCCTCTCTGTGAAAACTACCAAATCCTTGCTGTGAAACGTACTGAATTCTCACCATGAGGAGTACTGAATCTTCACTGTGAAAAGTACTAAGTCCTCACTGTGAACAGTACTGAATTCTCTCTGTGGACAGTATTGAACTCTCACTGTGAAAAGTACTGAATCCTCACTGTGAAAAGTACTGAATCCTCACTGTGAAAAGTACAAAGTCCCTACTGGGAAAAGCACTGAATTCTCACAGTGGAAAGTATGGAATCATCACTGTGGAAAATATTGCATCCTCACTGTGAAAAGTATTGAATTCTAATCGTGAAAAGTACAGAATTCATTCTGTGCAAAGTACAGTTTGAAAAGTACACTATGAAAATTACTGAATCCTAACTGTGAATAGTACAGAAAATTACAGAATCCTCACTGTGAACCATAATGAATCCTCACTGTGAAAAGTGCTGAATTATCACTGTGAAAAGTATGGAATCCTCACTCTGAACAGTACTGAATCCCCACTGTGAAATATACTGAAATCTCACCGTGAAAAGTACTGAATCCTCACTGTGAAAAGTACTGAATTCTCACTGTGAAAAGTATGGAATCCTCACTCTGAACAGTGCTGAATCCTCACTGTGAAATGTACTGAAATCTCACCGTGAAAAGTACTGAATCCTCATTGTGAAAAGTACTGAATTCACACTGTGAAAAGTACGGAAACCTCACTGTGAAACATATTAAATCCTCATTGTAAAACACACTGAATCTCATTGTGAAAATTACTGAATCCTCCCTGACAAAAGTACTGAATTCTCACTGTGAAAAGTCCTGAAATCTCACAGCAAAAAGTATGGAATTCTCATAAAAGCACTGAATTCTCACGGTGGAAATCATGGAATTCAAATTGTGTATAGTACTGAATCCTCACTGTGAACAGTACTGAATTCTAACCATGAAAAGTATGGAATCCTCACTGTGAACAGTACTGAATCCTAACTATGAAAATAACTGAATCCTATTTGTGAAAATTACACAATTCTCATGTGAAAAGAATTGAATCCTTACTGTGAATAGTATGGAACACTCAATTTGAAAAGTACTCAATCCACAATACGAAAAGTCCAAAACCCTCACTGTGAAAAGCATGAACTCTTCACTGTGAAAAGTACTGAATCCTCACAGTAGAAAGTACTGAATTCTCCGTGTGAATAGTACTGAATTGTCTCTGTGAAAAATACTGAATTCCCATTGTGAAAAGTCCTGAATCCACACTGCAAACAGTACTGAATTATCTCTGTGGAAAGTACTGAATTCTCACTGTGAAAAGTACTGAATTCTCACTGTGAAAAACATTGAATTCTCATGTTGAAAAGGATTGAATCCTCACTCTGAAAAGTACTGAATTCTCACTGCAAAAAGTACAGAATTCTCACTGTGAAAAGTACAGAATCCTCATTGTGAAAAGTACTCAATCCTCATTGGGAAATGTACTGAATTCACACTGTGAAAATTACAGAATCCTCACTGTGAACCATACTGAATTCTCTCTGTGAAATGTACTGAATTCCCACTGTGAAAAATACAGAATCATCACTGTGAAGAGTACTGACCTCTCACAGTGAATAATACAGAATCCTCACTGTGAAAAGTACTGAATTCTCATGGCGGAAAGTATGGAAATCAAACTGTGAAAAATACAGAATCCTCATGGTGGAAAGTACTGGATTCTAACTGTGAAAAGTACGGAATTCAAACCGTGAAATGTACAAAATTCTCACTATGAAAATTACTGAATCCTAAATGTGAAGAGTAAAGAAAATTACTGAATTCTCACTGTGAACCATACTGAATTCTCACTGTGAAAAGTACTGAATTCTTGCTAAGAAAATTGCTGAATCCTAACTCTGAATAGTACAGAACTCTTGATTGACAAGACCTGAATCCTAACTCTGAAAAGCACGGAAAGCTCACTTTGAAAAGAACTGAATCCTCATTGTGAAAAATCCAAAACCCTCACTGTGCAAAAGAATGAACTCTTCAGTGTGAAAAGTACTGTATTTTCAGAGTGAAAAGTACTGAATCCTCACTGTAAAACGTACTGAATTTTCTGTGTGAATAGTACTGAATCCTCACTGTGAAACATATTGAATTCTCATTGTGAAAAGTCCTGAATCCACACTGCAAAAAGTACTGAATTGTCTCAGTGAAAAGTACTGAATCCTCACTGTGAAATGAACAGATTCTTCATTTTGAAAAATACTGAATTCACACTGTGAAAGGTATGGAAACCTCACTGTGAAACATACTGAATCTTCATTATGGAAAGTACTGAATCCTCACTGTGAAAAGTATTGAATCCTCAGTGTGAAAAGTACTAAGTCTCTCTGTGAGCAACACTGAAGTGTCACTGTGGCAAGTACAGAATTCTCAATGAGAAAAGTACAGACATCTTACTGTGAAAAGTACTAAATCTTCAGTGTGAAAAGTACTAAATCCTCACTGTGAAAAGTACTGAATCCTCACTGTGAAAAGTACTGAATCCTCACTGTGAAAAGCACTGAATTCTCACTGTGAAGAGAACAGAATCCTCACTGTGAAATTGCTGAATCCTCACTGACAAAAGTACTGAATTCTCACTGTGAAAAGTATGGAATTCTCATTGTGAAACGTACTGAATCCTTACTGTGAAAGGTACAGAATTTTCATTGTGAAAAGTACTGAATTCTCACAGTGGAAAGTACGGAATCCTCGCTGTGAACAGTACTGAATCTAACTATGAAAATTACAGAATTCGTGTGAAAAGAATTGAATCCTTACAGTGAAAGATATGGAACACTCAATTTGAAAAATACTTAATCTTTAAAGTTTGTGAGAAGATTTGTAGCTCGGGTGCTTGTTGTTGTGGTTCTGTTCGCCGAGCTGGGAATTTGTGTTGCAGACGTTTCGTCCCCTATCTAGGTGACATCCTCAGTGCTTGGGAGCCTCCTGTGAAGCGATTCTGTGATCTTTCCTCCGGCATTTGTAGTGGTTTGAATCTGTTGCTTCCGGTTGTCAGTTTCAGCTGTCCGTTGCAGTGGCCGGTATATTGGGTCCAGATCAATGTGCTTATTGATTGAATCTGTGGATAAGTGCCATGCCTCTAGGAATTCCCTGGATGTTCTCTGTTTGGCTTGTCCTATAATAGTAGTGTTGTCCCAGTCGAATTCATGTTGCTTATCATCTGCGTATGTGGCTACTAAGGATAGCTGGTCGTGTCGTTTCGTGGCTAGTTGGTGTTCATGGATGCGGATCATTAGCTGTCTTCCTGTTTGTCCAATGTAGTGTTTTGTGCAGTCCTTGCATGGGATTTTGTACACTACATTGGTTTTGCTCATGCTGGGTATCGGGTCCTTCGTTCTGGTGAGTTGTTGTCTGAGAGTGGCTGTTAATTACTGAAAAATATGGAACACTCAATTTGAATAGTACTGAATCCTCACTGTGAACAGTACTGAATCCTAACAGTGAAAAATACTGAAATCCAATTGTGAAAAACCCTGAATCCACACTGCAAACAGTACTGAATCATCACTGTGAAAAATATTGAATTCTGATGTTGAAACAGATTAAATCCTCACTGTGAAAAGTACAGAATTCTCACTGCAAAAAGTACTGAATTCTCACTGTGGAAAGCACTGTATCCTCACTGTGAAAAGTACAGAATCCTCATTGTGAAAAACACTGAATTCTCACTGTGAAAATTACAAAATCCTTACTGTGAACCATACTGAATTCTCACTGTGAAAAGTACGGAATTCCCACTGTGAAAATTACAGAATCATCTCTGTGTAGAGTACTGAATTCTCACAGTGAATAGTACAGAATCCTCACTGTGAAAAGTACTGAATTCCAACAGTGAAAAGTACAAAATTCTCACTATGAAAATTACTGAATCCTAAACGTGCATAATAAAGAAAATTTCAGAATCCTCGCTGTGAACCATACTGAATTCACAATGTGAAAAGTACTGAATTCTTGCTAAGAAAATTATTGAATCCTAATTGTGAATAGTACAGAATTCTCATTCGAAAAGAACTGAATCCTAACTGTGAAAAGTACAGAAACCTCACTGTGAAAAGCATGAACTTTTCAATGTGAAAAGTACTGTAATCTCAGAGTGAGAAGTACTGAATCCTCACTGTAGAAAGTACTGAATTTTCTGTCTGAATAGTACTGAATCCTCACTGTGAAAAGTACTGAATTCTCATTGTGAAAGGACCTGAATCCACACTGCAAAATGTACTGGATGGTCTCTGTGAAAAGTACAGAACTCTCATTGTGAAATGTATTGAAGTCTCTCTGTGAATACTACCGAATTCGCACTGTGAACATTACTGTATCCTCACTGTGAAAAATACTGAACTCTCATGGTAAAAAGGATTGATCCTCACTGTGAAAAGTCATGAAGTCTCACTGGAAGAAGTACTGAATTCTCACTGTGAAAAACACCATCCTCACTGTGAAAAGTATGGAATTCTCATTGTGAAAAGAACTGACTTCACACTGTGAAGTTACAGAATCCTCACTGTCAAACATACTGAATTCTCACTGTGAAAAGTAAGGAATTCTCACTGTGAAAAGTACTGAATTCTCAATGTGAAAAGTACTGAATTCTCACTGTGAAAAGTACTGAATTCTCACTGTGAAAAGTAAGGAATTCTCACTGTGAAATGTATTGAATCATCATTGTAAAAGTACAGAATCCTCACTGTGAAAAGTCGTGAATCCTCATTGTGAAAAGTATGATATCCTCACTGTGAAAAGTACTAAATCTCCAGTGTGAAAAGTACAAAATTTTCACTGTGAAAAGTACTGTTATCTCAGTGTGAAAAGTACTGAAGCCTCTCTGTGATCTGTACTGAATTCTCATGGGCAAAGTATGAAATCCTAACTGTGGAAAGTACTGCATTCTCTCTGTGAACAGTGCTGAATCTTCACTGTGAAAAGTATTGTATTCCCTCTGTGAAAACTACTGAACTCTCAATGTGAAAAGAACAAAATCCCTACTGTCAAAAGCATGAACTCTACACTGTGAAAAGTACTGAATCGTCACTGAGAAAATTACTGAATCCTCACTGTGAAAAGTGCTGACTCTTCAGTGTGAAAATTATTGAATTCTCATTGTGGAAGTACTGAATTCACACTGTGAAAAGTACTGAGTTCTCTCTGTGAACAGTGCTGAGGTGTCACTGTGGAAAGTACAGAATCCTTTCTGTGAAAAGTACTGAATTCTCACTGTGAAAAGCTCTGTATTCTCACTGTGAAATGCACTGAATCCTCATTGTGAAAAGTACTGAATTCACACTATGAAAAGCTCTGTATCCTAACTGTGAAATGCACTGAATCCTCATTGTGAAAAGTACTGAATTCACACTGTGAAAAGCACCAAATCCTCACTGTGCAAAGTATGAAAACCTCACTCTGAAAAGTACTGAATCCGCACTGTGAAAATTACTGAATACTCACTGTGAAAGGTACTGATTTCTCACTGTAAACATGTTGAATCCTCACTGCGAAATGTACAAAATCCTCATAATGAAAAGTATTGCATTCGCACTGTGAAACGTATTGTATCCTCACTGTGAAATGTAAAGAACCATCTTCCCAAAAGGTTCTGAATTCTCATTGTGAAAAGTACAAACTTCTCACTGAGAAAGTAACTGAATTCTCACTGTGAATAGTACAAAATCCTTACTTTGAAAGGTACTGAATCCTCACAGTGAAATGTACTGAATCTTCGGTGTGAAAAGTACATACTCCGCACTGCGAAAAGTACAAATACTCAAGGTGAAAAATATTGCTTTCTCCAAATCAAAAGTACTGAATTCGTTTGTGAAAAGTATAAAATCCTCACTGTGAATAGTACTGCTTTCTCAGGGTGAAATGTACTGAAGCTTCTCTGTGAACAGTACTGAATTCTGATGTGTAAAGTATAAAATCCTAACTGTGGAAAGTACTGCATTCTCACTGTGAACAGTACTGAATCTTCACTGTGAAGAATACTGTATTCTCTCTGTGAAAACTACTGAATTCTCAATGTGAGAGCACAAAATCCTCACTGTGAAAAGCACAAAATCTACACTGAAAAATACTGAATCTTCACTGTGAAAAGTTCTGAATCCTCTCTGTGAAAAGTATGAAATCCTCTGTGAAAGGTAGTAAATCTTCAGTGTGAAAAGTACTAAATCCTCATTGTGAAAGTTTTGAATACACGCAGTGAAAAGTACTGAATTCTCTTTGTGAACAGTACTGAAATGTCACTGTGGAAAGTACAGAATTCTCTCTGAGAAAAGTACTGAATTCTCATTGTGAAAAGGACTGAATCTTCACTGTGAAAGCACTGAAACCTCACTGTCAAAAGTACTGAATTCTCACTGTGAAAAGCTCTGCATCCTCACTGTGTAATGTACTGAATCCTCACTGTGAAAAGGTACTGAATACTCACTGTGAAAAGTGTGAAATCCTAACTGTGAAAAGTACTGAATACTCATTGTGAAAGGTACTAAATTCTCAATGCAAAAAATGTTAAATCCTCACTGAAAAAAGTACAGAATCCTCATAAAGAAAAGTAGTGAATTCTCACTGTGAAACATATTGATTCCTCATTGTGAAATGTACAGAATCCTCACCTCAAAAAGTACTGAATTCTCATTGTGAAAACTACAAACTTCTCCCTGAGAAAGTAACTGAATTCTGACTGTGAATGGTACAAAATCCTTACTTTGAAAGGTACTGAATCCTCACAGTGACAAGTACTGAATCTTTGGTGTGAAAAGTACAAATACTTACGGTGAAAAGTATTGCTTTCTCCGTGTGAAAAGTACTGAATTCTCTTGTGAAAAATATGAAATCCTAACTGCGAAAGTACTGAATGCTAACTGTGAACAGTACTGAATCTTCACTGTGAAGAGTATTGCATTCTCTCTGTGAAAACTGATGAATTCTCAATGTGAAAAGTACAAAATCCTTCCTTTGAAAAGCATGAAATCTACACTATGAACAGTACTGAATCATCACTGAGAAAAGCACTGAATCCTCATTGTGAAAAGTATGAAATCCTCAATGTGAAAAGTACTGAATCTTCTCTGTGTTAAGTTTGCAATTGCCACTGTGAAAAGTACTGAATTACACAGCAAAAAGTACTGAATTCTTACTGTGAAAAGTACAGAATAATCACTGTGAAAAGCATTGAATTCTCACAGCGAATAGTAGAGAACCTTCACTCTGAAAACGACTGACTCCTCACTGTGAAATGTACAGAACCCTCATTGTGAAAAGTACTGCATTCACATTGTGAAAATTACAGACTCCTCATTGTGACACATACTGAATTTGCACTGTTAAACTACTGAATTCTCATTGCTAAATGAATGGAATTCCCCCTGTGAAACGTACAGAATCATCACTGTGAAATGTACTGAATTCTCACAGTAAATAGTACAGAATCCTCATTGTGAAACGTGCTGAAATCTCATTGTGAAAAAGGACTCAATTCTCTCAGTGAACAGCACTGAAGTGCCACTGTGGAAAGTATAGAATTCTCACTGTGAAAAGTATAGAATTCTCATTGTAAAAAGCACTGATTCTTCACTGTGAAAAGTACTTAGTCCTCACAGTGAAAGGTACTGAATTCTCGCTGTGAAAAAATATTGAATCCTCACTGTGAAATGTACAGAATTCTCTTTTTGAAAAGAACAGAATTCTCACATTGAAATGTACAGAATACTCTCCTCAAATAGTAGTGAATACACATTGTGAAAAGTATAAAATTCTCACTGAGACAATAACTGAATTCTCACTGTGAATAGTATAAAATGCCTACTTTCAAAGGTACTGAATCCTCACAGTGAGAAGTACTGAATCTTCAGTGTGAATAGTGCATAATTCTTGCTGTGGAAAGTACAGAATTCTCACTGTGAAAAGTACAGAATTCTCACTGTGAAATGTACTTACTCATCTTTGTAAAAGTGCGGATTCCTCAGTGTGAAAAGTAGTGAAACCTCATTGTGAAAAGTATGAAATGCTCACTGTGAAAAGTAATAAATCTTCAGTGTGGAAAGTACAAAATCCTCACTGTGAAAAGTACTGCTTTCTCAGGGTGAAATGTACTGAAGCTTCTCTGTGAACAGTACTGAATTCTGATGTGTAAAGTATGAAATCCTAACTGTGGAAAGTACTGCATTCTCACTGTGAATAGTACTGAATCTTCACTGTGAAGAATACTGTATTCTCTCTGTGAAAACTACTGAATTCTCAATGTGAGAGCACAAAATCCTCACTGTGAAAAGCACAAAATCTACACTGAAAAATACTGAATCTTCACTGTGAAAAGTACTGAATCCTCTCTGTGAAAAGTATGAAATCCTCTGTGAAAAGTACTAAATCTTCAGTGTGAAAAGTACTAAATCTTCAGTGTGAAAGTTTTGAATACACGCAGTGAAAAGTACTGAATTCTCTTTGTGAACAGTACTGAAATGTCACTGTGGAAAGTACAGAATTCTCTCTGAGAAAATTACTGAATTCTCATTGTGAAAAGGACTGAATCTTCACTGTGAAAGTACTGAAACCTCACTGTCAAAAGTACTGAATTCTCACTGTGAAAAGTTCTGCATCCTCACTGTGTAATGTACTGAATCCTCACTGTGAAAAGTGTGAAATCCTAACTGTGAAAAGTACTGAATACTCATTGTGAAAGGTACTAAATTCTCAATGCAAAAAATGTTAAATCCTCACTGTGAAATGTACAGAATCCTCATAATGAAAAGTAGTGAATTCTCACTGTGAAACGTATTGATTCCTCATTGTGAAATGTACAGAATCCTCACCTCAAAAAGTACTGAA
This sequence comes from Chiloscyllium plagiosum, assembly GCF_037043375.1. Lineage (NCBI taxonomy): Eukaryota > Metazoa > Chordata > Chondrichthyes > Orectolobiformes > Hemiscylliidae > Chiloscyllium > Chiloscyllium plagiosum. The sequence goes on from NW_028270161.1 coordinate 49,598,182, forward strand.
TTCTCATTGTGAAAACTACAAACTTCTCCCTGAGAAAGTAACTGAATTCTGACTGCGAATAGTACAAAATCCTTACTTTGAAAGGCACTGAATCTTCACAGTGAAAAGTACTGAATCTTTGGTGTGAAAAGTACAAATACTTACGGTGAAAAGTATTGCTTTCTCCATGTGAAAAGTACTGAATTCTCTTGTGAAAAGTATGAAATCCTAAATGTGAAAAGTACTGAATTCTAACTGTGAGCAGTGCTGAATCTTCACTGTGAAGAGTACTGTATTCTCTCTGTGAAAACTGATGAATTCTCAATGTGAAAAGTACAAAATCCTTACTTTGAAAAGCACGAAATCTACACTATGAACAGTACTGAATCGTCACTGAGAAAAGCACTGAATCCTCATTGTGAAAAGTATGAAATCCTCAATGTGAAAAGTACTGAATCTTCTCTGTGTTAAGTTCACAATTGCCACTGTGTAAAGCACTGAATTACACAGCAAAAAGTACTGAATTCTTACTGTGAAAAGTACAGAATAATCACTGTGAAAAGCATTGAATTCTCACAGCGAATAGTAGAGAACCTTCACTCTGAAAACGACTGACTCCTCACTGTGAAATGTACAGAACCCTCATTGTGAAAAGTACTGCATTCACATTGTGAAAATTACAGACTCCTCATTGTGACACATACTGAATTTGCACTGTTAAACTACTGAATTCTCATTGCTAAATGAATGGAATTCCCCCTGTGAAACGTACAGATTCATCACTGTGAAATGTACTGAATTGTCACAGTAAATAGTACAGAATTCTCATTGTGAAACGTGCTGAAATCTCATTGTGAAACGTACTGAAAACTCACTGGGAAATGTATACAATCCTCACTGTAAAAAGTATTGAATTAACACGGTGAAATGTACGGAATTCTCATTGTGAAAAGTGCTGATTCCTCACTGTGAAAAATTCTGAATTCTCTCTGAGAACAGCACTGAAGTGTCACTGTGGAAAGTATAGAATTCACACTGTGAAAAGCACAGTACTCTCATTGTGAAATGTACTGAATCATCATTGTTAAAGTATGGAATTCTCACTGTGAAAAATAGTGAATCCTCATTGTGAAAAGTACTGAATTCTCACCATGCAAAGTACTGAATCCTCACTGTGAAAAGTACAGAGTACTCAATGTGCAAAATATTGCATTCACATTGTGAAAATTACAGAATCCTCACTGTGACACATACTGCATTCGCACTGTGAAAACTACTGAATTCTCACTGTTAAAATTATTGAATCCTCATTGTGAAAAGTACTGTATTCTCACTGTGAAATGTACTGAATCGTCATTGTAAAAGTACGGAATCCTCACTGTGAAAGGTACATTGTGAAAAATCTCATTGTGAAAAAGGACTCAATTCTCTCAGTGAACAGCACTGAAGTGCCACTGTGAAAAGTATAGAATTCTCACCTTGAAAAGTTCCAAATTCTCACTGTGAGAAGTTTGGAATCCTCACTGGGAAGCATAGTGAATCCACATTGTGAAAAGTACAGAATTCTCACTGTGAAAAGTACTGAATTCTCACTGTGAAAAGTATGTAATCCTCACTCTGAACAGTACTGAATACTTACTGTGAAAAATACTGAAATCTCACTGTGAAAAGTACTGAATTCTCACTGTGAAATGTACAGAATCCTCATTGTGAAAAGTACAGAATTCATACTGTGAAATATACGGAAACCCCACTGTGAAACATAGTGAATCCTCACTGTGAAAAGTACTGAATTCTTACTGTGGAAAGTACTGAATTCTCACTGTGAAGAGTACAGAATCCTCACTGTGAAATTACTGAATCCTCACTGTGAAAAGTCCTGAATTCTCACTGCAGAAAGTATGGAATTCTCATTGTGAAAATTACTGAATCCTCACTGTGAAAAGTACAGAATTCTCATTGTGAAAAGTGCTGAATTCTCACAGTGGAATGTATGGAATTCAAACTGTGTAAAATACTGAATCCTCATTGTGAAAAATACTGAATTCTAACTGTGAAAAGTACAGAATCCTCACTGTGAACAGTACTGAATCCTAACTATGACAATAACTGAATCCTATTTGTGAAAATTACATGATTCTCACATAAAAAGACATGAATCCTTACTTTGAAAATTACAGAACACTCAATTTTAAACGTACTTAATCCTCATTGCGAAAAGTCCAAAACCCTCACTGTGAAAAGCATGAATTCTTCACTGTGAAAAGCATGAATTCTTCACTGTGAAAAGTACTGAATTCTCACTGTGAACAGTACTGAATCCTCACTGTGAAAAATACTGAATTCCCATTGTGAAATGTCCTGAATCCACACTGCAAACAGTACTGAATTGTGTCAGTGGAAAGTACTGAATTCTTGCTGTGAAAAGTACTGAATCCTCACTGTGAAATGTACTGAACTCTCTCTGTGAATTGTACTGAATTCTCCCTGTGAACAGTACTGTATCCTGACAGTGAAAAATATTGAATTCTCATGTTGAAAAGAATTGAATCCTCACTGTGAAAAGTACTGAATTCTCACTGCAAAAAGAACCAAATTCTCACTGTGAAAAGCACTGTATCTTCACTGTGAATAATACAGAATCCTCACTGTGAAAAGTACCTGAATTCTAACCTTGGGAAGTATGGAATTCAAACTGTGAAAAGTACAGTTTGAAAAGCATGCAATGTAAATTACTGAATCCAAACTGTGAATAGTACAGAAAATTACAAAATCCTCACTGTGAACTAGACTGAATTTTCACAGTGAAAAGTGTTGAATTCTCTCTGTGAAATGTACAGAATCATCACTGAGAAGAGCACTGAATTCTCATAGCGAATAGTACAGAATCCTCACTGTGAAAAGTACTGAATTCTCATTGTGAAAAATAGAGAATTCTCACTGTGAAAAGTATGGAATCCTCACTCTGAACAGTACTGAATCCTGACTGTGAATGTACTGAAATCTCACTGTCAAAAGTACAGAATCCTCACTGTGAAATGTACAGAATCCTCATTGTGAGAAGTACTAAATTCTCGCTGTGAAAAGTACTGAATTCCCACTGTGAACAGTACTGAATTCTCACTGAAAAGTACTGAATTCTTGCTGTGGAAAGTACTGAATTCTCACTGTGAAAAGTACTGAATTCCCACTGTGAACAGTACTGAATTCTCACTGAAAAATACTGAATTCTTGCTGTGGAAAGTACTGAATTCTCACTGTGAAAAGTACTGAATTCTCGCTGTGGAAAGTACTGAATTCTCACTGTGAATGTACTGAAATCTCACTGTCAAAAGTACAGAATCCTCACTGTGAAATGTACAGAATCCTCATTGTGAGAAGTACTGAGTGGTAACTTTTCACAGAGAAACTGCTGGAATCTCACAGTGAAACATAACTAAATTATAATGCTTCAAACATTACAGTTGATGAAATCCTGTTGAAACATAAGTTGAGTTCCCACTGTGAAAAGATAGTGATGCTCACTATGAATAATCATGCATTCCCTCAAATGCTTACTGTAAAAAATGATGCATTTTCAGTGTGAATAGTGATCAATCATTATCAAATCATTATAAAAAGTGAAAGATTCTCATTTTTAAAGGTATTACTTACTTGTTATCCAAATTGATGAATTCTCACTGTTCAAAATATTGGAAATTCACAGTAGAAGTGATGAACGCTTACTATAAAGGTGATAAAGTTAAAAATCACACAACAGCAGGTTATAGTCCAACAGGTTTATTTGGAAGCACTATAACCTGTTTATAGTGTTGGATTATAACGTGGTTTCGTGTGATTTTTAACTTTGTCCACTCCAGTCCAACACCGGCTCCTCTACATTATAAATGTGATAGAATTCTCACTGTGAAAACTAACAGAACCTCACTGAAACATGATGGGACCTCACAGGGCTAACTGCTAAATTCTTACAGTGAGAGTAATGGAATCTAACTGTGATAAATTATGAAATTTCAACATGAAAAGTGCTAAAATCTCACTGTGAAAAGTAGTTAATTCTCATAATGAAAGTGTAGGAATCTCACTGTAAAACATGATGAAAATTCACAATGAATGGCGATGGAATCTCACCAGGAGAAGTGATTGAATTTCACTGTGAGAATGGATCAGTTTCCATTACAAAAGATACAGAATTCTCACTGCAAAGCATGATTAATCGCATGGTGGCAAGTTATGCTGTGGTGAAACTGTTGGGATCTCAGTTAAAAAGTGATGAAATCTCACTGTGAAAAATGATTAATTCACCTTCTGAAGAGCGATGAATCCTCAATCTGAAAAGCGACAAACTCTAACTGTTAAAAGTGCTGAATACTTACTGTAAAGTGTGACAAGTTGTAGGTGTGAAAAACATGCATCCTCACTGCGTAATGGGAATTTGAAACAGACTGGATCAGTGCTATACAAATTGATGAATTCTAACTCTAAGAGATGCATTCCCACTGAGAGACATGATGAAGTCTGACTGTAAAATATGATGGAATCTCATTGAGAAAAGTGGTGAATTCTCACTGTAAAATGTGTTGGCATCTCACTGAGAAAAGTGATGGAGTCTTCTTGTGAATCATGGTGAATTCTCACTATGAAAAGTGATAAAGCCTCACTGTTAAAAGTGTTGAATCCTGACTGTAATATTTGATAAATTCCAACTGTGAAATCTCACAAATTCTCAGTTTATAGAATGACAAATTCTCAGTGGGAAAGTAATGAATTCTCACTGTCAATGCTTAAGAATTCCACTGTGATAATGAATTGAATCTCATTGTAAAACATCATAAAAGATAACATAATCTGCCTGTGAGAAGAGTTGGATTCTCAGTATGAAATATCATGACTGCTTTCCGAGACAGGTGATGAATTCTCCCTGTGAAAATTGATGAAATCTCACTGCTTCAAGTCCAGAATGTCTCAGTGAGAAATGAAGGAACCTCTCTGTGTAATGTCACGAATTCTGACTGTGAAAGTGACAGAACCTCACTGTAACAAGTGATTAACTCTCACTAAGTAGGTTTTTTTTTTCACTGTTTAAAGTGATAGAAGCTCATAGCAAAAGGCTATGAATTCTCACTGTGGCTGTGATTAATCTCACTGTTTAAAGTGATGGATTCTTTTTGTGAAAGTGGTGGAATCTTCCTGTTTATAAGTGATGAATCCTCACTGTTGAACACTGATGGGATCTCACTGAAGAATGCTTGAAATTAGCAGTGAAAGTGATGCAATTTCAATGTGCAAAGCAATGATTCTCACAATGAAAAATGGTCTAAGCTCACTGTGAAAGTGATTAATTGTCACTGAAAGTTACTTTCAAGTGTTAGCAATCTCACTTTGAATAGAGATACATTGTCACTGTGCAACATAACAGAAAGTTTCTGTGAAAAGGTATGGAATCTCAGTTTGATATTTGATGAATCCTAACTGGAATCTCATGGTCAAATGTGAAGGGATCTCACTGTGAAACATGAAGGGATCTCTCAGTGAAATGTGAAGTAATCTTACTGTGAAACATGAAGGGATCTCACTGTGAAATATGAATGGATCTCACTGGGAAAATGTGAAGGGTTCTCACTGAGAATGTGAATGAATCTCACTGTGAAAATGTGAATGGATCTCACTGTGAAAATGTGAAGGAGTCTCACTGTGAAAATGTGAAGGAGTCTCATTGTGAAATGTGAATGTATCTCACTGTGGAACATGAAGGGATCTCACAGTGAAATGTGAAAGGATCTCACTGTGGAACATGAAGGGATCTCACAGTGAAATGTGATGGAATATCACTGTGAAATATGAATGGATCTGACCGTGAAAACATGATGAGATCTCATTGTGAAACATAAAGGGATCTCACTGTGAAAATGTGATGCAATCTCATTGTGAAAATAATGGAATCTCACTGTAATACATGAAAGAATCTAACTGTGAAAGGGATGGGATCACACTGTGGAACACAAAAGAATCTCGCCGTTGAATGTGAAGGAACTTCAGTGTTGAAACTTGAAAAAACCTCAATGAAGAAGTAATCTAATCTCACAGTGAAAATGTTTGCATTTCACTGAGAAACATGAAGGAATTTCACTGAGAAAATGATGGGACCACATTAGGACAGCAATAGAAACTTGCACTGAAAGGTGAAGGAATCTCACTGTGAAAGTGATGGAACCTCATGGTGAAATTGGAAAGAGTCTCTGTGAAAATGTGATCGAATCTCACTGTGAAAAACATGAAGGAATATCACTGTGAAAATGATGAAATCTCCTTTTCAAACATGTGTAGGACTGGCAATGTGAAAGAGATGAAATCTCATTAGTAAAACATGGAGGAATCTCACTGTGAAAGCAATACAAACTCACTGTGAAACATGAAGGAATCTCACTGCATAAATTATGGAATCTTGCTGTTAAAGCAATGGAATATTACTGCAAAATAACAGAATCATACTTTTAAAAATGAAGCATGTATCAACTGAACAGGCTGGAATCTTAATGTGAAAGTGATGGACTCTCACTGTGGAACGTGAAGGAACTTTGCTGAGAAAGTGATGGAATCTTACTGTGAAAATGATGGATTCTCACTGTGGATGTATCGGAATCTCACTGTTAAAGCGATGGAATCTCGCAGCAAATGTGTAGGAATGTCACCGTGAGGAGTGAAAGAATGTAACTGTAAAAAAACAGAAATTTGTCTGTTAGACATTAAACAATTTCACTGTGAAAGCAATGGAAACTCACTGTGAAAAATGCAGGAATCTCACTGTAAACCATAATGAAATCCCGCTGTGAAAATGATTGGATCTCACATTCAAAGAGATGGAATATCACTCTGAAAGTGATTGAATCTCACTGGGAAACATAAATGTACTATCTTCATAATATATTTTGGGGGAATATAGCCTGGTCTATAACACTTTGAAAGCAAAGGAATCCTATGGTGAAAATGTTGGAATTTCACTTAGAAAAGGATGGAATGTCACTGCAAAACATGAAGAAATTTCACTATGTGACATGAATGTGAAAATGAGGAATCTCACTATGAAAATGATGGAATCTCAGAATGAAATGCGAAAGAATCTCACTGTTGAACATGAAAAAATATTACTATGCAAGTGATGGAATCTCACTGTGAAAACATGAAGGAATTGTACTGTGAAAATGATGGAGCAACACTGTGAAAGCATTGTAATCTGGCAGTAAAACATGAAGAAATCTATTTGTGAAAATAGAACCTCACTGTCAAATGGAATTTCAGTGTCAGAATGGAATTTCATTGTAAAAATGATGGAATCTCATTGTGAAAGGGATGGAATCTCACAGCGAAGTGTGTAGGAATCTCATGAAGAAACATGATGGAATTTCAGTGTGAAATATGAACAAATCCCACAGTGAACTTCCAGGAATCTCACTGTGAAAAAAGATGGAATCGCACAATGAGACATTATGGAATCTCATGGTGCAATATAATGGAGTCTCACTGTAAACATTGGATACATCTCGCTGTGGAAGTGCTGGGCTATCACTGCAAAGGTGAAAAAATCTCACTATTGAAAGTGAAGAAATGTTCCTGTGAAAGCAATGGAATCGTATGGTGAAACAAGAAGGAACCTCATTGTGAAATGTGAAAGAATCTCAATGTGATAAATGAAGGAACCTAACTACGAAAACAATGGAATCTCATTGTAAACCATGGAGTAATCTCATTGCAAAAATGATGGACTCTGACAGTGAAAGATGAAGCAAATACACTATGAAAATGATTGTAATTCCACTATGAGACATTATGGAACCTCCTGGTGCAACGTGATGGAGTCTCACTGTAAACAATGGATAAATCTCACTGTGAAAATGCTAGGCTATCACTGTAAATATAAAAAAAATCTAATTGCTGAATGTGAAGAAATGTTCCTGTGAAAAAGATGGAATCAAACAGTGAAACATGAAGGAACCTTGACATGAAAAATGAAAGAACCTCACTGTGAAAGTTGAAAGAATCTCACTGTGATATTAAAAGGAATCTCACTGTGAAAGCGATGGAACCTCATTGTAAAGCATGAAGAAATCTCTCTGTGAAAGCGATGGAATGTTATTGTGAAGCATGAAGAAATCTCTCCGTGAAAATGATGAAATCTCAATAAGAAGTGATAGAATCTCACAATGACCTGCTGTGCTTTTCCAGCATCACACTCTCGACTCTGATGTCCAGAATCTGCAGTCCTTACTTCCTCCTAGATGTCTAATAGCAGTAAGGTAGAAGCTGGTCTTGAGTCTTTTGGCACGAGTGTTTCAGCTTTTGTAATTTCTGCCCAATGGAGGAGGTTGGAAGAGATTATAATTAGGGTGGGAGAGGTCTTTGATGATGTTGGCTGCCTTTCTGAGGAGGCAAGACGTACAGATGGAGTCAATGGATGGAAGGTTGGCTTGTGTGATGGAGAATGATGTATCTCACTGTGAAAATGATGAAATATCATGGTGAAAGTGTTTGAATCTAACTGTGAAAGAGATGGCACCTCACTGTGAAAGCAATGGAATCTCACTGTGAAAGTGGTCGAACCTCACGATGAAACATGATGGAACCTCATGATGAAACATTTTTGAATCTAACCGTGAATATGGTGGAATCTCATGGTGAAACATGGAGAAATCTTGCTGTGAAAATGATGGAATGTCAGTGTGAAAATGATGGGATATCGCTGAAAATGTGAAAAAAAAAATTGGAACGTGAAGAAACGTTTATGTAAAAAGGATGGAATCACATGTGAAACATCATGGAATCTCACTGAGAAATGTGGTGTAATCTCTCTGAAACATGATGGAATCTCAGTGTGAAACATGAAGTAATGTCTCTGAAACATGAAGGGATCTCAGTGTGAAACAATCATACTGCAAAATGATGGAATCTCACAACGCAATGTAAAATAATCTCCCTGTTATAAGTGAAGACATGTTGCTGCAAAAGTGATGGAATCTCGCTGTGAAACATACAAACATTTACTAAGAAAATAATGGAACATCATTGTGGAAGAGCTGAAATCTCACTGCAAAACGTGAATATATCTCACTGTGAAAGCGATGAATCTCACTGTAAAAATAATGGAATCTCATCGTGAAAAGTGAATGTATCAAACTGTGAAAGTGATGGATTTTCACCTTGAAACATGATGGAATCTCCCTGTGAAACATGCAGGGGAGGTGACGGCTTGTTGGTATGACACCTGGACTGTTAACCCAGAAACCCAGGCAATGTTCTGGGAACACAGGTTCGAATCCAGTCACGGCAGATGGTGGAATTTGAATTCAATAAAAAAACAACGGCAATTAAGAGTCTAATGATGACCATAAAACCATTGCCGATTGTTGTAACAAACCCATCTGGTTCACTAACGTCCTTTAAAAAAGGAAATCAGGAAATGGAAATGGTCTGACCCACATGTGTCTTCAACCCCACAGCAATGTGATTGATTCTTAATTCCCCTTTAGAGATGGACAATAAATGCAGGCCTATTTAGCAATATCCTTCTCCCATGAAAGAATAAAGAAATTCCTCATTGAGAAACATGAAGGAAGCTGTAGTGGCTGAAACTGTGGCCATGTGGATCTTAGTGACCCTGAGATCCTTGATTGTGGTTGTTAAATGGGCCAGAAATAACAGGAGATTCAGAAGGGTTCCTTAGTCTATAGGCTGGCTTTGAGCTGGCTGGACAGAGCCCATGTAGAGAGGAACCTCAATTATCTAGTATCCGATTATCTGAAAATCCGGAGAGATCCGGAGATGCTTGGCTAAACTATGTTATCAGGCATTTGATTAACCGAACAACATACTCCACGCCCATGTCCTTTGGATATTCGAAGTTCCTCTGTACTGAGAACATGCAAATAAAAGGTTGACTTGGTGATGAGATACTGGTCTCTGTGAAGTTACTTCAGAGAGTAGTAAGGGTATGGAATGTTTTGCCTGCAACGGTAGTAGATTCACCAAGTTTCAGTGCATTTAAGTCATCATTGGACAGGCATATGGACGTACATGGAATAGTGTAGGTGGGATGGGCTTCAGATTAGTATGACAGGGCGGCGCAACATCGAGGGCTGAAGGGCCTGTACTGCGCTGTAATGTTCTATGTTCAATGTTCTATGTTAACTTCACAGTGAAACGTGAAAGAATCGCACGGTGGTACGGAAAAGAAATTCATTGTGAAAATGATGGAAACATCCTGTAAACCATAGAGAAATCTCGCTGTGAAAATGATGGAATTTCAGTGTGAAAGGTGAAGGAATCTCACTGTGGAAATGATGGAATCTCAATGTGAGAATGGTGGAACATCGCAGCGAAATGTGGAGGAATCTCACAGTGAAGCATGCAGTCATGCAACTGAGAAAAAAGGAATATATCTGTGAAGCATGGAGGAATTTCACTGTGAAAATGATGGAATCGCACTGTGAAATGTTAACAAATCCCACGGTGAAAATCCTGAAATCTCACTGTGAAAGATGAAGGAATCTCAATGTGAAAGTGTTAGAATTTCACTATAAATGATTCAAACTCAGCGTCAAAAGTGAATGTATCAAGCTGTGAAAGCAATAGAATTTCAGTGTAAAGCATGATGGAATCTCCGTGTGAAATATGATGGAACCTCACTGTGAAACGTGAAAGAATCTCACTATGAGTTGTGAAAGAATTTCACAGCAAAACGATGGAATGTCACAGAGAAATGTGGAACAATCTCACTGTTGAACAGGAAAAAAATGTTACTGTGAAAGAGATGGAATCATACAGTGAAACATGACGGAACTTCATTGAGGACCGTGAAGTAGTCTCTCTGAAAGCTGACGGAATCTCAGTTTGACAATGATGGAATCTCACTGTGAAACATAAAGGAAGTGTACTGAGAAATTGATGGTATATCACTGTGAAGGAGGTGCAATGTCACTGCGAAACATGAATCTATCGCACTGTGAAAGTAATGAATCTTGCTGCGAACATGATGGAAACTCACTGTGAAAATGATGGAATTTCTGTTCAAAAATGATGGAATCTCAGTATGAAAATGAAGGAATCTCACGGTGAAAATGCTGAAATGTCACTCAGAAAGCAATGGAATTTCACTGTGAAACAAGCAGAAATCTCGCTGTGAGCATCCAAGATTCAAATTCACTGAGAAAATGGAATCTCACTTTGCACATGATCGGCTCTCACTGTGAAAACAACGGAAACTCACTGTGAAACATTATTGCATCTCACTGTAAGCCATGGAGAAATCTTACTGTGAAACATGATGGAATCAAAATGTGAAAGTAATGTCAACTCTCTGAAACATGTATCTCAGTGTGAAAATGAGAAAATTGCACTTTGAAAGCGATGGAATCTCATTGTGAATCATGATGGAATTTCACTGTGAAATGTGGAGGGACCTCACCTGAGAAATGTGAAGTAATCTCTCTGAGAGTTGGGAGAATCTCAGTGAGACAATGATGGAATCTCACTGTGAGAACAATGGAATCTCACTGTGAAAATGATGGAAACACAATGTGTAATCTCGGTGTAAAATGCAAATGAATATCACTGTCAAAGTGATAGAATCTTGCTGCAAAATATGAATGATAATCATAGCGCCATGTCAAAGAAATTTTACTGTGAAAGCATTGATATCTCACTGTGAAAATGATGGAATCTCATTGTGAAACATGAAAGAATTTGACTACCAAAATGTTGGAATCTCACAGTAAAGCATGGAGATATCCTGCCATTAAACTGATGAAATATCACAGCCAAATGTGTTGGAAACTCAATGTAAAACGTGAAGGAATATAACTATGAAAAAAAAGGAATACTTATGTGACAAATGAAAGAACTTCACTCTGAAAATGAAGGAAGCTCACTGTGAAGATGGTGGAATCTCACTGTGAAACATGAAGGAAAGTCATTGCGAAAGCAATGGAATTGTCTTTGTGAAAATGGCACCATCTCACAGTGGAAATGATGGAATTTCACTGTTAAAGCAATGGAAATTCACCATGAAATGTGAAGGAATCTCACTGTCATACATGAAAGAAATTCCTTGTGAAAAGTGATGGATTATCATTGTGAAAATGCCATCTCACTGTGAAAGCGATTGAATCACACAATGAAACATGAAGGAATCTCATGGTGAAGGCAGTGGAGTTACACTGTAAAGATGATGAAATCTCAGTGAAAAGTGAAAGTGACTGTGATAGTGGCCGAATCTCACTGTGAAACATGATGGAATCCTACAGTGAAAATGCTGATAAGTCACTCAGGAAGCAATGGAATTTCACTGTGAAACATGAAGAAATTTGACTGCAAAAATGAAATCTCATTGTGAAAGTGATGGAATTTCAGTGTGGAAGGTGAAGGAATTTCATTGTGAAACTGATGGAATCTCAGAGTGAAAGCAATGGAACTCAATATGAAAATGACAGAACATCACAGGGAAATGTGTAGGAATCTCACAGGAAAGTGTGAAACTGCAAAAAAAAAAGAATATGTCTGTGAAACATGAAAGAATTTCACTGTGAAAAGGATAGGATATCACTGTCAATGTGAAAAAGTCTCACTGTTGAAAGTGGAACAGGATGTAATCATGTGGTGAAACATGAACAAATCTCACTGTGAAAGCACTGGAATTTCATTGTGAAAGGTGAAGAAATGTATCTGTGAAAGTTGAAGGAACTACATTGCGAAAGTTAAAGGAATCTTACAGTGATACGTGAAAGAATCTCACTGTGGAACATGATGGAATCCCACCGCAAACCACGGAGAAATCTTGCTGTGAAACATGATGAAATTTCAGTGTGAAGGTGATGGGATTTCACTGTAACTGTGAAAACAACCTCACTGTTGAACAGGAAGAAACATTCCTGTGAAAGAGATGGAATCATACAGTGAAACATGATAGAATCATGACTGAGAAACGTGAAGTAATCTCTCTGAAAGTTGACGGAATCTCAGTGTGACAATGATGGAAATGCAAAACATGACTGATAATCACGGTGCAATTCACTGCAAAAGCTATGGAATCTTACTGTGAAACATGATGGAATATCAGTATGAAAGCGATGGAATTTCACTGTAAAATGATTGAATTTCCCTGTGAAAAGTGCATGTATCAAACTGTGAAAGTGATGGAATCTGAGTGCAAACCATAAAGGAATCTCACTGTGAAATGTGAAAGAATCTCACTGTGAATGGTCAAGGAATCTCACTGCGAAAATCATGGAATCTCACTGTGAAAGGTCAAGGAATCTCACTGTGAAAATCATGAAATCTCACTGTGAAAATGATAGAATCTCAATGTGAATGTGGTGGAATCTCATTGGGATAATATTGGAAATCAACTATGAAGGTAATGGAATCTCACGATGAAATGTGAAAGTAATGGAATCTCACTGTAAAATGAAGGAATCTTACTGTGAAAAGTGAAGGAATCTCAAAGTGATACGTGAGAGAAATTCACTGTGAAGCACAATGGAATCTCTATGAAAATAATGGAATCTTGCCATGAAAAAGACAGAATCTCACTGTGAAAAGGATGGAATCTTACTGAAAATGTTGGAATCGCACTGTGAAAATGATGGAATGTCATTGTGAAAATGATGGAATGTCATTGTGAAAATGATGGAAGTACAGTCTTCTAGTGATAGAATCCCGCTGTAAAATATGAATACAAATCACTGACAGAGCGATGGAATCTTGCTGCAAAAGTGATGGAATTTCACTGTGAAAGACAAAGGAATCTCACAATGACACATGAAAGATATTCAATAGAATCTCCCTGTGAAACACAAGGAATCTCACTGTGAAACACAATGGAATTCCACTGTAAAATGATTGAATCTCACTGTGAAAAGTGAATGTATCAAACTGTAAAAGCGATGGAAGCTCAAAGTGAAACATGAAGGAGCCTCACTGTGAAACAGGAAAGAATCTCATTGTGAAAGCAAAGGAGTCTCACTGTGAAAATGATGGAATTGCACTGTGAAATCTATAGGAATCTCACAGTGAAGCGGGAGGAATGTAACTACAAAACAAAAGTCTGTGAAATATAAAAGAATTTAACTGCGAAGCATGATGGAAACTCATGATGAAATGTGAAGGAATCTCATTGTGAAAGGGGAAGGAATCTCAAAGTGATACGTGAGAGAAGTTCACTGTGAAAATGAGGGAATTGCAAGCAATAGAATGTAAAATGTGAATGTAAATCACTGACAAAGTGATGGAATCTCTCTGCAAAACGTGAACAATAATCACAGTACCACATGAAAGAATTTTACTGCATAAGTGACGGAATCTCCCTGCAAACACAATGGAATCTCACTGTGATAGGTGAAAGAAATTCACTGCAGAAATAATGGAATCTCCCTGTGAAACATGATGGAACTTCAGGGTGACACATGATGAAATCTCATTGTAAACCATGGAGAAATCTCACTGTAAAAGTGATGGAATCTCACTGTGAAACATAAAGGAGTTATTCTGAGAAATTGATGGAATATCATCATGAAAGAAATGGAATGCCACTGCCAGATGTGAACATATCTCTCCATGAAAGCAATGAATCTAGCTACGAAAATGTCAGAAACTCTCTGAGAAACGTGAAGTAATCTCTCTGAGTGATGATGGAATCTCAGGGTGAAAATAATGCACTACCACTCAGAAAGCGATGGAATTTCACTGTGAATATGAGGGAATCTCATTGTGAATGTGACGGAATCACAATGTGCAAGCAATAGAATCTCGGTATAAAATGTGAATGTATATCATTGTTAGAGGGATGGAATCTCACTGCAAAATATGAATGATAACCACAGAGCCAGGTAACCGAATTTTACTGTGAAAGCGATGGAATCTCATTGCGAAAATTATAGAATCTCACCATGAAACATGATGGAATCTCACTGTGAAAGTTATGGAATATCACTATGAAACATGATGAAATCTCACTGTGAAAGTTATGGAATATCACTATGAAACATGATGGATCTCAGGGTGAAAGTTATGGAATATCAATATGAAACATGATGGAATCTCAGGGTGAACCATGATGGAATCTCAGGGTGAAAGTTATGGAATATCACTATGAAACGTGATGAAATCTCACCGTAAGACATGATGGAATCTCACAATAAAACATGGTGGAATCTCATCATGAAGCATGGTGGAATCATATCATGAAACATGATGGAATCTCACTGTGAAACATGATGGAATCTCACAGTGAAACGTGATGGAATCTCACTGAGAAAATGATGGAATTCCACCATGAAACATGATGGAATCGCACCGTGAAACATGATGGAATCTCACTGTGAAAGATAATGGAATCTCACCGTGAAACATGATGAAATCACACTGTGAAACATGATGGAATCTCACTGAGAAACATGATGGAATCTCACCGTGAAACATGATGGAATATCACCACGAAACATGATGGAATCTCACAGTGAAACATGATGAAATCTCACAGTGAAACATGATGGAATCTCACAGTAAATCATGATGGAATCTCACCGTGAAACATGATGGAATCTCACCGAGAAACATGATGGAATCTCACAGTGAAACATAATGAAATCTCACCGTGAAACATGATGGAATCTCATTGTGAAACATGATGGAATCTCACCGTGAAACATGATGGAATCTCACTGTGAAACATGATGGAATCTTATCATGAAACATGACGGAATGTCACAGTGAAACATGATGGAATCTCACTGTGAAACATGATGGAATCACACTGTGAAATGTGATGGAATCTCACAGTGAAACATAATGGAATCTCACAGTGAAACATGATGTAATTTCACAGTAAAACATGATGGAATCTCACAGTGAAACATGATGGAATCTGATCGTGAAACATGATGGAATCTCACTGTGAAACATGATGGAATCTCATTGTGAAACATGATGGAATCACACCGTGAAACATGACGGAATCTCACCGTGAAACATGATGGAATCTCACAGTGAAACATGATGGAATCTCAACGTGAAACATGATGGAATCTCACAGTGAAACATGATGGAATCTCACTGTGAAACATGATGGAATCTCACAGAGAAACATGATGGAATCTCACCACGAACATGATGGAATCTCACAGTGAAACATGATGGAATCTCACCGTGACACATGATGGAATCACACCGTGAAACATGACGAAATCTCACAATAAAACATGATGGAATCTCACAGGGAAAGATGAAGGAATCACACGGTGAAACATGATGGAATCTCACCGTGAAACATGGTGGAATCACACTGTGAAACATGATGGAATCACACTGTGAAACATGATGGAATATCACTGTGAAACATTGTGGAATCTCACTGTGAAACATGATGGAATCCCACCGTGAAACATTTTGGAATCTCACCATGAAACATGATGGAATCTCACTGTGAAACATGATTGAATGACGCCGTGAAGCATGATGGAATCTCACAGTGAAACATGATGGAATCACACTTCGAAACATGATGGAATCTCAAAGTAAACCATGATGAAATCTCACAGTGAAACATGATGGAATCTCACTGTGAAACATTGTGGAATCTCACTGTGAAACATGATGGAATCTCACCATGAAACATGATCGAATCTCACCGTGAAACATGATTAAATCGCACTGTGAAACATGATGAAATCTCACTGTGAAACATGATGGAATCTCATTGTGAAACATGATGAAATCTCACTGTAAAACATGATGGAATCTCCCTGTGAAATGTGATGGAATCACACCGTGAAACATGATGGATTCTCACCATGAAACATTATGGAATCTCACTGTGAAACATGATGGAATCTCACAGTGAAACATGATGGAATTTCACCATGAAACATGATGGAATCTCACAGTGAAACATGATGGAATCTCACAGTGAAACATGATGGAATCTCACTGTGAAACATGATGGAATCTCACGGAGAAACATGATAGAATCACATGGTGAAACATGATGGAATCTCACAGTGAAACATGATGGAATCTCACCGTGAAACATGATGGAATCACACCGTGAAACATGATTGAATCTCACTGTGAAACATGATGGAATCCCACTGTGAACAATGATAGAATCACATGGTGAAACATGATGAAACCTCACCATGAAACATGATGGAATCTCACAGTGAAACATGATGGAATCTCATAGAGAAACATGATGGAATCTCACAGTGAAACATGACGAAATCTCACAGTAAATCATGATGGAATCTCACAGTGAAACATGATGAAATCTCACAGAGAATCATGATGGAATCTCACAGAGCAACATGATGGAATCTCACGGAGAAACATGATGGAATCTCACAGTGAAACATGATGGAATCTCACAGTGAAACATGATGAAATCTCACAGTAAAACATGATGGAATCTTACAGTGAAACATGATGGAATCTCACTGTGAAACATGATGGAATCTCACCGTGAAACATGATGGAATCAAACCGTGAAACATGATGGAATCTCACAGTGAAACATGACGTAATCGCACCGTGAAACATGATGGAATCTCACAGTGAAACATGATGGAATCTCACTGTAAACCATGATGGAATCTCACTGGGAAATGTGATGGAATCACACCGTGAAACATGATGGAATCTCACAGTGAAACATGATTGAATGACGCCGTGAAGCATGATGGAATCTCACAGTGAAACATGATGGAATCACACTTCGAAACATGATGGAATCTCACCATGAAACATGATGGAATCACACGATGAAACATGATGGAATCTCACCGTGAAATGTTTTGGAATCTCACCATGAAACATGATGGAATCTAACCGTGAAACATGATGGAATCTCACAGTGAAACATGATGGAATCTCACTGTGAAACATGATGGAATCTCACAGTGAAACATGAAGGAATCTCACTGTGAACCATGATAGAATCTCAGAGTGAAACATGATGGAATCTCAGCGTTAAACATGATGGAATCTCACTGTGAAACATGATGGAATCTCACTGTGAAACATGATGAAATCTCACTGTGAAACATGATGGAATCTCACTGTGAAACATGATGGAATTTCACAATGAAGCATGATGGAATCTCACCGTGAAACATGATGAAATCTCAACATGAAACATGATGGAATCTCACAGAGAAACTTGATGGAATCACACCGTGAAACATGATGGAATCTCACAGTGAAACATGATGGAATCTCACTGTAAAACTTGATGGAATCTCACTGGGAAATGTGATGGAATCACACCGTGAAACATGATGGAATCTCACCATGAATCATGGTGGAATCTCACTGTGAAACATGATGGAATCTCACGGTGAAACATGATGGAATCTCTCTGTGAAACATGATGGAATCTCACAGTGAAACGTGATGAAATCTCACTGTAAACCATGATGGAATCTCACTGGGAAATGTGATGGAATCTCACTGTGAAACATGATGGAATCTCACGGTGAAACATGATGGAATCTCACTGTAAACCATGATGGAATCTCACTGGGAAATGTGATGGAATCTCACTGTGAAACATGATGGAATCTCACGGTGAAACATGATGGAATCTCTCTGTGAAACATGATGGAATCTCACAGTGAAACGTGATGAAATCTCACAGTGAACCATGATGGAATCTCACAGTGAAACATGATGGAATCTCACTGTAAACCATGATGGAATCTCACTGGGAAATGTGATGGAATCACACTGTGAAACGTGATGGAATCTCACTGTGTAACATGATGGAATCTCACTGTGAAACATGATGGAATCTCACAGTGAAGAATGATGGAATCTCACTGTGAAACATGATGGAATCTCAGAGTGAAACATGATGGAATCTCACTGAGAAACATGATGAAATCTCACTGTGAAACATGATGGAATCTCACATTGAAACATGATGAAATCTCACCGTGAAACATGATGGAATCTCACTGTGAAACATGTTGGAATCTCACTGTGAAACATGATGGAATCTCACTGTGAAAAATGATGGAATCACACCGTGAAATATGATTGAATTACACAGTGAAACATGATGGAATCTCACTGTGAAACATGGTGGAATCACATGGTGAAACATGATGTAATTTCACAGTGAAACATGATGAAATCTCACAGTGAGACTTAGTGGAATCTCACTGTGAAACATTATGGAATCACACTGTGAAACATGATGGAATATCACTGTGAAACATGATGAAATCTCACAGTGAAACATGATGGAATCTCACTGTGAAACATTGTGGAAACTCACTGTGAAACATGATGAAATCTCACCGTGTAACATGATGGAATCTCGCGGTGAAACATGATGGAATCTCACTGTGAAAATGATGAAATCACACCGTGAAACATGATGGAATCTCACGGTGAAACATGATGGAATCTCTCTGTGAAACATGATGGAATCTCATAATGAAACATGATGAAATCTCACAGTGAACCATGATGGAATCTCACAGTGAAACATGATGGAAACTCACTGTAAACCATGATGGAATCTCACTGGGAAATGTGATGGAATCACACCGTGAAACATGATGGAATCTCACCATGAATCATGGTGGAATCTCACTGTGAAACATGATGGAATCTCACTGTGTAACATGATGGAATCTCACCGTGAAGAATGATGGAATCTCACCGGGAAACATGATGGAATCTCACTGTGAAACATGGTGGAATCTCACAGTGAAACATGATGGAATCTCACATTGAAACATGATGAAATCTCACCGTGAAACATGATGGAATCTCACTGTGAAACATGATGAAATCTCACCGTGAAACATGATGGAATCTCACTGTGAAACATGATGGAATCTCACTGTGAAACAAGATGGAATCTCACTGTGAAACATGATGGAATCTCACTGTGAAAAATGATGGAATCTCACTGTGAAACATGTTGGAATCTCACTGTGAAACATGATGGAATCTCACTGTGAAAAATGATGGAATCACACCGTGAAATATGATTGAATTACACAGTGAAACATGATGGAATCTCACTGTGAAACATGGTGGAATCACATGGTTAAACATGATGGAATCTCACAGTGAAACATGATGAAATCTCACAGTGAAACTTAGTGGAATCTCACTGTGAAACATGATGGAATCACACTGTGAAACATGATGGAATATCACTGTGAAACATGATGAAATCTCACAGTGAAACATGATGGAATCTCACAGTGAAACATGATGAAATCTCACAGTGAAACATGATGGAATCTCACAGTGAAACATGATGGAATCTCACTGTGAAACATGACGAAATCTCACAGTAAAACATGATGGAATCTCACAGTGAAACATGATGAAATCTCACAGAGAAACATGATGGAATCTCACAGTGAAACATGATGGAATCTCACAGTGAAACATGATGAAATCTCACTGTAAAACATGATGGAATCTTACAGTGAAACATGTTGGAATCTCACCATGAAACATGATGGAATCTCACCGTGAAACATGATGGAATCACACCGTGAAACATGATGGAATCTCACTGTGAAACATGATGGAATCTCACGGTGAAACATGATGGAATCACACCGTGAAACATGATGGAATCTCACCGTGAAACATTTTGGAATCTCACCATGAAACATGATGGAATCTCACAGTGAAACATGATTGAATGATGCCGTGGAACATGATGGAATCTCACTGTGAAACATGATGGAATCACACTGCGAAACATGATGGAATCTCACCGTGAAACATGATGGAATCACACGATGAAACATGATGGAATCTCACCGTGAAACGTTTTGGAATCTCACCATGAAACATGATGGAATCTCACAGTGAAACATGTAGGAATCTCACAGTGAACCATGATGGAATCTCACAGTGAAACATGATGGAATCTCACTGTGAAACATGATGGAATCACACTGCGAAACATGATGGAATCTCACCGTGAAACATGATGGAATCACACGATGAAACATGATGGAATCTCACCGTGAAACATTTTGGAATCTCACCATGAAACATGATGGAATCTAAACGTGAAACATGATGGAATCTCACAGTGAAACATGATGAAATCTCACTGTGAAAGATGATGGAATCTCACAGTGAAACATGAAGGAATCTCACTGTGAACCATGATAGAATCTCAGAGTGAAACATGATGGAATCTCAGCGTTAAACATGATGGAATCTCAGCGTTAAACATGATGGAAGCTCACTGTGAAACTTGATGGAATCTCACTGTGAAACATGATGAAATATCACTGTGAAACATGATGGAATCTCACTGTGAAACATGATGGAATTTCACAAAGAAGCATGATGGAATCTCACCGTGAAACATGAAGAAATCTCAACATGAAACATGATGGAATCTCACAGAGAAACATGATGGAATCTCACCGTGAAACATGATGGAATCTCACAGTGAAACATGATGGAATCTCACCGTGAAACATGATGGAATCTCACCGTGAAACATGATGGAATCTCACGGTGAAACATGATGGAATCTCTCTGTGAAACATGATGGAATCTGACAGTGAAACATGATGAAATCTCACAGTGAACCATGATGGAATCTCACAGTGAAACATGATGGAATCTCACTGTAAACCATGATGGAATCTCAATAGGAAATGTGATGGAATCACACCGTGAAACATGATGGAATCTCACCATGAATCATGGTGGAATCGCACTGTGAAACATGATGGAATCTCACTGTGTAACATGATGGAATCTCACCGTGAAGAATGATGGAATCTCACCGGGAAACATGATGGAATCTCACTGTGAAACATGGTGGAATCTCACAGTGAAACATGATGGAATCTCACATTGAAACATGATGAAATCTCACCGTGAAACATGATGGAATCTCACTGTGAAACATGATGGAATCTCACAGTGAAACATGATAGAATCTCGCGGTGAAACATGTCGGAATCTCACTTTGAAACATGATGGAATCGCATCATGAAACATGATGGAATCACACCATGAAACATTATGGAATCTCACTGTGAAACATGATGGATTCTCACAGTGAAACATGACGGAATCTCACAGTGAAACATGATAGAATCTCACAGTGAAACATGATGGAATCTCACTGTGAAACATGATGGAATCTCACTGTGAAACATGATGGAATCTCACAGTGAAACATGATAGAATCTCACGGTGAAACATGATGGAATCTCACAGTGAAACATGATGGAATCTCACCATGAAACATGATGGAATCACACCGTGAAACATGATTGAATCCCACCGTGAAACATGATGGAATCTTACAGTGAAACATGATGGAATCACACCGTGAAACATGATTGAATCTCACTGTGAAACATGATGGAATCTCACTGTGAACAATGATAGAATCACATGGTGAAGCATGATGAAACCTAACCATGAAACATGATGGAATCTCACTGTGAAACATGATGGAATCTCACAGTGAAACATGATGGAATCTCACAGTGAAACATGATGGAATCTCACTGTGAAATATGATGGAATCTCACAGTGAAACATGATGGAATCTCACTGTGAAACATGACGAAATCTCACAGTAAAACATGATGGAATCTCACAGTGAAACATGATGAAATCTCACTGTGAAACATGATGGAATCTCACAGAGCAACATGATGGAATCTCACAGAGAAACATGATGGAATCTCACAGTGAAACATGATGGAATCTCACAGTGAAACATGATGAAATCTCACTGTAAAACATGATGGAATCTTACAGTGAAACATGTTAGAATCTCACCATGAAACATGATGGAATCTCACCGTGAAACATGATGGAATCACACCGTGAAACATGATGGAATCTCACTGTGAAACATGATGGAATCTCACGGTGAAAAATGATGGAATCACACCGTGAAACATGATGGAATCTCACCGTGAAACATTTTGGAATCTCACCATGAAACATGATGGAATCTCACAGTGAAACATGATTGAATGACGCCGTGAAACATGATGGAATCTCACTGTGAAACATGATGGAATCTCACTGCGAAATATGATGGAATCTCACCGTGAAACATGATGGAATCACACGATGAAACATGATGGAATCTCACCGTGAAACGTTTTGGAATCTCACCATGAAACATGATGGAATCTCACAGTGAAACATGATTGAATGACGCCGTGAAACGTGATGGAATCTCACTGTGAAACATGATGGAATCACACTGCGAAACATGATGGAATCTCACCGTGAAACATGATGGAATCACACGATGAAACATGATGGAATCTCACCGTGAAACGTTTTGGAATCTCACCATGAAACATGATGGAATCTCACAGTGAAACATGAAGGAATCTCACAGTGAACCATGATGGAATCTCACAGTGAAACATGATGGAATCTCACTGAGAAACATGATGGAATCACACGATGAAACATGATGGAATCTCACCGTGAAACGTTTTGGAATCTCACCATGAAACATGATGGAATCTCACCGTGAAACATTTTGGAATCTCACCATGAAACATGATGGAATGTAAACGTGAAACATGATGGAATCTCACCGTGAAACGTTTTGGAATCTCACCATGAAACATGATGGAATCTCACAGTGAAACATGAAGGAATCTCACAGTGAACCATGATGGAATCTCACAGTGAAACATGATGGAATCTCACTGAGAAACATGATGGAATCACACGATGAAACATGATGGAATCTCACCGTGAAACGTTTTGGAATCTCACCATGAAACATGATGGAATCTCACCGTGAAACATTTTGGAATCTCACCATGAAACATGATGGAATGTAAACGTGAAACATGATGGAATCTCACAGTGAAACATGATGGAATCTCACTGTGAAACATGATAGAATCTCAGAGTGAAACATGATGGAATCTCAGCGTTAAACATGATGGAATCTCAGCATTAAACATGATGGAAGCTCACTGTGAATCTTGATGGAATCTCACTGTGAAACATGATGAAATATCACTGTGAAGCATGATGGAATCTCACTGTGAAACATGATGGAATTTCACAATGAAGCATGATGGAATCTCACCGTGAAACATGTTGAAATCTCAACATGAAACATGATGGAATCTCACAGAGAAACATGATGGAATCTCACCGTGAAACATGATGGAATCTCACAGTGAAACATGATGGAATCTCACCATGAATCATGGTGGAATCTCACTGTGAAACATGATGGAATCTCACGGTGAAACATGATGGAATCTCTCTGTGAAACATGATGGAATCTGACAGTGAAACATGATGAAATCTCACAGTGAACCATGATGGAATCTCAGCGTTAAACATGATGGAAGCTCACTGTGAAACTTGATGGAATCTCACTGTGAAACATGATGAAATATCACTGTGAAACATGATGGACTCTCACTGTGAAACATGATGGAATTTCACAAAGAAGCATGATGGAATCTCACCGTGAAACATGATGAAATCTCAACATGAAACATGATGGAATCTCACAGAGAAACATGATGGAATCTCACCGTGAAACATGATGGAATCTCACAGTGAAACATGATGGAATCTCACCGTGAAACATGATGGAATCTCACCGTGAAACATGATGGAATCTCACGGTGAAACATGATGGAATCTCTCTGTGAAACATGATGGAATCTGACAGTGAAACATGATGAAATCTCACAGTGAACCATGATGGAATCTCACAGTGAAACATGATGGAATCTCACTGTAAACCATGATGGAATCTCAATAGGAAATGTGATGGAATCACACCGTGAAACATGATGGAATCTCACCATGAATCATGGTGGAATCGCACTGTGAAACATGATGGAATCTCACTGTGTAACATGATGGAATCTCACCGTGAAGAATGATGGAATCTCACCGGGAAACATGATGGAATCTCACTGTGAAACATGGTGGAATCTCACAGTGAAACATGATGGAATCTCACATTGAAACATGATGAAATCTCACCGTGAAACATGATGGAATCTCACTGTGAAACATGATGGAATCTCACTGTGAAACATGATGGAATCTCACTGTTAAAAATGATGGAATCACACCGTGAAATATGATTGAATTACACAGTGAAACATGATGGAATCTCACTGTGAAACATGGTGGAATCACATGGTGAAACATGATGGAATCTCACAGTGAAAAATGATGAAATCTCACAGTGAAACATGATGGAATCTCACCGTGCAACATGATGGAATCTCATCATGAAACATGATGGAATCTCACTGTGAAACATGATGGAATCTCACAGTGAAACATGATGGAATTTCACTGAGAAACATGATGGAATCTCGCGGTGAAACATGTCGGAATCTCACTTTGAAACATGATGGAATCGCATCATGAAACATGATGGAATCACACCATGAAACATTATGGAATCTCACTGTGAAACATGATGGAATCACACAGTGAAACATGATGAACTTTCACCATGAAACATGACGGAATCTCACAGTGAAACATGATGGAATCTCTCAGTGAAACATGATGGAATCTCACTGTGAAACATGATGGAATCTCAATGTGAAACATGATGGAATCTCACAGTGAAACATGATAGAATCACACGGTGAAACATGATGGAATCTCACAGTGAAACATGATGGAATCTCACCATGAAACATGATGGAATCACACCGTGAAACATGATTGAATCCCACCGTGAAACATGATGGAATCTTACAGTGAAACATGATGGAATCACACCGTGAAACATGATTGAATCTCACTGTGAAACATGATGGAATCTCACTGTGAACAATGATAGAATCACATGGTGAAGCATGATGAAACCTCACCATGAAACATGATGGAATCTCACTGTGAAACATGATGGAATCTCACAGTGAAACATGATGGAATCTCACAGTGAAACATGATGGAATCTCACTGTGAAATATGATGGAATCTCACATTGAAACATGATGGAATCTCACTGTGAAACATGACGAAATCTCACAGTAAAACATGATGGAATCTCACAGTGAAACATGATGAAATCTCACTGTGAAACATGATGGAATCTCACAGAGCAACATGATGGAATCTCACAGAGAAACATGATGGAATCTCACAGTGAAACATGATGGAATCTCACAGTGAAACATGATGAAATCTCACTGTAAAACATGATGGAATCTTACAGTGAAACATGTTAGAATCTCACCATGAAACATGATGGAATCTCACCGTGAAACATGATGGAATCACACCGTGAAACATGATGGAATCTCACTGTGAAACATGATGGAATCTCACGGTGAAACATGATGGAATCACACCGTGAAACATGATGGAATCTCACCGTGAAACATTTTGGAATCTCACCATGAAACATGATGGAATCTCACAGTGAAACATGATTGAATGACGCCGTGAAACATGATGGAATCTCACTGTGAAACATGATGGAATCTCACTGTGAAATATGATGGAATCTCACCGTGAAACATGATGGAATCACACGATGAAACATGATGGAATCTCACCGTGAAACGTTTTGGAATCTCACCATGAAACATGATGGAATCTCACAGTGAAACATGATTGAATGACGCCGTGAAACGTGATGGAATCTCACTGTGAAACATGATGGAATCACACTGCGAAACATGATGGAATCTCACCGTGAAACATGATGGAATCACACGATGAAACATGATGGAATCTCACCGTGAAACGTTTTGGAATCTCACCATGAAACATGATGGAATCTCACAGTGAAAAATGAAGGAATCTCACAGTGAACCATGATGGAATCTCACAGTGAAACATGATGGAATCTCACTGAGAAACATGATGGAATCACACTGCGAAACATGATGGAATCTCACCGTGAAACATGATGGAATCACACGATGAAACATGATGGAATCTCACCGTGAAACATTTTGGAATCTCACCATGAAACATGATGGAATGTAAACGTGAAACATGATGGAATCTCACAGTGAAACATGATGGAATCTCACTGTGAAACATGATGGAATCTCACAGTGAAACATGAAGGAATCTCACTGTGAACCATGATAGAATCTCAGAGTGAAACATGATGGAATCTCAGCGTTAAACATGATGGAATCTCAGCGTTAAACATGATGGAAGCTCACTGTGAAACTTGATGGAATCTCACTGTGAAACATGATGAAATATCACTGTGAAGCATGATGGAATCTCACTGTGAAACATGATGGAATTTCACAATGAAGCATGATGGAATCTCACCGTGAAACATGTTGAAATCTCAACATGAAACATGATGGAATCTCACAGAGAAACATGATGGAATCTCACAGTGAAACATGTAGGAATCTCACAGTGAACCATGATGGAATCTCACAGTGAAACATGATGGAATCTCACTGTGAAACATGATGGAATCACACTGCGAAACATGATGGAATCTCACCGTGAAACATGATGGAATCACACGATGAAACATGATGGAATCTCACCGTGAAACATTTTGGAATCTCACCATGAAACATGATGGAATCTAAACGTGAAACATGATGGAATCTCACAGTGAAACATGATGAAATCTCACTGTGAAAGATGATGGAATCTCACAGTGAAACATGAAGGAATCTCACTGTGAACCATGATAGAATCTCAGAGTGAAACATGATGGAATCTCAGCGTTAAACATGATGGAATCTCAGCGTTAAACATGATGGAAGCTCACTGTGAAACTTGATGGAATCTCACTGTGAAACATGATGAAATATCACTGTGAAACATGATGGAATCTCACTGTGAAACATGATGGAATTTCACAAAGAAGCATGATGGAATCTCACCGTGAAACATGAAGAAATCTCAACATGAAACATGATGGAATCTCACAGAGAAACATGATGGAATCTCACCGTGAAACATGATGGAATCTCACAGTGAAACATGATGGAATCTCACCGTGAAACATGATGGAATCTCACCGTGAAACATGATGGAATCTCACGGTGAAACATGATGGAATCTCTCTGTGAAACATGATGGAATCTGACAGTGAAACATGATGAAATCTCACAGTGAACCATGATGGAATCTCACAGTGAAACATGATGGAATCTCACTGTAAACCATGATGGAATCTCAATAGGAAATGTGATGGAATCACACCGTGAAACATGATGGAATCTCACCATGAATCATGGTGGAATCGCACTGTGAAACATGATGGAATCTCACTGTGTAACATGATGGAATCTCACCGTGAAGAATGATGGAATCTCACCGGGAAACATGATGGAATCTCACTGTGAAACATGGTGGAATCTCACAGTGAAACATGATGGAATCTCACATTGAAACATGATGAAATCTCACCGTGAAACATGATGGAATCTCACTGTGAAACATGATGGAATCTCACTGTGAAACATGATGGAATCTCACTGTTAAAAATGATGGAATCACACCGTGAAATATGATTGAATTACACAGTGAAACATGATGGAATCTCACTGTGAAACATGGTGGAATAACATGGTGAAACATGATGGAATCTCACAGTGAAAAATGATGAAATCTCACAGTGAAACATGATGGAATCTCACCGTGCAACATGATGGAATCTCATCATGAAACATGATGGAATCTCACTGTGAAACATGATGGAATCTCACAGTGAAACATGATGGAATTTCACTGAGAAACATGATGGAATCTCGCGGTGAAACATGTCGGAATCTCACTTTGAAACATGATGGAATCGCATCATGAAACATGATGGAATCACACCATGAAACATTATGGAATCTCACTGTGAAACATGATGGAATCACACAGTGAAACATGATGAAATTTCACCATGAAACATGACGGAATCTCACAGTGAAACATGATGGAATCTCACAGTGAAACATGATGGAATCTCACTGTGAAACATGATGGAATCTCACTGTGAAACATGATGGAATCTCACAGTGAAACATGATAGAATCTCACGGTGAAACATGATGGAATCTCACAGTGAAACATGATGGAATCTCACCATGAAACATGATGGAATCACACCGTGAAACATGATTGAATCCCACCGTGAAACATGATGGAATCTTACAGTGAAACATGATGGAATCACACCGTGAAACATGATTGAATCTCACTGTGAAACATGATGGAATCTCACTGTGAACAATGATAGAATCACATGGTGAAGCATGATGAAACCTAACCATGAAACATGATGGAATCTCACTGTGAAACATGATGGAATCTCACAGTGAAACATGATGGAATCTCACAGTGAAACATGATGGAATCTCACTGTGAAATATGATGGAATCTCACAGTGAAACATGATGGAATCTCACTGTGAAACATGACGAAATCTCACAGTAAAACATGATGGAATCTCACAGTGAAACATGATGAAATCTCACTGTGAAACATGATGGAATCTCACAGAGCAACATGATGGAATCTCACAGAGAAACATGATGGAATCTCACAGTGAAACATGATGGAATCTCACAGTGAAACATGATGAAATCTCACTGTAAAACATGATGGAATCTTACAGTGAAACATGTTAGAATCTCACCATGAAACATGATGGAATCTCACCGTGAAACATGATGGAATCACACCGTGAAACATGATGGAATCTCACTGTGAAACATGATGGAATCTCACGGTGAAAAATGATGGAATCACACCGTGAAACATGATGGAATCTCACCGTGAAACATTTTGGAATCTCACCATGAAACATGATGGAATCTCACAGTGAAACATGATTGAATGACGCCGTGAAACATGATGGAATCTCACTGTGAAACATGATGGAATCTCACTGCGAAATATGATGGAATCTCACCGTGAAACATGATGGAATCACACGATGAAACATGATGGAATCTCACCGTGAAACGTTTTGGAATCTCACCATGAAACATGATGGAATCTCACAGTGAAACATGATTGAATGACGCCGTGAAACGTGATGGAATCTCACAGTGAACCATGATGGAATCTCACAGTGAAACATGATGGAATCTCACTGAGAAACATGATGGAATCACACGATGAAACATGATGGAATCTCACCGTGAAACGTTTTGGAATCTCACCATGAAACATGATGGAATCTCACCGTGAAACATTTTGGAATCTCACCATGAAACATGATGGAATGTAAACGTGAAACATGATGGAATCTCACAGTGAAACATGATGGAATCTCACTGTGAAACATGATAGAATCTCAGAGTGAAACATGATGGAATCTCAGCGTTAAACATGATGGAATCTCAGCATTAAACATGATGGAAGCTCACTGTGAAACTTGATGGAATCTCACTGTGAAACATGATGAAATATCACTGTGAAGCATGATGGAATCTCACTGTGAAACATGATGGAATTTCACAATGAAGCATGATGGAATCTCACCGTGAAACATGTTGAAATCTCAACATGAAACATGATGGAATCTCACAGAGAAACATGATGGAATCTCACCGTGAAACATGATGGAATCTCACAGTGAAACATGATGGAATCTCACCATGAATCATGGTGGAATCTCACTGTGAAACATGATGGAATCTCACGGTGAAACATGATGGAATCTCTCTGTGAAACATGATGGAATCTGACAGTGAAACATGATGAAATCTCACAGTGAACCATGATGGAATCTCAGCGTTAAACATGATGGAAGCTCACTGTGAAACTTGATGGAATCTCACTGTGAAACATGATGAAATATCACTGTGAAACATGATGGACTCTCACTGTGAAACATGATGGAATTTCACAAAGAAGCATGATGGAATCTCACCGTGAAACATGATGAAATCTCAACATGAAACATGATGGAATCTCACAGAGAAACATGATGGAATCTCACCGTGAAACATGATGGAATCTCACAGTGAAACATGATGGAATCTCACCGTGAAACATGATGGAATCTCACCGTGAAACATGATGGAATCTCACGGTGAAACATGATGGAATCTCTCTGTGAAACATGATGGAATCTGACAGTGAAACATGATGAAATCTCACAGTGAACCATGATGGAATCTCACAGTGAAACATGATGGAATCTCACTGTAAACCATGATGGAATCTCAATAGGAAATGTGATGGAATCACACCGTGAAACATGATGGAATCTCACCATGAATCATGGTGGAATCGCACTGTGAAACATGATGGAATCTCACTGTGTAACATGATGGAATCTCACCGTGAAGAATGATGGAATCTCACCGGGAAACATGATGGAATCTCACTGTGAAACATGGTGGAATCTCACAGTGAAACATGATGGAATCTCACATTGAAACATGATGAAATCTCACCGTGAAACATGATGGAATCTCACTGTGAAACATGATGGAATCTCACTGTGAAACATGATGGAATCTCACTGTTAAAAATGATGGAATCACACCGTGAAATATGATTGAATTACACAGTGAAACATGATGGAATCTCACTGTGAAACATGGTGGAATCACATGGTGAAACATGATGGAATCTCACAGTGAAAAATGATGAAATCTCACAGTGAAACATGATGGAATCTCACCGTGCAACATGATGGAATCTCATCATGAAACATGATGGAATCTCACTGTGAAACATGATGGAATCTCACAGTGAAACATGATGGAATTTCACTGAGAAACATGATGGAATCTCGCGGTGAAACATGTCGGAATCTCACTTTGAAACATGATGGAATCGCATCATGAAACATGATGGAATCACACCATGAAACATTATGGAATCTCACTGTGAAACATGATGGAATCACACAGTGAAACATGATGAACTTTCACCATGAAACATGACGGAATCTCACAGTGAAACATGATGGAATCTCTCAGTGAAACATGATGGAATCTCACTGTGAAACATGATGGAATCTCAATGTGAAACATGATGGAATCTCACAGTGAAACATGATAGAATCACACGGTGAAACATGATGGAATCTCACAGTGAAACATGATGGAATCTCACCATGAAACATGATGGAATCACACCGTGAAACATGATTGAATCCCACCGTGAAACATGATGGAATCTTACAGTGAAACATGATGGAATCACACCGTGAAACATGATTGAATCTCACTGTGAAACATGATGGAATCTCACTGTGAACAATGATAGAATCACATGGTGAAGCATGATGAAACCTCACCATGAAACATGATGGAATCTCACTGTGAAACATGATGGAATCTCACAGTGAAACATGATGGAATCTCACAGTGAAACATGATGGAATCTCACTGTGAAATATGATGGAATCTCACATTGAAACATGATGGAATCTCACTGTGAAACATGACGAAATCTCACAGTAAAACATGATGGAATCTCACAGTGAAACATGATGAAATCTCACTGTGAAACATGATGGAATCTCACAGAGCAACATGATGGAATCTCACAGAGAAACATGATGGAATCTCACAGTGAAACATGATGGAATCTCACAGTGAAACATGATGAAATCTCACTGTAAAACATGATGGAATCTTACAGTGAAACATGTTAGAATCTCACCATGAAACATGATGGAATCTCACCGTGAAACATGATGGAATCACACCGTGAAACATGATGGAATCTCACTGTGAAACATGATGGAATCTCACGGTGAAACATGATGGAATCACACCGTGAAACATGATGGAATCTCACGGTGAAACATGATGGAATCTCACCGTGAAACATGATGGAATCTCACCGTGAAACATGATGGAATCTCACGGTGAAACATGATGGAATCTCTCTGTGAAACATGATGGAATCTGACAGTGAAACATGATGAAATCTCACAGTGAAACATGATGGAATTTCACTGAGAAACATGATGGAATCTCGCGGTGAAACATGATGGAATTTCACTGAGAAACATGATGGAATCTCGCGGTGAAACATGTCGGAATCTCACTTTGAAACATGATGGAATCGCATCATGAAACATGATGGAATCACACCATGAAACATTATGGAATCTCACTGTGAAACATGATGGAATCTCACAGTGAAACATGATGGAATCTCACAGTGAAACATGACGGAATCTCACAGTGAAACATGATGGAATCTCACAGTGAAACATGATGGAATCTCACTGTGAAACATGATGGAATCTCACTGTGAAACATGATGGAATCTCACAGTGAAACATGATAGAATCTCACGGTGAAACATGATGGAATCTCACAGTGAAACATGATGGAATCTCACCATGAAACATGATGGAATCACACCGTGAAACATGATTGAATCCCACCGTGAAACATGATTGAATCTCACTGTGAAACATGATGGAATCTCACTGTGAACAATGATAGAATCACATGGTGAAGCATGATGAAACCTAACCATGAAACATGATGGAATCTCACTGTGAAACATGATGGAATCTCACAGTGAAACATGATGGAATCTCACAGTGAAACATGATGGAATCTCACTGTGAAATATGATGGAATCTCACAGTGAAACATGATGGAATCTCACTGTGAAACATGACGAAATCTCACAGTAAAACATGATGGAATCTCACAGTGAAACATGATGAAATCTCACTGTGAAACATGATGGAATCTCACAGAGCAACATGATGGAATCTCACAGAGAAACATGATGGAATCTCACAGTGAAACATGATGGAATCTCACAGTGAAACATGATGAAATCTCACTGTAAAACATGATGGAATCTTACAGTGAAACATGTTAGAATCTCACCATGAAACATGATGGAATCTCACCGTGAAACATGATGGAATCACACCGTGAAACATGATGGAATCTCACTGTGAAACATGATGGAATCTCACGGTGAAAAATGATGGAATCACACCGTGAAACATGATGGAATCTCACCGTGAAACATTTTGGAATCTCACCATGAAACATGATGGAATCTCACAGTGAAACATGATTGAATGACGCCGTGAAACATGATGGAATCTCACTGTGAAACATGATGGAATCTCACTGCGAAATATGATGGAATCTCACCGTGAAACATGATGGAATCACACGATGAAACATGATGGAATCTCACCGTGAAACGTTTTGGAATCTCACCATGAAACATGATGGAATCTCACAGTGAAACATGATTGAATGACGCCGTGAAACGTGATGGAATCTCACTGTGAAACATGATGGAATCACACTGCGAAACATGATGGAATCTCACCGTGAAACATGATGGAATCACACGATGAAACATGATGGAATCTCACCGTGAAACGTTTTGGAATCTCACCATGAAACATGATGGAATCTCACAGTGAAACATGAAGGAATCTCACAGTGAACCATGATGGAATCTCACAGTGAAACATGATGGAATCTCACTGAGAAACATGATGGAATCACACGATGAAACATGATGGAATCTCACCGTGAAACGTTTTGGAATCTCACCATGAAACATGATGGAATCTCACCGTGAAACATTTTGGAATCTCACCATGAAACATGATGGAATGTAAACGTGAAACATGATGGAATCTCACCGTGAAACGTTTTGGAATCTCACCATGAAACATGATGGAATCTCACAGTGAAACATGAAGGAATCTCACAGTGAACCATGATGGAATCTCACAGTGAAACATGATGGAATCTCACTGAGAAACATGATGGAATCACACGATGAAACATGATGGAATCTCACCGTGAAACGTTTTGGAATCTCACCATGAAACATGATGGAATCTCACCGTGAAACATTTTGGAATCTCACCATGAAACATGATGGAATGTAAACGTGAAACATGATGGAATCTCACAGTGAAACATGATGGAATCTCACTGTGAAACATGATAGAATCTCAGAGTGAAACATGATGGAATCTCAGCGTTAAACATGATGGAATCTCAGCATTAAACATGATGGAAGCTCACTGTGAAACTTGATGGAATCTCACTGTGAAACATGATGAAATATCACTGTGAAGCATGATGGAATCTCACTGTGAAACATGATGGAATTTCACAATGAAGCATGATGGAATCTCACCGTGAAACATGTTGAAATCTCAACATGAAACATGATGGAATCTCACAGAGAAACATGATGGAATCTCACCGTGAAACATGATGGAATCTCACAGTGAAACATGATGGAATCTCACCATGAATCATGGTGGAATCTCACTGTGAAACATGATGGAATCTCACGGTGAAACATGATGGAATCTCTCTGTGAAACATGATGGAATCTGACAGTGAAACATGATGAAATCTCACAGTGAACCATGATGGAATCTCAGCGTTAAACATGATGGAAGCTCACTGTGAAACTTGATGGAATCTCACTGTGAAACATGATGAAATATCACTGTGAAACATGATGGACTCTCACTGTGAAACATGATGGAATTTCACAAAGAAGCATGATGGAATCTCACCGTGAAACATGATGAAATCTCAACATGAAACATGATGGAATCTCACAGAGAAACATGATGGAATCTCACCGTGAAACATGATGGAATCTCACAGTGAAACATGATGGAATCTCACCGTGAAACATGATGGAATCTCACCGTGAAACATGATGGAATCTCACGGTGAAACATGATGGAATCTCTCTGTGAAACATGATGGAATCTGACAGTGAAACATGATGAAATCTCACAGTGAACCATGATGGAATCTCACAGTGAAACATGATGGAATCTCACTGTAAACCATGATGGAATCTCAATAGGAAATGTGATGGAATCACACCGTGAAACATGATGGAATCTCACCATGAATCATGGTGGAATCGCACTGTGAAACATGATGGAATCTCACTGTGTAACATGATGGAATCTCACCGTGAAGAATGATGGAATCTCACCGGGAAACATGATGGAATCTCACTGTGAAACATGGTGGAATCTCACAGTGAAACATGATGGAATCTCACATTGAAACATGATGAAATCTCACCGTGAAACATGATGGAATCTCACTGTGAAACATGATGGAATCTCACTGTGAAACATGATGGAATCTCACTGTTAAAAATGATGGAATCACACCGTGAAATATGATTGAATTACACAGTGAAACATGATGGAATCTCACTGTGAAACATGGTGGAATCACATGGTGAAACATGATGGAATCTCACAGTGAAAAATGATGAAATCTCACAGTGAAACATGATGGAATCTCACCGTGCAACATGATGGAATCTCATCATGAAACATGATGGAATCTCACTGTGAAACATGATGGAATCTCACAGTGAAACATGATGGAATTTCACTGAGAAACATGATGGAATCTCGCGGTGAAACATGTCGGAATCTCACTTTGAAACATGATGGAATCGCATCATGAAACATGATGGAATCACACCATGAAACATTATGGAATCTCACTGTGAAACATGATGGAATCACACAGTGAAACATGATGAACTTTCACCATGAAACATGACGGAATCTCACAGTGAAACATGATGGAATCTCTCAGTGAAACATGATGGAATCTCACTGTGAAACATGATGGAATCTCAATGTGAAACATGATGGAATCTCACAGTGAAACATGATAGAATCACACGGTGAAACATGATGGAATCTCACAGTGAAACATGATGGAATCTCACCATGAAACATGATGGAATCACACCGTGAAACATGATTGAATCCCACCGTGAAACATGATGGAATCTTACAGTGAAACATGATGGAATCACACCGTGAAACATGATTGAATCTCACTGTGAAACATGATGGAATCTCACTGTGAACAATGATAGAATCACATGGTGAAGCATGATGAAACCTCACCATGAAACATGATGGAATCTCACTGTGAAACATGATGGAATCTCACAGTGAAACATGATGGAATCTCACAGTGAAACATGATGGAATCTCACTGTGAAATATGATGGAATCTCACATTGAAACATGATGGAATCTCACTGTGAAACATGACGAAATCTCACAGTAAAACATGATGGAATCTCACAGTGAAACATGATGAAATCTCACTGTGAAACATGATGGAATCTCACAGAGCAACATGATGGAATCTCACAGAGAAACATGATGGAATCTCACAGTGAAACATGATGGAATCTCACAGTGAAACATGATGAAATCTCACTGTAAAACATGATGGAATCTTACAGTGAAACATGTTAGAATCTCACCATGAAACATGATGGAATCTCACCGTGAAACATGATGGAATCACACCGTGAAACATGATGGAATCTCACTGTGAAACATGATGGAATCTCACGGTGAAACATGATGGAATCACACCGTGAAACATGATGGAATCTCACCGTGAAACATTTTGGAATCTCACCATGAAACATGATGGAATCTCACAGTGAAACATGATTGAATGACGCCGTGAAACATGATGGAATCTCACTGTGAAACATGATGGAATCTCACTGTGAAATATGATGGAATCTCACCGTGAAACATGATGGAATCACACGATGAAACATGATGGAATCTCACCGTGAAACGTTTTGGAATCTCACCATGAAACATGATGGAATCTCACAGTGAAACATGATTGAATGACGCCGTGAAACGTGATGGAATCTCACTGTGAAACATGATGGAATCACACTGCGAAACATGATGGAATCTCACCGTGAAACATGATGGAATCACACGATGAAACATGATGGAATCTCACCGTGAAACGTTTTGGAATCTCACCATGAAACATGATGGAATCTCACAGTGAAACATGAAGGAATCTCACAGTGAACCATGATGGAATCTCACAGTGAAACATGATGGAATCTCACTGAGAAACATGATGGAATCACACTGCGAAACATGATGGAATCTCACCGTGAAACATGATGGAATCACACGATGAAACATGATGGAATCTCACCGTGAAACATTTTGGAATCTCACCATGAAACATGATGGAATCTAAACGTGAAACATGATGGAATCTCACAGTGAAACATGATGAAATCTCACTGTGAAAGATGATGGAATCTCACAGTGAAACATGAAGGAATCTCACTGTGAACCATGATAGAATCTCAGAGTGAAACATGATGGAATCTCAGCGTTAAACATGATGGAATCTCAGCGTTAAACATGATGGAAGCTCACTGTGAAACTTGATGGAATCTCACTGTGAAACATGATGAAATATCACTGTGAAACATGATGGAATCTCACTGTGAAACATGATGGAATTTCACAAAGAAGCATGATGGAATCTCACCGTGAAACATGAAGAAATCTCAACATGAAACATGATGGAATCTCACAGAGAAACATGATGGAATCTCACCGTGAAACATGATGGAATCTCACAGTGAAACATGATGGAATCTCACCGTGAAACATGATGGAATCTCACCGTGAAACATGATGGAATCTCACGGTGAAACATGATGGAATCTCTCTGTGAAACATGATGGAATCTGACAGTGAAACATGATGAAATCTCACAGTGAACCATGATGGAATCTCACAGTGAAACATGATGGAATCTCACTGTAAACCATGATGGAATCTCAATAGGAAATGTGATGGAATCACACCGTGAAACATGATGGAATCTCACCATGAATCATGGTGGAATCGCACTGTGAAACATGATGGAATCTCACTGTGTAACATGATGGAATCTCACCGTGAAGAATGATGGAATCTCACCGGGAAACATGATGGAATCTCACTGTGAAACATGGTGGAATCTCACAGTGAAACATGATGGAATCTCACATTGAAACATGATGAAATCTCACCGTGAAACATGATGGAATCTCACTGTGAAACATGATGGAATCTCACTGTGAAACATGATGGAATCTCACTGTTAAAAATGATGGAATCACACCGTGAAATATGATTGAATTACACAGTGAAACATGATGGAATCTCACTGTGAAACATGGTGGAATAACATGGTGAAACATGATGGAATCTCACAGTGAAAAATGATGAAATCTCACAGTGAAACATGATGGAATCTCACCGTGCAACATGATGGAATCTCATCATGAAACATGATGGAATCTCACTGTGAAACATGATGGAATCTCACAGTGAAACATGATGGAATTTCACTGAGAAACATGATGGAATCTCGCGGTGAAACATGTCGGAATCTCACTTTGAAACATGATGGAATCGCATCATGAAACATGATGGAATCACACCATGAAACATTATGGAATCTCACTGTGAAACATGATGGAATCACACAGTGAAACATGATGAAATTTCACCATGAAACATGACGGAATCTCACAGTGAAACATGATGGAATCTCACAGTGAAACATGATGGAATCTCACTGTGAAACATGATGGAATCTCACTGTGAAACATGATGGAATCTCACAGTGAAACATGATAGAAACTCACGGTGAAACATGATGGAATCTCACAGTGAAACATGATGGAATCTCACCATGAAACATGATGGAATCACACCGTGAAACATGATTGAATCCCACCGTGAAACATGATGGAATCTTACAGTGAAACATGATGGAATCACACCGTGAAACATGATTGAATCTCACTGTGAAACATGATGGAATCTCACTGTGAACAATGATAGAATCACATGGTGAAGCATGATGAAACCTAACCATGAAACATGATGGAATCTCACTGTGAAACATGATGGAATCTCACAGTGAAACATGATGGAATCTCACAGTGAAACATGATGGAATCTCACTGTGAAATATGATGGAATCTCACAGTGAAACATGATGGAATCTCACTGTGAAACATGACGAAATCTCACAGTAAAACATGATGGAATCTCACAGTGAAACATGATGAAATCTCACTGTGAAACATGATGGAATCTCACAGAGCAACATGATGGAATCTCACAGAGAAACATGATGGAATCTCACAGTGAAACATGATGGAATCTCACAGTGAAACATGATGAAATCTCACTGTAAAACATGATGGAATCTTACAGTGAAACATGTTAGAATCTCACCATGAAACATGATGGAATCTCACCGTGAAACATGATGGAATCACACCGTGAAACATGATGGAATCTCACTGTGAAACATGATGGAATCTCACGGTGAAAAATGATGGAATCACACCGTGAAACATGATGGAATCTCACCGTGAAACATTTTGGAATCTCACCATGAAACATGATGGAATCTCACAGTGAAACATGATTGAATGACGCCGTGAAACATGATGGAATCTCACTGTGAAACATGATGGAATCTCACTGCGAAATATGATGGAATCTCACCGTGAAACATGATGGAATCACACGATGAAACATGATGGAATCTCACCGTGAAACGTTTTGGAATCTCACCATGAAACATGATGGAATCTCACAGTGAAACATGATTGAATGACGCCGTGAAACGTGATGGAATCTCACTGTGAAACATGATGGAATCACACTGCGAAACATGATGGAATCTCACCGTGAAACATGATGGAATCACACGATGAAACATGATGGAATCTCACCGTGAAACGTTTTGGAATCTCACCATGAAACATGATGGAATCTCACAGTGAAACATGAAGGAATCTCACAGTGAACCATGATGGAATCTCACAGTGAAACATGATGGAATCTCACTGAGAAACATGATGGAATCACACGATGAAACATGATGGAATCTCACCGTGAAACGTTTTGGAATCTCACCATGAAACATGATGGAATCTCACCGTGAAACATTTTGGAATCTCACCATGAAACATGATGGAATGTAAACGTGAAACATGATGGAATCTCACCGTGAAACGTTTTGGAATCTCACCATGAAACATGATGGAATCTCACAGTGAAACATGAAGGAATCTCACAGTGAACCATGATGGAATCTCACAGTGAAACATGATGGAATCTCACTGAGAAACATGATGGAATCACACGATGAAACATGATGGAATCTCACCGTGAAACGTTTTGGAATCTCACCATGAAACATGATGGAATCTCACCGTGAAACATTTTGGAATCTCACCATGAAACATGATGGAATGTAAACGTGAAACATGATGGAATCTCACAGTGAAACATGATGGAATCTCACTGTGAAACATGATAGAATCTCAGAGTGAAACATGATGGAATCTCAGCGTTAAACATGATGGAATCTCAGCATTAAACATGATGGAAGCTCACTGTGAAACTTGATGGAATCTCACTGTGAAACATGATGAAATATCACTGTGAAGCATGATGGAATCTCACTGTGAAACATGATGGAATTTCACAATGAAGCATGATGGAATCTCACCGTGAAACATGTTGAAATCTCAACATGAAACATGATGGAATCTCACAGAGAAACATGATGGAATCTCACCGTGAAACATGATGGAATCTTAGAGTGAAACATGATGGAATCTCACCATGAATCATGGTGGAATCTCACTGTGAAACATGATGGAATCTCACGGTGAAACATGATGGAATCTCTCTGTGAAACATGATGGAATCTGACAGTGAAACATGATGAAATCTCACAGTGAACCATGATGGAATCTCAGCGTTAAACATGATGGAAGCTCACTGTGAAACTTGATGGAATCTCACTGTGAAACATGATGAAATATCACTGTGAAACATGATGGACTCTCACTGTGAAACATGATGGAATTTCACAAAGAAGCATGATGGAATCTCACCGTGAAACATGATGAAATCTCAACATGAAACATGATGGAATCTCACAGAGAAACATGATGGAATCTCACCGTGAAACATGATGGAATCTCACAGTGAAACATGATGGAATCTCACCGTGAAACATGATGGAATCTCACCGTGAAACATGATGGAATCTCACGGTGAAACATGATGGAATCTCTCTGTGAAACATGATGGAATCTGACAGTGAAACATGATGAAATCTCACAGTGAACCATGATGGAATCTCACAGTGAAACATGATGGAATCTCACTGTAAACCATGATGGAATCTCAATAGGAAATGTGATGGAATCACACCGTGAAACATGATGGAATCTCACCATGAATCATGGTGGAATCGCACTGTGAAACATGATGGAATCTCACTGTGTAACATGATGGAATCTCACCGTGAAGAATGATGGAATCTCACCGGGAAACATGATGGAATCTCACTGTGAAACATGGTGGAATCTCACAGTGAAACATGATGGAATCTCACATTGAAACATGATGAAATCTCACCGTGAAACATGATGGAATCTCACTGTGAAACATGATGGAATCTCACTGTGAAACATGATGGAATCTCACTGTTAAAAATGATGGAATCACACCGTGAAATATGATTGAATTACACAGTGAAACATGATGGAATCTCACTGTGAAACATGGTGGAATCACATGGTGAAACATGATGGAATCTCACAGTGAAAAATGATGAAATCTCACAGTGAAACATGATGGAATCTCACCGTGCAACATGATGGAATCTCATCATGAAACATGATGGAATCTCACTGTGAAACATGATGGAATCTCACAGTGAAACATGATGGAATGTCACTGAGAAACATGATGGAATCTCGCGGTGAAACATGTCGGAATCTCACTTTGAAACATGATGGAATCGCATCATGAAACATGATGGAATCACACCATGAAACATTATGGAATCTCACTGTGAAACATGATGGAATCACACAGTGAAACATGATGAACTTTCACCATGAAACATGACGGAATCTCACAGTGAAACATGATGGAATCTCTCAGTGAAACATGATGGAATCTCACTGTGAAACATGATGGAATCTCAATGTGAAACATGATGGAATCTCACAGTGAAACATGATAGAATCACACGGTGAAACATGATGGAATCTCACAGTGAAACATGATGGAATCTCACCATGAAACATGATGGAATCACACCGTGAAACATGATTGAATCCCACCGTGAAACATGATGGAATCTTACAGTGAAACATGATGGAATCACACCGTGAAACATGATTGAATCTCACTGTGAAACATGATGGAATCTCACTGTGAACAATGATAGAATCACATGGTGAAGCATGATGAAACCTCACCATGAAACATGAT
Source organism: Chiloscyllium plagiosum (assembly GCF_037043375.1). Lineage (NCBI taxonomy): Eukaryota > Metazoa > Chordata > Chondrichthyes > Orectolobiformes > Hemiscylliidae > Chiloscyllium > Chiloscyllium plagiosum. Next base: position 49,641,299 of record NW_028270161.1, read on the forward strand.
GGAATCTCACTGTGAAACATGATGGAATCTCACAGTGAAACATGATGGAATCTCACAGTGAAACATGATGGAATCTCACTGTGAAATATGATGGAATCTCACATTGAAACATGATGGAATCTCACTGTGAAACATGACGAAATCTCACAGTAAAACATGATGGAATCTCACAGTGAAACATGATGAAATCTCACTGTGAAACATGATGGAATCTCACAGAGCAACATGATGGAATCTCACAGAGAAACATGATGGAATCTCACAGTGAAACATGATGGAATCTCACAGTGAAACATGATGAAATCTCACTGTAAAACATGATGGAATCTTACAGTGAAACATGTTAGAATCTCACCATGAAACATGATGGAATCTCACCGTGAAACATGATGGAATCACACCGTGAAACATGATGGAATCTCACTGTGAAACATGATGGAATCTCACGGTGAAACATGATGGAATCACACCGTGAAACATGATGGAATCTCACCGTGAAACATTTTGGAATCTCACCATGAAACATGATGGAATCTCACAGTGAAACATGATTGAATGACGCCGTGAAACATGATGGAATCTCACTGTGAAACATGATGGAATCTCACTGTGAAATATGATGGAATCTCACCGTGAAACATGATGGAATCACACGATGAAACATGATGGAATCTCACCGTGAAACGTTTTGGAATCTCACCATGAAACATGATGGAATCTCACAGTGAAACATGATTGAATGACGCCGTGAAACGTGATGGAATCTCACTGTGAAACATGATGGAATCACACTGCGAAACATGATGGAATCTCACCGTGAAACATGATGGAATCACACGATGAAACATGATGGAATCTCACCGTGAAACGTTTTGGAATCTCACCATGAAACATGATGGAATCTCACAGTGAAACATGAAGGAATCTCACAGTGAACCATGATGGAATCTCACAGTGAAACATGATGGAATCTCACTGAGAAACATGATGGAATCACACTGCGAAACATGATGGAATCTCACCGTGAAACATGATGGAATCACACGATGAAACATGATGGAATCTCACCGTGAAACATTTTGGAATCTCACCATGAAACATGATGGAATCTAAACGTGAAACATGATGGAATCTCACAGTGAAACATGATGAAATCTCACTGTGAAAGATGATGGAATCTCACAGTGAAACATGAAGGAATCTCACTGTGAACCATGATAGAATCTCAGAGTGAAACATGATGGAATCTCAGCGTTAAACATGATGGAATCTCAGCGTTAAACATGATGGAAGCTCACTGTGAAACTTGATGGAATCTCACTGTGAAACATGATGAAATATCACTGTGAAACATGATGGAATCTCACTGTGAAACATGATGGAATTTCACAAAGAAGCATGATGGAATCTCACCGTGAAACATGAAGAAATCTCAACATGAAACATGATGGAATCTCACAGAGAAACATGATGGAATCTCACCGTGAAACATGATGGAATCTCACAGTGAAACATGATGGAATCTCACCGTGAAACATGATGGAATCTCACCGTGAAACATGATGGAATCTCACGGTGAAACATGATGGAATCTCTCTGTGAAACATGATGGAATCTGACAGTGAAACATGATGAAATCTCACAGTGAACCATGATGGAATCTCACAGTGAAACATGATGGAATCTCACTGTAAACCATGATGGAATCTCAATAGGAAATGTGATGGAATCACACCGTGAAACATGATGGAATCTCACCATGAATCATGGTGGAATCGCACTGTGAAACATGATGGAATCTCACTGTGTAACATGATGGAATCTCACCGTGAAGAATGATGGAATCTCACCGGGAAACATGATGGAATCTCACTGTGAAACATGGTGGAATCTCACAGTGAAACATGATGGAATCTCACATTGAAACATGATGAAATCTCACCGTGAAACATGATGGAATCTCACTGTGAAACATGATGGAATCTCACTGTGAAACATGATGGAATCTCACTGTTAAAAATGATGGAATCACACCGTGAAATATGATTGAATTACACAGTGAAACATGATGGAATCTCACTGTGAAACATGGTGGAATAACATGGTGAAACATGATGGAATCTCACAGTGAAAAATGATGAAATCTCACAGTGAAACATGATGGAATCTCACCGTGCAACATGATGGAATCTCATCATGAAACATGATGGAATCTCACTGTGAAACATGATGGAATCTCACAGTGAAACATGATGGAATTTCACTGAGAAACATGATGGAATCTCGCGGTGAAACATGTCGGAATCTCACTTTGAAACATGATGGAATCGCATCATGAAACATGATGGAATCACACCATGAAACATTATGGAATCTCACTGTGAAACATGATGGAATCACACAGTGAAACATGATGAAATTTCACCATGAAACATGACGGAATCTCACAGTGAAACATGATGGAATCTCACAGTGAAACATGATGGAATCTCACTGTGAAACATGATGGAATCTCACTGTGAAACATGATGGAATCTCACAGTGAAACATGATAGAAACTCACGGTGAAACATGATGGAATCTCACAGTGAAACATGATGGAATCTCACCATGAAACATGATGGAATCACACCGTGAAACATGATTGAATCCCACCGTGAAACATGATGGAATCTTACAGTGAAACATGATGGAATCACACCGTGAAACATGATTGAATCTCACTGTGAAACATGATGGAATCTCACTGTGAACAATGATAGAATCACATGGTGAAGCATGATGAAACCTAACCATGAAACATGATGGAATCTCACTGTGAAACATGATGGAATCTCACAGTGAAACATGATGGAATCTCACAGTGAAACATGATGGAATCTCACTGTGAAATATGATGGAATCTCACAGTGAAACATGATGGAATCTCACTGTGAAACATGACGAAATCTCACAGTAAAACATGATGGAATCTCACAGTGAAACATGATGAAATCTCACTGTGAAACATGATGGAATCTCACAGAGCAACATGATGGAATCTCACAGAGAAACATGATGGAATCTCACAGTGAAACATGATGGAATCTCACAGTGAAACATGATGAAATCTCACTGTAAAACATGATGGAATCTTACAGTGAAACATGTTAGAATCTCACCATGAAACATGATGGAATCTCACCGTGAAACATGATGGAATCACACCGTGAAACATGATGGAATCTCACTGTGAAACATGATGGAATCTCACGGTGAAAAATGATGGAATCACACCGTGAAACATGATGGAATCTCACCGTGAAACATTTTGGAATCTCACCATGAAACATGATGGAATCTCACAGTGAAACATGATTGAATGACGCCGTGAAACATGATGGAATCTCACTGTGAAACATGATGGAATCTCACTGCGAAATATGATGGAATCTCACCGTGAAACATGATGGAATCACACGATGAAACATGATGGAATCTCACCGTGAAACGTTTTGGAATCTCACCATGAAACATGATGGAATCTCACAGTGAAACATGATTGAATGACGCCGTGAAACGTGATGGAATCTCACTGTGAAACATGATGGAATCACACTGCGAAACATGATGGAATCTCACCGTGAAACATGATGGAATCACACGATGAAACATGATGGAATCTCACCGTGAAACGTTTTGGAATCTCACCATGAAACATGATGGAATCTCACAGTGAAACATGAAGGAATCTCACAGTGAACCATGATGGAATCTCACAGTGAAACATGATGGAATCTCACTGAGAAACATGATGGAATCACACGATGAAACATGATGGAATCTCACCGTGAAACGTTTTGGAATCTCACCATGAAACATGATGGAATCTCACCGTGAAACATTTTGGAATCTCACCATGAAACATGATGGAATGTAAACGTGAAACATGATGGAATCTCACCGTGAAACGTTTTGGAATCTCACCATGAAACATGATGGAATCTCACAGTGAAACATGAAGGAATCTCACAGTGAACCATGATGGAATCTCACAGTGAAACATGATGGAATCTCACTGAGAAACATGATGGAATCACACGATGAAACATGATGGAATCTCACCGTGAAACGTTTTGGAATCTCACCATGAAACATGATGGAATCTCACCGTGAAACATTTTGGAATCTCACCATGAAACATGATGGAATGTAAACGTGAAACATGATGGAATCTCACAGTGAAACATGATGGAATCTCACTGTGAAACATGATAGAATCTCAGAGTGAAACATGATGGAATCTCAGCGTTAAACATGATGGAATCTCAGCATTAAACATGATGGAAGCTCACTGTGAAACTTGATGGAATCTCACTGTGAAACATGATGAAATATCACTGTGAAGCATGATGGAATCTCACTGTGAAACATGATGGAATTTCACAATGAAGCATGATGGAATCTCACCGTGAAACATGTTGAAATCTCAACATGAAACATGATGGAATCTCACAGAGAAACATGATGGAATCTCACCGTGAAACATGATGGAATCTTAGAGTGAAACATGATGGAATCTCACCATGAATCATGGTGGAATCTCACTGTGAAACATGATGGAATCTCACGGTGAAACATGATGGAATCTCTCTGTGAAACATGATGGAATCTGACAGTGAAACATGATGAAATCTCACAGTGAACCATGATGGAATCTCAGCGTTAAACATGATGGAAGCTCACTGTGAAACTTGATGGAATCTCACTGTGAAACATGATGAAATATCACTGTGAAACATGATGGACTCTCACTGTGAAACATGATGGAATTTCACAAAGAAGCATGATGGAATCTCACCGTGAAACATGATGAAATCTCAACATGAAACATGATGGAATCTCACAGAGAAACATGATGGAATCTCACCGTGAAACATGATGGAATCTCACAGTGAAACATGATGGAATCTCACCGTGAAACATGATGGAATCTCACCGTGAAACATGATGGAATCTCACGGTGAAACATGATGGAATCTCTCTGTGAAACATGATGGAATCTGACAGTGAAACATGATGAAATCTCACAGTGAACCATGATGGAATCTCACAGTGAAACATGATGGAATCTCACTGTAAACCATGATGGAATCTCAATAGGAAATGTGATGGAATCACACCGTGAAACATGATGGAATCTCACCATGAATCATGGTGGAATCGCACTGTGAAACATGATGGAATCTCACTGTGTAACATGATGGAATCTCACCGTGAAGAATGATGGAATCTCACCGGGAAACATGATGGAATCTCACTGTGAAACATGGTGGAATCTCACAGTGAAACATGATGGAATCTCACATTGAAACATGATGAAATCTCACCGTGAAACATGATGGAATCTCACTGTGAAACATGATGGAATCTCACTGTGAAACATGATGGAATCTCACTGTTAAAAATGATGGAATCACACCGTGAAATATGATTGAATTACACAGTGAAACATGATGGAATCTCACTGTGAAACATGGTGGAATCACATGGTGAAACATGATGGAATCTCACAGTGAAAAATGATGAAATCTCACAGTGAAACATGATGGAATCTCACCGTGCAACATGATGGAATCTCATCATGAAACATGATGGAATCTCACTGTGAAACATGATGGAATCTCACAGTGAAACATGATGGAATGTCACTGAGAAACATGATGGAATCTCGCGGTGAAACATGTCGGAATCTCACTTTGAAACATGATGGAATCGCATCATGAAACATGATGGAATCACACCATGAAACATTATGGAATCACACAGTGAAACATGATGAACTTTCACCATGAAACATGACGGAATCTCACAGTGAAACATGATGGAATCTCTCAGTGAAACATGATGGAATCTCACTGTGAAACATGATGGAATCTCAATGTGAAACATGATGGAATCTCACAGTGAAACATGATAGAATCACACGGTGAAACATGATGGAATCTCACAGTGAAACATGATGGAATCTCACCATGAAACATGATGGAATCACACCGTGAAACATGATTGAATCCCACCGTGAAACATGATGGAATCTTACAGTGAAACATGATGGAATCACACCGTGAAACATGATTGAATCTCACTGTGAAACATGATGGAATCTCACTGTGAACAATGATAGAATCACATGGTGAAGCATGATGAAACCTCACCATGAAACATGATGGAATCTCACTGTGAAACATGATGGAATCTCACAGTGAAACATGATGGAATCTCACAGTGAAACATGATGGAATCTCACTGTGAAATATGATGGAATCTCACATTGAAACATGATGGAATCTCACTGTGAAACATGACGAAATCTCACAGTAAAACATGATGGAATCTCACAGTGAAACATGATGAAATCTCACTGTGAAACATGATGGAATCTCACAGAGCAACATGATGGAATCTCACAGAGAAACATGATGGAATCTCACAGTGAAACATGATGGAATCTCACAGTGAAACATGATGAAATCTCACTGTAAAACATGATGGAATCTTACAGTGAAACATGTTAGAATCTCACCATGAAACATGATGGAATCTCACCGTGAAACATGATGGAATCACACCGTGAAACATGATGGAATCTCACTGTGAAACATCATGGAATCTCACGGTGAAACATGATGGAATCACACCGTGAAACATGATGGAATCTCACCGTGAAACATTTTGGAATCTCACCATGAAACATGATGGAATCTCACAGTGAAACATGATTGAATGACGCCGTGAAACATGATGGAATCTCACTGTGAAACATGATGGAATCTCACTGTGAAATATGATGGAATCTCACCGTGAAACATGATGGAATCACACGATGAAACATGATGGAATCTCACCGTGAAACGTTTTGGAATCTCACCATGAAACATGATGGAATCTCACAGTGAAACATGATTGAATGACGCCGTGAAACGTGATGGAATCTCACTGTGAAACATGATGGAATCACACTGCGAAACATGATGGAATCTCACCGTGAAACATGATGGAATCACACGATGAAACATGATGGAATCTCACCGTGAAACGTTTTGGAATCTCACCATGAAACATGATGGAATCTCACAGTGAAACATGAAGGAATCTCACAGTGAACCATGATGGAATCTCACAGTGAAACATGATGGAATCTCACTGAGAAACATGATGGAATCACACTGCGAAACATGATGGAATCTCACCGTGAAACATGATGGAATCACACGATGAAACATGATGGAATCTCACCGTGAAACATTTTGGAATCTCACCATGAAACATGATGGAATGTAAACGTGAAACATGATGGAATCTCACAGTGAAACATGATGGAATCTCACTGTGAAACATGATGGAATCTCACAGTGAAACATGAAGGAATCTCACTGTGAACCATGATAGAATCTCAGAGTGAAACATGATGGAATCTCAGCGTTAAACATGATGGAATCTCAGCGTTAAACATGATGGAAGCTCACTGTGAAACTTGATGGAATCTCACTGTGAAACATGATGAAATATCACTGTGAAGCATGATGGAATCTCACTGTGAAACATGATGGAATTTCACAATGAAGCATGATGGAATCTCACCGTGAAACATGTTGAAATCTCAACATGAAACATGATGGAATCTCACAGAGAAACATGATGGAATCTCACCGTGAAACATGATGGAATCTCACAGTGAAACATGATGGAATCTCACCATGAATCATGGTGGAATCTCACTGTGAAACATGATGGAATCTCACGGTGAAACATGATGGAATCTCTCTGTGAAACATGATGGAATCTGACAGTGAAACATGATGAAATCTCACAGTGAACCATGATGGAATCTCACAGTGAAACATGATGGAATCTCACTGTAAACCATGATGGAATCTCAATGGGAAATGTGATGGAATCACACCGTGAAACATGATGGAATCTCACCATGAATCATGGTGGAATCTCACCATGAAACATGATGGAATCTCACTGTGTAACATGATGGAATCTCACATTGAAACATGATGAAATCTCACCGTGAAACATGATGGAATCTCACTGTGAAACATGATGGAATCTCACTGTGAAAATAATGGAATCACACTGTGAAATATGATTGAATTACACAGTGAAACATGATGGAATCTCACTGTGAAACATGGTGGAATCACATGGTGAAACATGATGGAATCTCACAGTGAAACATGATGAAATCTCACAGTGAGACTTAGTGGAATCTCACTGTGAAACATGATGGAATCACACTGTGAAACATGATGGAATATCACTGTGAAACATGATGAAATCTCACAGTGAAACATGATGGAATCTCACTGTGAAACATTGTGGAATCTCACTGTGAAACATGATGAAATCTCACATTGAAACATGATGGAATCTCACCAGAAACATGATGGAATCTCACTGTGAAACATGATGGAATCTCACCGTGCAACATGATGGAATCTCATCATGAAACATGATGGAATCTCACTGTGAAACATGATGGAATCTCACAGTGAAACATGATGGAATCTCGCGGTGAAACATGTCGGAATCTCACTGTGAAACATGATGGAATCTCACAGTGAAACATGAAGGAATCTCACTGTGAACCATGATAGAATCTCAGAGTGAAACATGATGGAATCTCAGCGTTAAACATGATGGAATCTCAGCGTTAAACATGATGGAAGCTCACTGTGAAACTTGATGGAATCTCAGCGTTAAACATGATGGAAGCTCACTGTGAAACTTGATGGAATCTCACTGTGAAACATGATGAAATATCACTGTGAAACATGATGGAATCTCACTGTGAAACATGATGGAATTTCACAATGAAGCATGATGGAATCTCACCGTGAAACATGATGAAATCTCAACATGAAACATGATGGAATCTCACAGAGAAACATGATGGAATCTCACCGTGAAACATGATGGAATCTCACAGTGAAACATGATGGAATCTCACCATGAATCATGGTGGAATCTCACTGTGAAACATGATGGAATCTCACGGTGAAACATGATGGAATCTCTCTGTGAAACATGATGGAATCTGACAGTGAAACATGATGAAATCTCACAGTGAACCATGATGGAATCTCACAGTGAAACATGATGGAATCTCACTGTGAACAATGATAGAATCACATGGTGAAGCATGATGAAACCTCACAATGAAACATGATGGAATCTCACTGTGAAACATGATGGAATCTCACAGTGAAACATGATGGAATCTCACTGTGAAATATGATGGAATCTCACAGTGAAACATGATGGAATCTCACTGTGAAACATGACGAAATCTCACAGTAAAACATGATGGAATCTCACAGTGAAACATGATGAAATCTCACTGTGAAACATGATGGAATCTCACAGAGCAACATGATGGAATCTCACAGAGAAACATGATGGAATCTCACAGTGAAACATGATGGAATCTCACAGTGAAACATGATGAAATCTCACTGTAAAACATGATGGAATCTTACAGTGAAACATGTTAGAATCTCACCATGAAACATGATGGAATCTCACCGTGAAACATGATGGAATCACACCGTGAAACATGATGGAATCTCACTGTGAAACATGATGGAATCTCACGGTGAAACATGATGGAATCACACCGTGAAACATGATGGAATCTCACCGTGAAACATTTTGGAATCTCACCATTAAACATGATGGAATCTCACAGTGAAACATGATTGAATGACGCCGTGAAACATGATGGAATCTCACTGTGAAACATGATGGAATCTCACTGCGAAATATGATGGAATCTCACCGTGAAACATGATGGAATCACACGATGAAACATGATGGAATCTCACCGTGAAACGTTTTGGAATCTCACCATGAAACATGATGGAATCTCACAGTGAAACATGATTGAATGACGCCGTGAAACGTGATGGAATCTCACTGTGAAACATGATGGAATCACACTGCGAAACATGATGGAATCTCACCGTGAAACATGATGGAATCACACGATGAAACATGATGGAATCTCACCGTGAAACGTTTTGGAATCTCACCATGAAACATGATGGAATCTCACAGTGAAACATGAAGGAATCTCACAGTGAACCATGATGGAATCTCACTGTGAAAATAATGGAATCACACCGTGAAATATGATTGAATTACACAGTGAAACATGATGGAATCTCACTGTGAAACATGGTGGAATCACATGGTGAAACATGATGGAATCTCACAGTGAAACATGATGAAATCTCACAGTGAGACTTAGTGGAATCTCACTGTGAAACATGATGGAATCACACTGTGAAACATGATGGAATATCACTGTGAAACATGATGAAATCTCACAGTGAAACATGATGGAATCTCACTGTGAAACATTGTGGAATCTCACTGTGAAACATGATGAAATCTCACATTGAAACATGATGGAATCTCACCAGAAACATGATGGAATCTCACTGTGAAACATGATGGAATCTCACCGTGCAACATGATGGAATCTCATCATGAAACATGATGGAATCTCACTGTGAAACATGATGGAATCTCACAGTGAAACATGATGGAATCTCGCGGTGAAACATGTCGGAATCTCACTGTGAAACATGATGGAATCTCACAGTGAAACATGAAGGAATCTCACTGTGAACCATGATAGAATCTCAGAGTGAAACATGATGGAATCTCAGCGTTAAACATGATGGAATCTCAGCGTTAAACATGATGGAAGCTCACTGTGAAACTTGATGGAATCTCAGCGTTAAACATGATGGAAGCTCACTGTGAAACTTGATGGAATCTCACTGTGAAACATGATGAAATATCACTGTGAAACATGATGGAATCTCACTGTGAAACATGATGGAATTTCACAATGAAGCATGATGGAATCTCACCGTGAAACATGATGAAATCTCAACATGAAACATGATGGAATCTCACAGAGAAACATGATGGAATCTCACCGTGAAACATGATGGAATCTCACAGTGAAACATGATGGAATCTCACCATGAATCATGGTGGAATCTCACTGTGAAACATGATGGAATCTCACGGTGAAACATGATGGAATCTCTCTGTGAAACATGATGGAATCTGACAGTGAAACATGATGAAATCTCACAGTGAACCATGATGGAATCTCACAGTGAAACATGATGGAATCTCACTGTGAACAATGATAGAATCACATGGTGAAGCATGATGAAACCTCACAATGAAACATGATGGAATCTCACTGTGAAACATGATGGAATCTCACAGTGAAACATGATGGAATCTCACTGTGAAATATGATGGAATCTCACAGTGAAACATGATGGAATCTCACTGTGAAACATGACGAAATCTCACAGTAAAACATGATGGAATCTCACAGTGAAACATGATGAAATCTCACTGTGAAACATGATGGAATCTCACAGAGCAACATGATGGAATCTCACAGAGAAACATGATGGAATCTCACAGTGAAACATGATGGAATCTCACAGTGAAACATGATGAAATCTCACTGTAAAACATGATGGAATCTTACAGTGAAACATGTTAGAATCTCACCATGAAACATGATGGAATCTCACCGTGAAACATGATGGAATCACACCGTGAAACATGATGGAATCTCACTGTGAAACATGATGGAATCTCACGGTGAAACATGATGGAATCACACCGTGAAACATGATGGAATCTCACCGTGAAACATTTTGGAATCTCACCATTAAACATGATGGAATCTCACAGTGAAACATGATTGAATGACGCCGTGAAACATGATGGAATCTCACTGTGAAACATGATGGAATCTCACTGCGGAATATGATGGAATCTCACCGTGAAACATGATGGAATCACACGATGAAACATGATGGAATCTCACCGTGAAACGTTTTGGAATCTCACCATGAAACATGATGGAATCTCACAGTGAAACATGATTGAATGACGCCGTGAAACGTGATGGAATCTCACTGTGAAACATGATGGAATCACACTGCGAAACATGATGGAATCTCACCGTGAAACATGATGGAATCACACGATGAAACATGATGGAATCTCACCGTGAAACGTTTTGGAATCTCACCATGAAACATGATGGAATCTCACAGTGAAACATGAAGGAATCTCACAGTGAACCATGATGGAATCTCACAGTGAAACATGATGGAATCTCACTGAGAAACATGATGGAATCACACGATGAAACATGATGGAATCTCACCGTGAAACGTTTTGGAATCTCACCATGAAACATGATGGAATCTCACCGTGAAACATTTTGGAATCTCACCATGAAACATGATGGAATCTAAACGTGAAACATGATGGAATCTCACAGTGAAACATGATGGAATCTCACTGTGAAACATGATGGAATCTCACAGTGAAACATGAAGGAATCTCACTGTGAACCATGATAGAATCTCAGAGTGAAACATGATGGAATCTCAGCGTTAAACATGATGGAATCTCAGCGTTAAACATGATGGAAGCTCACTGTGAAACTTGATGGAATCTCACTGTGAAACATGATGAAATATCACTGTGAAGCATGATGGATTCTCACTGTGAAACATGATGGAATTTCACAATGAAGCATGATGGAATCTCACCGTGAAACATGTTGAAATCTCAACATGAAACATGATGGAATCTCACAGAGAAACATGATGGAATCTCACCGTGAAACATGATGGAATCTCACGGTGAAACATGATGGAATCTCACCATGAATCATGGTGGAATCTCACTGTGAAACATGATGGAATCTCATGGTGAAACATGATGGAATCTCTCTGTGAAACATGATGGAATCTGACAGTGAAACATGATGAAATCTCACAGAGAACCATGATGGAATCTCACAGTGAAACATGATGGAATCTCACTGTAAACCATGATGGAATCTCAATGGGAAATGTGATGGAATCACACCGTGAAACATGATGGAATCTCACCATGAATCATGGTGGAATCTCACTGTGAAACATGATGGAATCTCACTGTGTAACATGATGGAATCTCACATTGAAACATGATGAAATCTCACCGTGAAACATGATGGAATCTCACTGTGAAACATGATGGAATCTCACTGTGAAAAATGATGGAATCACACCGTGAAATATGATTGAATTACACAGTGAAACATGATGGAATCTCACTGTGAAACATGGTGGAATCACATGGTGAAACATGATGGAATCTCACAGTGAAACATGATGAAATCTCACAGTGAGACTTAGTGGAATCTCACTGTGAAACATGATGGAATCACACTGTGAAACATGATGGAATATCACTGTGAAACATGATGAAATCTCACAGTGAAACATGATGGAATCTCACTGTGAAACATTGTGGAATCTCACTGTGAAACATGATGAAATCTCACATTGAAACATGATGGAATCTCACCAGAAACATGATGGAATCTCACTGTGAAACATGATGGAATCTCACCGTGCAACATGATGGAATCTCATCATGAAACATGATGGAATCTCACTGTGAAACATGATGGAATCTCACAGTGAAACATGATGGAATCTCGCGGTGAAACATGTCGGAATCTCAATGTGAAACATGATGGAATCTCACAGTGAAACATGAAGGAATCTCACTGTGAACCATGATAGAATCTCAGAGTGAAACATGATGGAATCTCAGCGTTAAACATGATGGAATCTCAGCGTTAAACATGATGGAAGCTCACTGTGAAACTTGATGGAATCTCAGCGTTAAACATGATGGAAGCTCACTGTGAAACTTGATGGAATCTCACTGTGAAACATAATGAAATATCACTGTGAAACATGATGGAATCTCACTGTGAAACATGATGGAACTTCACAATGAAGCATGATGGAATCTCACCGTGAAACATGATGAAATCTCAACATGAAACATGATGGAATCTCACAGAGAAACATGATGGAATCTCACCGTGAAACATGATGGAATCTCACAGTGAAACATGATGGAATCTCACCATGAATCATGGTGGAATCTCACTGTGAAACATGATGGAATCTCACGGTGAAACATGATGGAATCTCTCTGTGAAACATGATGGAATCTGACAGTGAAACATGATGAAATCTCACAGTGAACCATGATGGAATCTCACAGTGAAACATGATGGAATCTCACTGTAAACCATGATGGAATCTCAATGGGAAATGTGATGGAATCACACCGTGAAACATGATGGAATCTCACCATGAATCATGGTGGAATCTCACTGTGAAACATGATGGAATCTCACTGTGTAACATGATGGAACCTCACCGTGAAGAATGATGGAATCTCACCGGGAAACATGATGGAATCTCACTGTGAAACATGGTGGAATCTCACATTGAAACATGATGAAATCTCACCGTGAAACATGATGGAATCTCACTGTGAAACGTGATGGAATCTCACTGTGAAAAATGATGGAATCACACCGTGAAATATGATTGAATTACACAGTGAAACATGATGGAATCTCACTGTGAAACATGGTGGAATCACATGGTGAAACATGATGAAATCTCACAGTGAGACTTAGTGGAATCTCACTGTGAAACATGATGGAATCACACTGTGAAACATGATGGAATATCACTGTGAAACATGATGAATTCTCACAGTGAAACATGATTGAATCTCACTGTGAAACATTGTGGAATCTCACTGTGAAACATGATGAAATCTCATCATGAAACATGATGGAATCTCACTGTGAAACATGATGGAATCTCACAGTGAAACATGATGGAATCTCGCGGTGAAACATGTCGGAATCTCACTGTGAAACATGATGGAATCGCATCATGAAACATGATGGAATCACACCATGAAACATTATGGAATCTCACTGTGAAACATGATGGAATCTCACAGTGAAACGTGATGGAATTTCACCATGAAACATGATGGAATCTCACAGTGAAACATGACGGAATCTCACTGTGAAACATGATGGAATCTCACTGTAAAACATGATGGAATCTCACGGTGAAACATGATGGAAATTCACCAAGAAACATGATGGAATCTCACCGTGAAACATGACGGAATCACACCGTGAAACATGATTGAATCACACTGTGAAACCTGATGGAATCTCACAGTGAAACATGATTGAATCTCACTGTGAAACATGATGGAATCTCACTGTGAACAATGATAGAATCACATGGTGAAACATGATGAAACCTCACCATGAAACATGATGGAATCTCACAGTGAAACATGATGGAATCTCACTGTGAAACATGATTGAATCTCACGGTGAAACATGATGGAATCACACAGTGAAACATGATGGAAATTCACCATGAAACATGATGGAATCTCACCGTGAAACATGATGGAATCACACCGTGAAACATGATTGAATCACACTGTGAAACCTGATGGAATCTCACAGTGAAACATGATTGAATCTCACTGTGAAACATGATGGAATCTCACTGTGAACAATGATAGAATCACATGGTGAAACATGATGAAACCTCACCATGAAACATGATGGAATCTCACAGTGAAACATGATGGAATCTCACAGTGAAACATGATGGAATCTCACTGTGAAATATGATGGAATCTCACAGTGAAACATGATGGAATCTCACAGTGAAACATGACGAAATCTCACAGTAAAACATGATGGAATATCACAGTGAAACATGATGAAATCACACAGAGAAACATGATGGAATCTCACAGAGCAACATGATGGAATCTCACAGAGAAACATGATGGAACCTCACAGTGAAACATGATGGAATCTCACAGTGAAACATGATGAAATCTCACAGTAAAACATGATGGAATCTTACAGTGAAACATGATGGAATCTCACCATGAAACATGATGGAATCTCACTGTGAAACATGATGGAATCTCACAGTGAAACATGATGAAATCTCACTGTAAAACATGATGGAATCTTACAGTGAAACATGTTGGAATCTCACCATGAAACATGATGGAATCTCACCTTGAAACATGATGGAATCACACCGTGAAACATGATGGAATCTCACTGTGAAACATGATGGAATCTCACGGTGAAACATGATGGAATCACACCGTGAAACATGATGGAATCTCACCGTGAAACATTTTGGAATCTCACGGTGAAACATGATGGAATCTTACAGTGAAACATGATTGAATGACGCCGTGAAATATGATGGAATCTCACTGTGAAACATGATGGAATCACACTGCGAAATATGATGGAATCTCACCGTGAAACATGATGGAATCACACGATGAAACATGATGGAATCTCACCATGAAACGTTTGGAATCTCACCATGAAACATTCTGGAATCTCACAGTGAAACATGAAGGAATCTCACAGTAAACCATGATGGAATCTCACAGTGAAACATGATGGAATCTCACTGTGAAACATGATGGAATCACACTGCGAAACATGATGGAATCTCACTGTGAAACATGATGGAATCACACGATGAAACATGATGGAATCTCACCGTGAAACATTTTGGAATCTCACCATGAAACATGATGGAATATAACCGTGAAACATGATGGAATCTCACAGTGAAACATGATGGAATCTCACAGTGAAACATGAAGGAATCTCACTGTGAACCATGATAGAATCTCAGAGTGAAACATGATGGAATCTCAGCGTTAAACATGATGGAATCTCACTGTGAAACATGATGGAATCTCACTGTGAAACATGATGAAATATCACTGTGAAACATGATGGAATCTCACTATGAAACATGATGGAATTTCACAATGAAGCATGATGGAATCTCACCGTGAAACATGATGAAATCTCAACATGAAACATGATGGAATCTCACAGAGAAACTTGATGGAATCTCACCGTGAAACATGATGGAATCTCACAGTGAAACATGATGAAATCTCACAGTGAAACATGATGGAATCTCATCATGAAATATGATGGAATCTCACTGTGAAACATAATGGAATCTCACTGTGCAACATGATGGAATCTCATCATGAAACATGATGGAATCTCACTGCGAAACATGATGGAATTTCACTGTGAAACATGATGGAATCTCGCGGTGAAACATGTCGGAATCACACCATGAAACATTATGGAATCTCACTGTGAAACATGATGGAATCGCATCATGAAACATGATGGAATCACACCATGAAACATTATGGAATCTCACTGTGAAACATGATGGAATCTCACAGTGAAACATGATGGAATATCACCATGAAACATGATGGAATCTCACAGTGAAACATGACGGAATCTCACTGTGAAACATGATGGAATCTCACTGTGAAACATGATGGAATCTCACGGTGAAACATGATAGAATCACACGGTGAAACATGATGGAAATTCACCATGAAACATGATGGAATCTCACCGTGAAACATGATGGAATCTCACCGTGAAACATGATGGAATCACACCGTGAAACATGATTGAATCACACTGTGAAACCTGATGGAATCTCACAGTGAACCATGATTGAATCTCACTGTGAAACATGATGGAATCTCACTGTGAACAATGATAGAATCACATGGTGAAACATGATGAAACCTCCCCATGAAACATGATGGAATCTCACAGTGAAACATGATGGAATCTCACAGTGAAACATGATGGAATCCCACAGTGAAACATGATGGAATCTCACTGTGAAATATGATGGAATCTCACAGTGAAACATGAAGGAATCTCACAGTGAAACATGACGAAATCTCACAGTAAAACATGATGGAATATCACAGTGAAACATGATGAAATCTCACAGAGAAACATGATGGAATCTCACAGAGCAACATGATGGAATCTCACAGAGAAACATGATGGAACCTCACAGTGAAACATGATGGAATCTTACAGTGAAACATGATGGAATCTCACCATGAAACATGATGGAATCTCACCATGAAACATGATGGAATCTCACAGTGAAACATGATGAAATCTCACAGTAAAACATGATGGAATCTTACAGTGAAACATGATGGAATCTCACCATGAAACATGATGGAATCTCACTGTGAAACATGATGGAATCTCACGGTGAAACATGATGGAATCTCACAGTGAAACATGAAGGAATCTCACTGTGAACCATGATAGAATCTCAGAGTGAAACATGATGGAATCTCAGCGTTAAACATGATGGAATCTCAGCGTTAAACATGATGGAAGCTCACTGTGAAACTTGATGGAATCTCACTGTGAAACATGATGAAATATCACTGTGAAGCATGATGGAATCTCACTTTGAAACATCATGGAATTTCACAATGAAGCATGATGGAATCTCACCGTGAAACATGATGAAATCTCAACATGAAACATGATGGAATCTCACCGTGAAACATGATGGAATCTCACCGTGGAACATGATGGAATCTCACAGTGAAACATGATGGAATCTCACCATGAATCATGGTGTAATCTCACTGTGAAACATGATGGAATCTCACGGTGAAACATGATGGAATCTCTCTGTGAAACATGATGGAATCTGACAGTGAAACATGATGAAATCTCACAGTGAACCATGATGGAATCTCACAGTGAAACATGATGGAATCTCACTGTAAACCATGATGGAATCTCAATGGGAAATGTGATGGAATCACACCGTGAAACATGATGGAATCTCACCATGAATCATGGTGGAATCTCTCTGTGAAACATGATGGAATCTCACTGTGTAACATGATGGAATCTCACCGTGAAGAATGATGGAATCTCACCGGGAAACATGATGGAATCTCACTGTGAAACATGGTGGAATCTCACAGTGAAACATGATGGGAATCTCACATTGAAACATGATGAAATCTCACTGTGAAACATGATGGAATCTCACTGTGAAACATGATGGAATCTCACTGTGAAAAATGATGGAATCACACCGTGAAATATGATTGAATTACACAGTGAAACATGATGGAATCTCACTGTGAAACATGGTGGAATCACATGGTGAAACATGATGGAATCTCACAGTGAAACATGATGGAATCTCACTGTGAACAATGATAGAATCACATGGTGAAACATGATGAAACCTCACCATGAAACATGATGGAATCTCACAGTGAAACATGATGGAATCTCACAGTGAAACATGATGGAATCACACTGTGAAATATGATGGAATCTCACAGTGAAACATGATGGAATCTCACAGTGAAACATGACGAAATCTCACAGTAAAACATGATGGAATATCACAGTGAAACATGATGAAATCTCACAGAGAAACATGATGGAATCTCACAGAGCAACATGATGGAATCTCACAGAGAAACATGATGGAACCTCACAGTGAAACATGATGGAATCTCACAGTGAAACATGATGAAATCTCACAGTAAAACATGATGGAATCTTACAGTGAAACATGATGGAATCTCACCATGAAACATGATGGAATCTCACTGTGAAACATGATGGAATCTCACAGTGAAACATGATGAAATCTCACTGTAAAACATGATGGAATCTTACAGTGAAACATGTTGGAATCTCACCATGAAACATGATGGAATCTCACCTTGAAACATGATGGAATCTCACCGTGTAACATGATGGAATCACACCGTGAAACATGATGGAATCTCACTGTGAAACATGATGGAATCTCACGGTGAAACATGATGGAATCACACCGTGAAACATGATGGAATCTCACCGTGAAACATTTTGGTATCTCACGGTGAAACATGATGGAACCTTACAGTGAAACATGATTGAATGACGCCGTGAAATATGATGGAATCTCACTGTGAAACATGATGGAATCACACTGCGAAATATGATGGAATCTCACCGTGAAACATGATGGAATCACACGATGAAACATTATGGAATCTCACCATGAAACGTTTGGAATCTCACCATGAAACATTATGGAATCTCACAGTGAAACATGAAGGAATCTCACAGTAAACCATGATGGAATCTCACAGTGAAACATGATGGAATCTCACTGTGAAACATGATGGAATCACACTGCGAAACATGATGGAATCTCACGGTGAAAAATGATGGAATCACACGATGAAACATGATGGAATCTCACCGTGAAACATTTTGGAATCTCACCATGAAACATGATGGAATATAACCGTGAAACATGATGGAATCTCACAGTGAAACATGATGGAATCTCACAGTGAAACATGAAGGAATCTCACTGTGAACCATGATAGAATCTCAGAGTGAAACATGATGGAATCTCAGCGTTAAACATGATGGAATCTCACTGTGAAACATGATGGAATCTCACTGTGAAACATGATGAAATATCACTGTGAAACATGATGGAATCTCACTATGAAACATGATGGAATTTCACAATGAAGCATGATGGAATCTCACCGTGAAACATGATGAAATCTCAACATGAAACATGATGGAATCTCACAGAGAAACTTGATGGAATCTCACCGTGAAACATGATGGAATCTCACAGTGAAACATGATGAAATCTCACAGTGAAACATGATGGAATCTCACCATGAAATATGATGGAATCTCACTGTGAAACATAATGGAATCTCACTGTGCAACATGATGGAATCTCATCATGAAACATGATGGAATCTCACTGTGAAACATGATGGAATTTCACTGTGAAACATGATGGAATCTCGCGGTGAAACATGTCGGAATCACACCATGAAACATTATGGAATCTCACTGTGAAACATGATGGAATCGCATCATGAAACATGATGGAATCACACCATGAAACATTATGGAATTTCACTGTGAAACATGATGGAATCTCACAGTGAAACATGATGGAATTTCACCATGAAACATGATGGAATCTCACAGTGAAACATGACGGAATCTCACTGTGAAACATGATGGAATCTCACTGTGAAACATGATGGAATCTCACGGTGAAACATGATAGAATCACACGGTGAAACATGATGGAAATTCACCATGAAACATGATGGAATCTCACCGTGAAACATGATGGAATCTCACCGTGAAACATGATTGAATCACACTGTGAAACCTGATGGAATCTCACAGTGAAACATGATTGAATCTCACTGTGAAACATGATGGAATCTCACTGTGAACAATGATAGAATCACATGGTGAAACATGATGAAACCTCACCATGAAACATGATGGAATCTCACAGTGAAACATGATGGAATCCCACAGTGAAACATGATGGAATCTCACTGTGAAATATGGTGGAATCTCACAGTGAAACATGAAGGAATCTCACAGTGAAACATGACGAAATCTCACAGTAAAACATGATGGAATATCACAGTGAAACATGATGAAATCTCACAGAGAAACATGATGGAATCTCACAGAGCAACATGATGGAATCTCACAGAGAAACATGATGAAATCTCACAGAGAAACATGATGGAATCTCACAGAGCAACATGATGGAATCTCACAGAGAAACATGATGGAACCTCACAGTGAAACATGATGGAATCTTACAGTGAAACATGATGGAATCTCACCATGAAACATGATGGAATCTCACCATGAAACATGATGGAATCTCACAGTGAAACATGATGAAATCTCACAGTAAAACATGATGGAATCTTACAGTGAAACATGATGGAATCTCACCATGAAACATGATTGAATCTCACTGTGAAACATGATGGAATCTCACGGTGAAACATGATGGAATCTCACAGTGAAACATGAAGGAATCTCACTGTGAACCATGATAGAATCTCAGAGTGAAACATGATGGAATCTCAGCGTTAAACATGATGGAATCTCAGCGTTAAACATGATGGAAGCTCACTGTGAAACTTGATGGAATCTCACTGTGAAACATGATGAAATATCACTGTGAAGCATGATGGAATCTCACTTTGAAACATCATGGAATTTCACAATGAAGCATGATGGAATCTCACCGTGAAACATGATGAAATCTCAACATGAAACATGATGGAATCTCACCGTGAAACATGATGGAATCTCACCGTGGAACATGATGGAATCTCACAGTGAAACATGATGGAATCTCACCATGAATCATGGTGTAATCTCACTGTGAAACATGATGGAATCTCACGGTGAAACATGATGGAATCTCTCTGTGAAACATGATGGAATCTGACAGTGAAACATGATGAAATCTCACAGTGAACCATGATGGAATCTCACAGTGAAACATGATGGAATCTCACTGTAAACCATGATGGAATCTCAATGGGAAATGTGATGGAATCACACCGTGAAACATGATGGAATCTCACCATGAATCATGGTGGAATCTCTCTGTGAAACATGATGGAATCTCACTGTGTAACATGATGGAATCTCACCGTGAAGAATGATGGAATCTCACCGGGAAACATGATGGAATCTCACTGTGAAACATGGTGGAATCTCATAGTGAAACATGATGGGAATCTCACATTGAAACATGATGAAATCTCACTGTGAAACATGATGGAATCTCACAGTGAAACATGATGGAATCTCACTGTGAAACATGATGGAATCACACTGCGAAACATGATGGAATCTCACGGTGAAAAATGATGGAATCACACGATGAAACATGATGGAATCTCACCGTGAAACATTTTGGAATCTCACCATGAAACATGATGGAATATAACCGTGAAACATGATGGAATCTCACAGTGAAACATGATGGAATCTCACAGTGAAACATGAAGGAATCTCACTGTGAACCATGATAGAATCTCAGAGTGAAACATGATGGAATCTCAGCGTTAAACATGATGGAATCTCACTGTGAAACATGATGGAATCTCACTGTGAAACATGATGAAATATCACTGTGAAACATGATGGAATCTCACTATGAAACATGATGGAATTTCACAATGAAGCATGATGGAATCTCACCGTGAAACATGATGAAATCTCAACATGAAACATGATGGAATCTCACAGAGAAACTTGATGGAATCTCACCGTGAAACATGATGGAATCTCACAGTGAAACATGATGAAATCTCACAGTGAAACATGATGGAATCTCACCATGAAATATGATGGAATCTCACTGTGAAACATAATGGAATCTCACTGTGCAACATGATGGAATCTCATCATGAAACATGATGGAATCTCACTGTGAAACATGATGGAATTTCACTGTGAAACATGATGGAATCTCGCGGTGAAACATGTCGGAATCACACCATGAAACATTATGGAATCTCACTGTGAAACATGATGGAATCGCATCATGAAACATGATGGAATCACACCATGAAACATTATGGAATTTCACTGTGAAACATGATGGAATCTCACAGTGAAACATGATGGAATTTCACCATGAAACATGATGGAATCTCACAGTGAAACATGACGGAATCTCACTGTGAAACATGATGGAATCTCACTGTGAAACATGATGGAATCTCACGGTGAAACATGATAGAATCACACGGTGAAACATGATGGAAATTCACCATGAAACATGATGGAATCTCACCGTGAAACATGATGGAATCTCACCGTGAAACATGATTGAATCACACTGTGAAACCTGATGGAATCTCACAGTGAAACATGATTGAATCTCACTGTGAAACATGATGGAATCTCACTGTGAACAATGATAGAATCACATGGTGAAACATGATGAAACCTCACCATGAAACATGATGGAATCTCACAGTGAAACATGATGGAATCCCACAGTGAAACATGATGGAATCTCACTGTGAAATATGGTGGAATCTCACAGTGAAACATGAAGGAATCTCACAGTGAAACATGACGAAATCTCACAGTAAAACATGATGGAATATCACAGTGAAACATGATGAAATCTCACAGAGAAACATGATGGAATCTCACAGAGCAACATGATGGAATCTCACAGAGAAACATGATGAAATCTCACAGAGAAACATGATGGAATCTCACAGAGCAACATGATGGAATCTCACAGAGAAACATGATGGAACCTCACAGTGAAACATGATGGAATCTTACAGTGAAACATGATGGAATCTCACCATGAAACATGATGGAATCTCACCATGAAACATGATGGAATCTCACAGTGAAACATGATGAAATCTCACAGTAAAACATGATGGAATCTTACAGTGAAACATGATGGAATCTCACCATGAAACATGATTGAATCTCACTGTGAAACATGATGGAATCTCACGGTGAAACATGATGGAATCTCACAGTGAAACATGAAGGAATCTCACTGTGAACCATGATAGAATCTCAGAGTGAAACATGATGGAATCTCAGCGTTAAACATGATGGAATCTCAGCGTTAAACATGATGGAAGCTCACTGTGAAACTTGATGGAATCTCACTGTGAAACATGATGAAATATCACTGTGAAGCATGATGGAATCTCACTTTGAAACATCATGGAATTTCACAATGAAGCATGATGGAATCTCACCGTGAAACATGATGAAATCTCAACATGAAACATGATGGAATCTCACCGTGAAACATGATGGAATCTCACCGTGGAACATGATGGAATCTCACAGTGAAACATGATGGAATCTCACCATGAATCATGGTGTAATCTCACTGTGAAACATGATGGAATCTCACGGTGAAACATGATGGAATCTCTCTGTGAAACATGATGGAATCTGACAGTGAAACATGATGAAATCTCACAGTGAACCATGATGGAATCTCACAGTGAAACATGATGGAATCTCACTGTAAACCATGATGGAATCTCAATGGGAAATGTGATGGAATCACACCGTGAAACATGATGGAATCTCACCATGAATCATGGTGGAATCTCTCTGTGAAACATGATGGAATCTCACTGTGTAACATGATGGAATCTCACCGTGAAGAATGATGGAATCTCACCGGGAAACATGATGGAATCTCACTGTGAAACATGGTGGAATCTCATAGTGAAACATGATGGGAATCTCACATTGAAACATGATGAAATCTCACTGTGAAACATGATGGAATCTCACAGTGAAACATGATGGAATCTCACTGTGAAAAATGATGGAATCACACCGTGAAATATGATTGAATTACACAGTGAAACATGATGGAATCTCACTGTGAAACATGGTGGAATCACATGGTGAAACATGATGGAATCTCACAGTGAAACATGATGGAATCTCACTGTGAACAATGATAGAATCACATGGTGAAACATGATGAAACCTCACCATGAAACATGATGGAATCTCACAGTGAAACATGATGGAATCTCACAGTGAAACATGATGGAATCACACTGTGAAATATGATGGAATCTCACAGTGAAACATGATGGAATCTCACAGTGAAACATGACGAAATCTCACAGTAAAACATGATGGAATATCACAGTGAAACATGATGAAATCTCACAGAGAAACATGATGGAATCTCACAGAGCAACATGATGGAATCTCACAGAGAAACATGATGGAACCTCACAGTGAAACATGATGGAATCTCACAGTGAAACATGATGAAATCTCACAGTAAAACATGATGGAATCTTACAGTGAAACATGATGGAATCTCACCATGAAACATGATGGAATCTCACTGTGAAACATGATGGAATCTCACAGTGAAACATGATGAAATCTCACTGTAAAACATGATGGAATCTTACAGTGAAACATGTTGGAATCTCACCATGAAACATGATGGAATCTCACCTTGAAACATGATGGAATCTCACCGTGTAACATGATGGAATCACACCGTGAAACATGATGGAATCTCACTGTGAAACATGATGGAATCTCACGGTGAAACATGATGGAATCACACCGTGAAACATGATGGAATCTCACCGTGAAACATTTTGGTATCTCACGGTGAAACATGATGGAACCTTACAGTGAAACATGATTGAATGACGCCGTGAAATATGATGGAATCTCACTGTGAAACATGATGGAATCACACTGCGAAATATGATGGAATCTCACCGTGAAACATGATGGAATCACACGATGAAACATTATGGAATCTCACCATGAAACGTTTGGAATCTCACCATGAAACATTATGGAATCTCACAGTGAAACATGAAGGAATCTCACAGTAAACCATGATGGAATCTCACAGTGAAACATGATGGAATCACACTGTGAAACATGATGGAATCACACTGCGAAACATGATGGAATCTCACGGTGAAACATGATGGAATCACACGATGAAACATGATGGAATCTCACCGTGAAACATTTTGGAATCTCACCATGAAACATGATGGAATATAACCGTGAAACATGATGGAATCTCACAGTGAAACATGATGGAATCTCACCGTGAAACATGATGGAATCTCACCGTGGAACATGATGGAATCTCACAGTGAAACATGATGGAATCTCACCATGAATCATGGTGTAATCTCACTGTGAAACATGATGGAATCTCACGGTGAAACATGATGGAATCTCTCTGTGAAACATGATGGAATCTGACAGTGAAACATGATGAAATCTCACAGTGAACCATGATGGAATCTCACAGTGAAACATGATGGAATCTCACTGTAAACCATGATGGAATCTCAATGGGAAATGTGATGGAATCACACCGTTAAACATGATGGAATCTCACCATGAATCATGGTGGAATCTCTCTGTGAAACATGATGGAATCTCACTGTGTAACATGATGGAATCTCACCGTGAAGAATGATGGAATCTCACCGGGAAACATGATGGAATCTCACTGTGAAACATGGTGGAATCTCATAGTGAAACATGATGGGAATCTCACATTGAAACATGATGAAATCTCACTGTGAAACATGATGGAATCTCACAGTGAAACATGATGGAATCTCACTGTGAAAAATGATGGAATCACACCGTGAAATATGATTGAATTACACAGTGAAACATGATGGAATCTCACTGTGAAACATGGTGGAATCACATGGTGAAACATGATGGAATCTCACAGTGAAACATGATGGAATCTCACTGTGAACAATGATAGAATCACATGGTGAAACATGATGAAACCTCACCATGAAACATGATGGAATCTCACAGTGAAACATGATGGAATCTCACAGTGAAACATGATGGAATCACACTGTGAAATATGATGGAATCTCACAGTGAAACATGATGGAATCTCACAGTGAAACATGACGAAATCTCACAGTAAAACATGATGGAATATCACAGTGAAACATGATGAAATCTCACAGAGAAACATGATGGAATCTCACAGAGCAACATGATGGAATCTCACAGAGAAACATGATGGAACCTCACAGTGAAACATGATGGAATCTCACAGTGAAACATGATGAAATCTCACAGTAAAACATGATGGAATCTTACAGTGAAACATGATGGAATCTCACCATGAAACATGATGGAATCTCACTGTGAAACATGATGGAATCTCACAGTGAAACATGATGAAATCTCACTGTAAAACATGATGGAATCTTACAGTGAAACATGTTGGAATCTCACCATGAAACATGATGGAATCTCACCTTGAAACATGATGGAATCTCACCGTGTAACATGATGGAATCACACCGTGAAACATGATGGAATCTCACTGTGAAACATGATGGAATCTCACGGTGAAACATGATGGAATCACACCGTGAAACATGATGGAATCTCACCGTGAAACATTTTGGTATCTCACGGTGAAACATGATGGAACCTTACAGTGAAACATGATTGAATGACGCCGTGAAATATGATGGAATCTCACTGTGAAACATGATGGAATCACACTGCGAAATATGATGGAATCTCACCGTGAAACATGATGGAATCACACGATGAAACATTATGGAATCTCACCATGAAACGTTTGGAATCTCACCATGAAACATTATGGAATCTCACAGTGAAACATGAAGGAATCTCACAGTAAACCATGATGGAATCTCACAGTGAAACATGATGGAATCACACTGTGAAACATGATGGAATCACACTGCGAAACATGATGGAATCTCACGGTGAAACATGATGGAATCACACGATGAAACATGATGGAATCTCACCGTGAAACATTTTGGAATCTCACCATGAAACATGATGGAATATAACCGTGAAACATGATGGAATCTCACAGTGAAACATGATGGAATCTCACAGTGAAACATGAAGGAATCTCACTGTGAACCATGATAGAATCTCAGAGTGAAACATGATGGAATCTCAGCGTTAAACATGATGGAATCTCACTGTGAAACATGATGGAATCTCACTGTGAAACATGATGAAATATCACTGTGAAACATGATGGAATCTCACTATGAAACATGATGGAATTTCACAATGAAGCATGATGGAATCTCACCGTGAAACATGATGAAATCTCAACATGAAACATGATGGAATCTCACAGAGAAACTTGATGGAATCTCACCGTGAAACATGATGGAATCTCACAGTGAAACATGATGAAATCTCACAGTGAAACATGATGGAATCTCACCATGAAATATGATGGAATCTCACTGTGAAACATAATGGAATCTCACTGTGCAACATGATGGAATCTCATCATGAAACATGATGGAATCTCACTGTGAAACATGATGGAATTTCACTGTGAAACATGATGGAATCTCGCGGTGAAACATGTCGGAATCACACCATGAAACATTATGGAATCTCACTGTGAAACATGATGGAATCGCATCATGAAACATGATGGAATCACACCATGAAACATTATGGAATCTCACTGTGAAACATGATGGAATCTCACAGTGAAACATGATGGAATTTCACCATGAAACATGATGGAATCTCACAGTGAAACATGACGGAATCTCACTGTGAAACATGATGGAATCTCACTGTGAAACATGATGGAATCTCACGGTGAAACATGATAGAATCACACGGTGAAACATGATGGAAATTCACCATGAAACATGATGGAATCTCACCGTGAAACATGATGGAATCTCACCGTGAAACATGATTGAATCACACTGTGAAACCTGATGGAATCTCACAGTGAAACATGATTGAATCTCACTGTGAAACATGATGGAATCTCACTGTGAACAATGATAGAATCACATGGTGAAACATGATGAAACCTCACCATGAAACATGATGGAATCTCACAGTGAAACATGATGGAATCCCACAGTGAAACATGATGGAATCTCACTGTGAAATATGGTGGAATCTCACAGTGAAACATGAAGGAATCTCACAGTGAAACATGACGAAATCTCACAGTAAAACATGATGGAATATCACAGTGAAACATGATGAAATCTCACAGAGAAACATGATGGAATCTCACAGAGCAACATGATGGAATCTCACAGAGAAACATGATGGAACCTCACAGTGAAACATGATGGAATCTCACAGTGAAACATGATGAAATCTCACAGTAAAACATGATGGAATCTTACAGTGAAACATGATGGAATCTCACCATGAAACATGATGGAATCTCACAGTGAAACATGATGGAATCTCACTGTGAAACATGATGGAATCTCACAGTGAAACATGAAGGAATCTCACTGTGAACCATGATAGAATCTCAGAGTGAAACATGATGGAATCTCAGCGTTAAACATGATGGAATCTCAGCGTTAAACATGATGGAAGCTCACTGTGAAACATGATGAAATATCACTGTGAAGCATGATGGAATCTCACTTTGAAACATGATGGAATTTCACAATGAAGCATGATGGAATCTCACCGTGAAACATGATGGCATCTCAACATGACTCATGATGGAATCTCACCGTGAAACATGATGGAATCTCACCGTGGAACATGATGGAATCTCACAGTGAAACATGATGGAATCTCACCATGAATCATGGTGGAATCTCACTGTGAAACATGATGGAATCTCACGGTGAAACATGATGGAATCTCTCTGTGAAACATGATGGAATCTGACAGTGAAACATGATGAAATCTCACAGTGAACCATGATGGAATCTCACCATGAATCATGGTGGAATCTCTCTGTGAAACATGATGGAATCTCACTGTGTAACATGATGGAATCTCACCGTGAAGAATGATGGAATCTCACCGGGAAACATGATGGAATCTCACTGTGAAACATGGTGGAATCTCACAGTGAAACATGATGGGAATCTCACATTGAAACATGATGAAATCTCACCGTGAAACATGATGGAATCTCACTGTGAAACATGATGGAATCTCACTGTGAAAAATGATGGAATCACACCGGGAAATATGATTGAATTACACAGTGAAACATGATGGAATCTCACTGTGAAACATGGTGGAATCACATGGTGAAACATGATGGAATCTCACAGTGAAACATGATGAAATCTCACAGTGAGACTTAGTGGAATCTCACTGTGAAACATGATGGAATCACACTGTGAAACATGATGGAATATCACTGTGAAACATGATGAAATCTCACAGTGAAACATGATGGAATCTCACTGTGAAACATTGTGGAATCTCACCAGAAACATGATGGAATCTCACTGTGAAACATGATGGAATCTCACCGTGCAACATGATGGAATCTCACTGTGAAACATGATGGAATCTCACTGTGAAACATGATGGAATCTCACCGTCCAACATGATGGAATCTCATCATGAAACATGATGGAATCTCACTGTGAAACATGATGGAATCTCACTGTGCAACATGATGGAATCTCATCATGAAACATGATGGAATCTCACTGTGAAACATGATGGAATCTCACAGTGAAACATGATGGAATCTCGCGGTGAAACATGTCGGAATCTCACTGTGAAACATCATGGAATCTCACAGTGAAACATGAAGGAATCTCACTGTGAACCATGATAGAATCTCAGAGTGAAACATGATGGAATCTCAGCGTTAAACATGATGGAATCTCAGCGTTAAACATGATGGAAGCTCACTGTGAAACTTGATGGAATCTCACTGTGACACATGATGAAATATCACTGTGAAACATGATGGAATCTCACTGTGAAACATGATGGAATTTCACAATGAAGCATGATGGAATCTCACCGTGAAACATGATGAAATCTCAACATGAAACATGATGGAATCTCACAGAGAAACATGATGGAATCTCACCGTGAAACATGATGGAATCTCACAGTGAAACATGATGGAATCTCACCATTATTCATGGTGGAATCTCACTGTGAAACATGATGGAATCTCACGGTGAAACATGATGGAATCTCTCTGTGAAACATGATGGAATCTGACAGTGAAACATGATGAAATCTCAATGTAAACCAAGATGGAATCTCAATGGGAAATTTGATGGAATCACACCGTGAAACATGATGGAATCTCACCATGAATCATGGTGGAATCTCACTGTGAAACATGATGGAATCACACTTCGAAACATGATGGAATCTCACCGTGAAGAATGATGGAATCTCACCGGGAAACATGATGGAATCTCACTGTGAAACATGGTGGAATCTCACCGTGAAACATGATGGAATCTCACTGTGAAACATGATGGAATCTCACTGTGAAAAATGATGGAATCACACCGTGAAATATGATTGAATTACACTGTGAAACATGATGGAATCTCACTGTGAAACATGGTGGAATCACATGGTGAAACATGATGGAATCTCACAGTGAAATTTGATGAAATCTCACAGTGAGACTTCGTGGAATCTCACTGTGAAACATGATGGAATCACACTGTGAAACATGATGGAATCTCACAGTGAAACATGATGGAATCTCACTGTGAAACATTGTGGAATCTCACTGTGAAGCATGATGAAATATCACATTGAAACATGATGGAATCTCACCAGAAACATGATGGAATCTCACTGTGAAACATGATGGAATCTCACCGTGCAACATGATGGAATCTCATCATGAAACATGATGGAATCTCACTGTGAAACATGATGGAATCTCACAGTGAAACTTGATGGAATCTCGCGGTGAAACATGATGGAATCGCATCATGAAACATGATGGAATCACACCATGAAACATGATGGAATCTCACAGTGAAACATGATGGAATTTCACTGTGAAACATGATGGAATTTCACTGTGAAACATGTCGGATTCTCACTGTGAAACATGATGGAATCGCATCATGAAACATGATGGAATCACACCATGAAACATTATGGAATCTCACTGTGAAATATGATGGAATCTCACTGTGAAACATGATGGAATCTCACTGTGCAACATGATGGAATCTCATCATGAAACATGATGGAATCTCACTGTGAAACATGATGGAATCTCACAGTGAAACATGATGGAATGTCACTGAGAAACATGATGGAATCTCGCGGTGAAACATGTCGGAATCTCACTGTGAAACATGATGGAATCGGATCATGAAACATGATGGAATCTCACTGTGAAACATGATGGAATCTCACAGTGAAACATGATGGAATTTCACCATGAAACATGATGGAATCTCACAGTGAAACATGACGGAATCTCACTGTGAAACATGATGGAATCTCACTGTGAAACATGATGGAATCTCACAGTGAAACATGATGGAATTTCACCATGAAACATGATGGAATCTCACAGTGAAACATGACGGAATCTCACTGTGAAACATGATGGAATCTCACTGTGAAACATGATGGAATCTCACGGTGAAACATGATGGAATCACACAGTGAAACATGATGGAAATTCACCATGAATCATGATGGAATCTCACCGTGAAACATGATGGAATCACACCGTGAAACATGATGGAATCACACCATGAAACATTATGGAATCTCACAGTGAAACATGATTGAATCTCACTGTGAAACATGATGGAATCTCACTGTGAACAATGATAGAATCACATGGTGAAACATGATGAAACCTCACCATGAAACATGATGGAATCTCACAGTGAAACATGATGGAATCTCACTGTGAAACATGATGGAATCTCACGGTGAAACATGATGGAATCACACAGTGAAACATGATGGAAATTCACCATGAAACATGATGGAATCTCACCGTGAAACATGATGGAATCACACCGTGAAACATGATTGAAACACACTGTGAAATCTGATGGAATCTCACAGTGAAACATGATTGAATTTCACTGTGAAACATGATGGAATCTCACTGTGAACAATGATAGAATCACATGGTGAAACATGATGAAACCTCACCATGAAACATGATGGAATCTCACAGTGAAACATGATGGAATCTCACTGTGAAACATGATGGAATCTCACAGTGAAACATGATGGAATCTCACAGTGAAACATGACGAAATCTCACAGTAAAACATGATGGAATATCACAGTGAAACATGATGGAATCTCACAGTGAAACATGATGGAATCTCACAGAGAAACATGATGGAATCTCACAGTGAAACATGATGGAATCTCACAGTGAAACATGATGAAATCTCACTGTGAAACATGATGGAATCTCACAGTGAAACATGATGAAATCCCGCAGTAAAACATGATGGAATCTCACAGTAAAACGTGATGGAATCTCACAGTGGAACATGATGGAATCGCACAGTGAAACATGATGGAATCTCACTGTGAAACATGATGAAATCTCACTGAGAAACTGGATGTAATCTCACCGTGAAACATGATGGAATTTCTCTGTGAAACACGATGGAATCTCACCATCAAACATGATGGAATCTCACTGTGAAATATGATGGAATCTCACAGTGAAACATGATGCAATCTCACAGTGAAACATGACGAAATCTCACAGTAAAACATGATGGAATATCACAGTGAAACATGATGGAATCTCACTGTGAAACATGATGGAATCTCACAGTGAAACATGATGAAATCTCACTGTAAAACATGATGGAATCTTACAGTGAAACATGTTGGAATCTCACCATGAAACATGATGGAATCTCACCTTGTAACATGATGGAATCACACCGTGAAACATGATGGAATCTCACTGTGAAACATGATGGAATCTCACGGTGAAACATGATGGAATCACACCATGAAACATGATGGAATCTCACCGTGAAACATTTTGGAATCTCACGGTGAAACATGATGGAATCTCACAGTGAAACATGATTGAATGACGCCGTGAAATATGATGGAATCTCACTGTGAAACATGATGGAATCACACTGCGAAATATGATGGAATCTCACCGTGAAACATGATGGAATCACACGATGAAACATGATGGAATCTCACCATGAAACGTTTGGAATCTCACCATGAAACATTATGGAATCTCACAGTGAAACATGAAGGAATCTCACAGTAACCATGATGGAATCTCACAGTGAAACATGATGGAATCTCACTGTGAAACATGATGGAATCACACTGCGAAACATGATGGAATCTCACGGTGAAACATGATGGAATCACACGATGAAACATGATGGAATCTCACTGTGAAACATTTTGGAATCTAACCATGAAACATGATGGAATATAACCGTGAAACATGATGGAATCTCACAGTGAAACATGATGGAATCTCACTGTGAAACATGATGGAATCTCACAGTGAAACATGAAGGAATCTCACTGTGAACCATGATAGAATCTCAGAGTGAAACATGATGGAATCTCAGCGTTAAACATGATGGAATCTCACTGTGAAACATGATGGAATCTCACTGTGAAACATGTTGAAATATCACTGTGAAACATGATGGAATCTCACTATGAAACATGATGGAATTTCACAATGAAGCATGATGGAATCTCACCGTGAAACATGATGAAATCTCAACATGAAACATGATGGAATCTCACTATGAAACATGATGGAATTTCACAATGAAGCATGATGGAATCTCACCGTGAAACATGATGAAATCTCAACATGAAACATGATGGAATCTCACAGAGAAACTTGATGGAATCTCACCGTGAAACATGATGGAATCTCACAGTGAAACATGATGAAATCTCACAGTGAAACATGATGGAATCTCACCATGAAATATGATGGAATCTCACTGTGAAACATAATGGAATCTCACTGTGCAACATGATGGAATCTCATCATGAAACATGATGGAATCTCACTGTGAAACATGATGGAATCTCACAGTGAAACATGATGGAATTTCACTGTGAAACATGATGGAATCTCGCGGTGAAACATGTCGGAATCACACCATGGAACATTATGGAATCTCACTGTGAAACATGATGAAATCGCATCATGAAACATGATGGAATCACACCATGAAACATTATGGAATCTCACTGTGAAACATGATGGAATCTCACAGTGAAACATGATGGAATTTCACCATGAAACATGATGGAATCTCACAGTGAAACATGACGGAATCTCACTGTGAAACATGATGGAATCTCACTGTGAAACATGATGGAATCTCACGGTGAAACATGATAGAATCACACGGTGAAACATGATGGAAATTCACCATGAAACATGATGGAATCTCACCGTGAAACATGATGGAATCACACCGTGAAACATGATTGAATCACACTGTGAAACCTGATGGAATCTCACAGTGAAACATGATTGAATCTCACTGTGAAACATGATGGAATCTCACTGTGAACAATGATAGAATCACATGGTGAAACATGATGAAACCTCACCA
Organism: Chiloscyllium plagiosum; assembly: GCF_037043375.1. NCBI lineage: Eukaryota > Metazoa > Chordata > Chondrichthyes > Orectolobiformes > Hemiscylliidae > Chiloscyllium > Chiloscyllium plagiosum. Next base: position 49,676,930 of record NW_028270161.1, read on the forward strand.
TGAAACATGATGGAATCTCACAGTGAAACATGATGGAATCCCACAGTGAAACATGATGGAATCTCACTGTGAAATATGATGGAATATCACAGTGAAACATGAAGGAATCTCACAGTGAAACATGACGAAATCTCACAGTAAAACATGATGGAATATCACAGTGAAACATGATGAAATCTCACAGAGAAACATGATGGAATCTCACAGAGCAACATGATGGAATCTCACAGAGAAACATGATGGAACCTCACAGTGAAACATGATGGAATCTCACAGTGAAACATGATGAAATCTCACAGTAAAACATGATGGAATCTTACAGTGAAACATGATGGAATCTCACCATGAAACATGATGGAATCTCACTGTGAAACATGATGGAATCTCACTGTGAAACATGATGGAATCAGAGAGTGAAACCTGATGGAATCTCTCCATGAAACATTTTGGAATCTCACCATGAAACATGATGGAATCTCACAGTGAAACATATTTGAATGACGCCGTGAAACATGATGGAATCTCACTGTGAAACATGATGGAATCACACTGCGAAACATGATGGAATCTCACCGTGAAACATGATGGAATCCCACGATGAAACATGATGGAATCTCACCGTGAAACATTTTGGAATCTCACCATGAAACATGATGGAATCTCACAGTGAAACATGAAGGAATCTCACAGTAAACCATGATGGAATCTCACAGTGAAACATGACGGAATCTCACTGTGAAACATGATGGAATCTCACTGTGAACCATGATGGAATCTCACAGTGAAACATGATGGGATCTCACTGTGAAACATGATGGAATCTCACCGTGAAACATGATGGAATCTCACAGTGAAACATGATGGAATCTCACCGTGAAACATGATGCAATCACACCGTGAAACATGATGGAATCTCACGGTGAAACATGATGGAATCACACCGTGAAACATGATGGAATCACACGATGAAACATGATGGAATCTCACCGTGAAACATTTTGGAATCTCACCATGAAACATGATGGAATCTAACCGTGAAACATGATGGAATCTCACTGTGAAACATGATGGAATCTCACGGTGAAACATGACGGAATCACACCGTGAAACATGATGGAATCACGCGATGAAACATGATGGAACCTCACCGTGAAACATTTTGGAATCTCACCATGAAACATGATGGAATCTAACCGTGAAACATGATGGAATCTCACTGTGAAACATGATGGAATCTCACAGTGAAACATGAAGGAATCTCACTGTGAACCATGATAGAATCTCAGAGTGAAACATGATTGAATCTCAGCGTTAGACATGATGGAATCTCACTGTGAAACATGATGGAATCTCACTGTGAAACATGATGAAATCTCACTGTGAAACATGATGGAATCTCACTGTGAAACATGATGGACTTTCACAATGAAGCATGATGGAATCTCACCGTGAAACATGAAGAAATCTCAAAATGAAACATGATGGAATCTCACAGAGAAACTTGATGGCATCTCACCGTGAAACATGATGGAATCTCACAGTGAAACATGATGGAATCTCACTGTAAACCATGATGGAATCTCACTGGGAAATGTGATGGAATCACACCGTGAAACATGATGGAATCTCACCATGAGTCATGGTGGAATCTCACTGTGAAACATGATGGAATCTCACGGTGAAACATGATGGAATCTCTCTGTGAAACATGATGGAATCTCACAGTGAAACGTGATGAAATCTCACAGTGAACCATGATGGAATCTCACAGTGAAACATGATGGAATCTCACTGTAAACCATCATGGAATCTCACAGGGAAATGTGATGGAATCACACCGTGAAACATGATGGAATCTCACTGTGAATCATGGTGGAATCTCACTGTGAAACATGATGGAATCTCACTGAGTAACATGATGGAATCTCACCGTGAAGAATGATGGAATCTCGCATTGAAACATGATGAAATCTCACCGTGAAACATGATGGAATCTCACTGTGAAACATGATGGAATCTCACTGTGAAACATGATGGAATCTCACTGTGATAAATGATGGAATCACACCGTGAAATATGATTGAATTACACAGTGAAACATGATGGAATCTCACTGTGAAACATGGTGGAATCACATGGTGAAATATGATGGAATCTCACAGTGAAACATGATGAAATCTCACAGTGAGACTTAGTGGAATCCCACTGTGAAACATGATGGAATCACACTGTGAAACATGATGGAATATCACTGTGAAACATCATGAAATCTCACAGTGAAACATGATGGAATCTCACTGTGAAACATTGTGGAATCTCACTGTGAAACATGATGAAATCTCACAGTGAAACATGATGGAATCTCACCATGAAACATGATGGAATCTCACTGTGAAACATGATGGAATCTCACAGTGCAACATGATGGAATCTCATCATGAAACATGATGGAATCTCACAGTGAAACATGATGGAATCTCACAGTGAAACATGATGGAATTTCACTGTGAAACATGATGGAATCTCGCGGTGAAACATGTCGGAATCTCACTGTGAAACATGATGGAATCGCATCATGAAACATGATGGAATCTCACCATGAAACATTATGGAATCTCACTGTGAAACATGATGGAATCTCACAGTGAAACATGATGGAATTTCACCATGAAACATGATGGAATCTCACAGTGAAACATGATGGAATCTCACAGTGAAACATGATGGAATCTCACTGTGAAACATGATGGAATCTCACGGTGAAACATGATAGAATCACACGGTGAAACATGATGGAATTTCACCATGAAACATGATGGAGTCTCACCGTGAAACATGATGGAATCACACCGTGAAACATGATTGAATCACACTGTGAAACCTGATGGAATCTCACAGTGAAACATGATAGAATCTCACTGTGAAACATTGTGGAATCTCGCTGTGAAACATGATGAAATCTCACAGTGAAACATGATGGAATCTCACCATGAAATATGATGGAATCTCTCTGTGAAACATGATGAAATCTCACAGTGAAACATGGTGGAATCTCACAGTGAAACATGATGGAATCTCACTGAGAAACATGATGAAATCTCACTGTGAAACATGATGGAATCTCACATTGAAACATGATGAAATCTCACCATGAAACATGATGGAATCTCACTGTGAAACATGATGGAATCTCAATGTGAAACATGATGGAATCTCACTGTGAAAAATGATGGAATCACACCGTGAAATATGATTGAATTACACAGTGAAACATGATGGAATCTCACTGTGAAACATGGTGGAATCACATGGTGAAACATGATGGAATCTCACAGTGAAACATGAAGAAATCTCACGGTGAAACTTAGTGGAATCTCACTGTGAAACATGATGGAATCACACTGTGAAACATGATGGAATATCACTGTGAAACATGATGAAATCTCACAGTGAAACATGATGGAATCTCACTGTGAAACATAGTGGAATCTCACTGTGAAACATGATGAAATCTCACAGTGAAACATGATGGAATCTCACTGTGAAACATGAAGAAATCTCACTGTGAACCATGATGGAATCGCACTGAGAAACATGATGGAATCTCGCGGTGAAACATGTCGGAATCTCACTGTGAAACATAATGGAATCGCATCATGAAACATGATGGAATTTCACTGTGAAACATGTCGGATTCTCACTGTGAAACATGATGGAATCGCATCATGAAACATGATGGAATCACACCATGAAACATTATGGAATCTCACTGTGAAATATGATGGAATCTCACTGTGAAACATGATGGAATCTCACTGTGCAACATGATGGAATCTCATCATGAAACATGATGGAATCTCACTGTGAAACATGATGGAATCTCACAGTGAAACATGATGGAATGTCACTGAGAAACATGATGGAATCTCGCGGTGAAACATGTCGGAATCTCACTGTGAAACATGATGGAATCGGATCATGAAACATGATGGAATCTCACTGTGAAACATGATGGAATCTCACAGTGAAACATGATGGAATTTCACTGTGAAACATGATGGAATCTCACAGTGAAACATGATGGAATCTCACTGTGAAACATGATGGAATCTCACTGTGAAACATGATGGAATCGCATCATGAAACATGATGGAATCACACCATGAAACATTATGGAATCTCACAGTGAAACATGATGGAATCTCAATGTGAAACATGATGGAATCTCACAGTGAAACATGATGGAATCTCACTGTGAAACATGATGGAATCTCACTGTGAAACATGATGGAATCGCATCATGAAACATGATGGAATCACACCATGAAACATTATGGAATCTCACAGTGAAACATGATGGAATCTCAATGTGAAACATGATGGAATTTCACAGTGAAACATGATGGAATCTCACTGTGAAACATGATGGAATCTCACTGTGAAACATGATGGAATCTCACGGAGAAACATGATAGAATCACATGGTGAAACATGATGGAATCTCACAGTGAAACATGATGGAATCACACCGTGAAACATGATGGAATCACACCGTGAAACATGATTGAATCACACTGTGAAACATGATGGAATCTCACAGTGAAACATGATTGAATCTCACTGTGAAACATGATGGAATCTCACTGTGAACAATGATAGAATCACATGGTGAAACATGATGAAACCTCACCATGAAACATGATGGAATCTCACAGCGAAACATGATGGAATCTCACAGTGAAACATGATGGAATCTCACAGTGAAACATGATGGAATCTCACTGTGAAATATGATGGAATCTCACAGTGAAACATGATGGAATCTCACAGTGAAACATGACGAAATCTCACAGTAAAACATGATGGAATCTCACAGTGAAACATGATGGAATCTCACAGTGAAACATGAAGGAATCTCACTGTGAACCATGATGAAATCTCACTGTGAAACATGATGAAATCTCACTGTGAAACATGATGGAATCTCACTGTGAAACATGATGGACTTTCACAATGAAGCATGATGGAATCTCACCGTGAAACATGATGAAATCTCAACATGAAACATGATGGAATCTCACAGAGAAACTTGATGGCATCTCACCGTGAAACATGATGGAATCTCACAGTGAAACATGATGGAATCTCACTGTAAACCATGATGGAATCTCACTGGGAAATGTGATGGAATCACACCGTGAAACATGATGGAATCTCACCATGAGTCATGGTGGAATCTCACTGTGAAACATGATGGAATCTCACGGTGAAACATGATGGAATCTCTCTGTGAAACATGATGGAATCTCACAGTGAAACGTGATGAAATCTCACAGTGAACCATGATGGAATCTCACAGTGAAACATGATGGAATCTCATTGTAAACCATCATGGAATCTCACAGGGAAATGTGATGGAATCACACCGTGAAACATGATGGAATCTCACTGTGAATCATGGTGGAATCTCACTGTGAAACATGATGGAATCTCACTGAGTAACATGATGGAATCTCACCGTGAAGAATGATGGAATCTCGCATTGAAACATGATGAAATCTCACCGTGAAACATGATGGAATCTCACTGTGAAACATGATGGAATCTAACTGTGAAACATGATGGAATCTCACTGTGAAAAATGATGGAATCACACCGTGAAATATGATTGAATTACACAGTGAAACATGATGGAATCTCACTGTGAAACATGGTGGAATCACATGGTGAAATATGATGGAATCTCACTGTGAAACATGATGAAACCTCACAGTGAGACTTAGTGGAATCCCACTGTGAAACATGATGGAATCACACTGTGAAACATGATGGAATATCACTGTGAAACATCATGAAATCTCACAGTGAAACATGATGGAATCTCACTGTGAAACATTGTGGAATCTCACTGTGAAACATGATGAAATCTCACAGTGAAACATGATGGAATCTCACCATGAAACATGATGGAATCTCACTGTGAAACATGATGGAATCTCACAGTGCAACATGATGGAATCTCATCATGAAACATGATGGAATCTCACTGTGAAACATGATGGAATCTCACAGTGAAACATGATGGAATTTCACTGTGAAACATGATGGAATCTCGCGGTGAAACATGTCGGAATCTCACTGTGAAACATGATGGAATCGCATCATGAAACATGATGGAATCTCACCATGAAACATTATGGAATCTCACTGTGAAACATGATGGAATCTCACAGTGAAACATGATGGAATTTCACCATGAAACATGATGGAATCTCACAGTGAAACATGATGGAATTTCACAGTGAAACATGATGGAATCTCACTGTGAAACATGATGGAATCTCACGGTGAAACATGATAGAATCACACGGTGAAACATGATGGAATTTCACCATGAAACATGATGGAATCTCACCGTGAAACATGATGGAATCACACCGTGAAACATGATTGAATCACACTGTGAAACCTGATGGAATCTCACAGTGAAACATGATGGAATCTCACTGTGAAACATTGTGGAATCTCGCTGTGAAACATGATGAAATCTCACAGTGAAACATGATGGAATCTCACCATGAAATATGATGGAATCTCTCTGTGAAACACGATGGAATCTCACAGTGAAACATGAAGGAATCTCACTGTGAACCATGATAGAATCTCAGAGTGAAACATGATGGAATCTCAGCGTTAAACATGATGGAATCTCACTGTGAAACATGATGGAATCTCACTGTGAAACATGACGAAATCTCACTGTGAAACATGATGGAATCTCACTGTGAAACATGATGGAATTTCACAATGAAGCATGATGGAATCTCACTGTGAAACATGATGAAATCTCAACATGAAACATGATGGAATCTCACAGAGAAACTTGATGGAATCTCACCGTGAAACATGATGGAATCACACCGTCAAACATGATGGAATCTCACCATGAATCATGGTGGAATCTCACTGTGAAACATGATGGAATCTCACGGTTAAAAATGATGGAATCTCTCTGTGAAACATGATGGAATCTCACAGTGAAACGTGATGAAATCTCACAGTGAACCATGATGGAATCTCACAGTGAAACATGATGGAATCTCACCGTGAAACATGATGGAATCTCACTGTGCAACATGATGGAATCTCATCATGAAACATGATGGAATCTCACTGTGAAACATGATGGAATCTCACAGTGAAACATGATGGAATTTCACTGTGAAACATGATGGAATCTCGCGGTGAAACATGTCGGAATCTCACTGTGAAACATGATGGAATCGCATCATGAAACATGATGGAATCTCACTGTGAAACATGATGGAATCTCACAGTGAAACATGATGGAATTTCACTGTGAAACATGATGGAATCTCGCGGTGAAACATGTCGGAATCTCACTGTGAAACATGATGGAATCACACCGTGAAACATGATGGAATCTCACCGTGAAACATTTTGGAATCTCACCATGAAACATGATGGAATCTCACAGTGAAACATGATTGAATGACGCCGTGAAACATGATGGACTCTCACTGTGAAACATGATGGAATCACACTGCGAAACATGATGGAATCTCACTGTGAAACATGATGAAATCTCAACATGAAACATGATGGAATCTCACAGAGAAACTTGATGGAATCTCACCGTGAAACATGATGGAATCACACCGTCAAACATGATGGAATCTCACCATGAATCATGGTGGAATCTCACTGTGAAACATGATGGAATCTCACGGTTAAAAATGATGGAATCTCTCTGTGAAACATGATGGAATCTCACAGTGAAACGTGATGAAATCTCACAGTGAACCATGATGGAATCTCACAGTGAAACATGATGGAATCTCACCGTGAAACATGATGGAATCTCACTGTGCAACATGATGGAATCTCATCATGAAACATGATGGAATCTCACTGTGAAACATGATGGAATCTCACAGTGAAACATGATGGAATTTCACTGTGAAACATGATGGAATCTCGCGGTGAAACATGTCGGAATCTCACTGTGAAACATGATGGAATCGCATCATGAAACATGATGGAATCTCACTGTGAAACATGATGGAATCTCACAGTGAAACATGATGGAATTTCACTGTGAAACATGATGGAATCTCGCGGTGAAACATGTCGGAATCTCACTGTGAAACATGATGGAATCACACCGTGAAACATGATGGAATCTCACCGTGAAACATTTTGGAATCTCACCATGAAACATGATGGAATCTCACAGTGAAACATGATTGAATGACGCCGTGAAACATGATGGACTCTCACTGTGAAACATGATGGAATCACACTGCGAAACATGATGGAATCTCACTGTGAAACATGATGGAATCACACGATGAAACATTATGGAATCCCACCGTGAAACATTTTGGAATCTCACCATGAAACATGATGGAATCTCACAGTGAAACATGTAGGAATCTCACAGTAAACCATGATGGAATCTCACAGTGAAACATGATGGAATCTCACTGTGAAACATGATGGAATCTCACTGTGAACCATGATGGAATCTCACAGTGAAACATGACGGAATCTCACTGTGAAACATCATGGAATCTCACAGTGAAACATGATGGAATCTCACAGTGAAACATGATGGAATCTCACCATGAAACATTTTGGAATCTCACCATGAAACATGATGGAATCTCACTGTGAAACATGAAGGAATCTCACTGTGAACCATGATGGAATCTCACGGTGAAACATGACGGAATCTGACAGTGAAACATGATGGAATCTCAATGTGAAACATGATGGAATCTCACTGTCAAACATGAAGGTATCTCACTGTGAACCATGATAGAATCTCAGAGTGAAACATGATGGAATCTCAGCGTTAAACATGCTGGAATCACACCATGAAACATGAAGGATTCTCAATGTGAAACATGATGAAATCTCAAAGTGAAACATGATGGAATCTCACAGTGAAACATGATGGAATGTCACAGTAAAACATGATGGAATCTCGCAGTGAAACATGATGGAATCTCACTGTGAAACATGATGAAATCACACCGTGAAACATGATGGAATCTCACGGTGAAACATGATGGAATCTCTCTGTGAAACATGATGGAATCTCACCGTGAAACATGATGGAATCTCACCATGAATCATGGTGGAATCTCACTGTGAAACATGATGGAATCTCACTGTGTAACATGATGGAATCTCACCGTGAAGAATGATGGAATCTCACCGGGAAACATGATGGAATCTGACTGTGAAACATGGTGGAATCTCACAGTGAAACATGATGGAATCTCACTGAGAAACATGATGAAATCTCACTGTGAAACATGATGGAATCTCACATTGAAACATGATGAAATCTCACCATGAAACATGATGGAATCTCACTGTGAAACATGATGGAATCTCAATGTGAAACATGAAGGAATCTCACTGTGAAAAATGATGGAATCACACCGTGAAATATGATTGAATTACACAGTGAAACATGATGGAATCTCACTGTGAAACATGGTGGAATCACATGGTGAAACATGATGGAATCTCACAGTGAAACATGATGAAATCTCACGGTGAAACTTAGTGGAATCTCACTGTGAAACATGATGGAATCACACTGTGAAACATGATGGAATATCACTGTGAAACATGATGAAATCTCACAGTGAAACATGATGGAATCTCACTGTGAAACATAGTGGAATCTCACTGTGAAACATGATGAAATCTCACAGTGAAACATGATGGAATCTCACTGTGAAACATGAAGAAATCTCACTGTGAACCATGATGGAATCGCACTGAGAAACATGATGGAATCTCGCGGTGAAACATGTCGGAATCTCACTGTGAAACATGATGGAATCGCATCATGAAACATGATGGAATCTCACTGTGAAACATGATGGAATCTCACAGTGAAACATGATGGAATTTCACTGTGAAACATGATGGAATCTCGCGGTGAAACATGTCGGATTCTCACTGTGAAACATGATGGAATCGCATCATGAAACATGATGGAATCACACCATGAAACATTATGGAATCTCACTGTGAAATATGATGGAATCTCACTGTGAAACATGATGGAATCTCACTGTGCAACATGATGGAATCTCATCATGAAACATGATGGAATCTCACAGTGAAACATGATGGAATCTCACAGTGAAACATGATGGAATGTCACTGAGAAACATGATGGAATCTCGCGGTGAAACATGTCGGAATCTCACTGTGAAACATGATGGAATCGGATCATGAAACATGATGGAATCTCACTGTGAAACATGATGGAATCTCACAGTGAAACATGATGGAATTTCACTGTGAAACATGATGGAATCTCGCGGTGAAACATGTCGGATTCTCACTGTGAAACATGATGGAATCGCATCATGAAACATGATGGAATCACACCATGAAACATTATGGAATCTCACTGTGAAACATGATGGAATCTCACAGTGAAACATGATAGAATTTCACTGTGAAACATGATGGAATCTCACAGTGAAACATGATGGAATCTCACTGTGAAACATGATGGAATCGCATCATGAAACATGATGGAATCACACCATGAAACATTATGGAATCTCACTGTGAAACATGATGGAATCTCACAGTGAAACATGATGGAATCTCAATGTGAAACATGATGGAATCTCACAGTGAAACATGATGGAATCTCACTGTGAAACATGATGGAATCTCACTGTGAAACATGATGGAATCTCACGGAGAAACATGATAGAATCACATGGTGAAACATGATGGAATCTCACAGTGAAACATGATGGAATCACACCGTGAAACATGATGGAATCACACCGTGAAACATGATTGAATCACACTGTGAAACATGATGGAATCTCACAGTGAAACATGATTGAATCTCACTGTGAAACATGATGGAATCTCACTGTGAACAATGATAGAAACACATGGTGAAACATGATGAAACCTCACCATGAAACATGATGGAATCTCACAGTGAAACATGATGGAATCTCACTGAGAAACATGATGAAATCTCACTGTGAAACATGATGGAATCTCACATTGAAACATGATGAAATCTCACCATGAAACATGATGGAATCTCACTGTGAAACATGATGGAATCTCAATGTGAAACATGATGGAATCTCACTGTGAAAAATGATGGAATCACACCGTGAAATATGATTGAATTACACAGTGAAACATGATGGAATCTCACTGTGAAACATGGTGGAATCACATGGTGAAACATGATGGAATCTCACAGTGAAACATGATGAAATCTCACGGTGAAACTTAGTGGAATCTCACTGTGAAACATGATGGAATCACACTGTGAAACATGATGGAATATCACTGTGAAACATGATGAAATCTCACAGTGAAACATGATGGAATCTCACTGTGAAACATAGTGGAATCTCACTGTGAAACATGATGAAATCTCACAGTGAAACATGATGGAATCTCACTGTGAAACATGAAGAAATCTCACTGTGAACCATGATGGAATCGCACTGAGAAACATGATGGAATCTCGCGGTGAAACATGTCGGAATCTCACTGTGAAACATGATGGAATCGCATCATGAAACATGATGGAATCTCACTGTGAAACATGATGGAATCTCACAGTGAAACATGATGGAATTTCACTGTGAAACATGATGGAATCTCGCGGTGAAACATGTCGGATTCTCACTGTGAAACATGATGGAATCGCATCATGAAACATGATGGAATCACACCATGAAACATTATGGAATCTCACTGTGAAATATGATGGAATCTCACTGTGAAACATGATGGAATCTCACTGTGCAACATGATGGAATCTCATCATGAAACATGATGGAATCTCACTGTGAAACATGATGGAATCTCACAGTGAAACATGATGGAATGTCACTGAGAAACATGATGGAATCTCGCGGTGAAACATGTCGGAATCTCACTGTGAAACATGATGGAATCGGATCATGAAACATGATGGAATCTCACTGTGAAACATGATGGAATCTCACAGTGAAACATGATGGAATTTCACTGTGAAACATGATGGAATCGCATCATGAAACATGATGGAATCACACCATGAAACATGATGGAATCTCACTGTGAAACATGATGGAATCTCACAGTGAAACATGATGGAATCTCAATGTGAAACATGATGGAATCTCACAGTGAAACATGATGGAATCTCACTGTGAAACATGATGGAATCTCACTGTGAAACATGATGGAATCTCACGGAGAAACATGATAGAATCACATGGTGAAACATGATGGAATCTCACAGTGAAACATGATGGAATCACACCGTGAAACATGATGGAATCACACCGTGAAACATGATTGAATCACACTGTGAAACATGATGGAATCTCACAGTGAAACATGATTGCATCTCACTGTGAAACATGATGGAATCTCACTGTGAACAATGATAGAATCACATGGTGAAACATGATGAAACCTCACCATGAAACATGATGGAATCTCACAGTGAAACATGATGGAATCTCACAGTGAAACATGATGGAATCTCACAGTGAAACATGATGGAATCTCACAGTGAAACATGATGGAATCTCACTGTGAAATATGATGGAATCTCACAGTGAAACATGATGGAATCTCACAGTGAAACATGACGAAATCTCACAGTAAAACATGATGGAATCTCACAGTGAAACATGATGAAATCTCACAGAGAAACATGATGGAATCTCACAGAGCAACATGATGGAATCTCACAGAGAAACATGATGGAATCTCACAGTGAAACATGATGGTATCTCACAGTGAAACATGATGAAATCTCACAGTAAAACATGTTGGAATCTTACAGTGAAACATGATGGAATCTCACCATGACACATGATGGAATCTCACTGTGAAACATGATGGAATCTCACTGTGAAACATGATGGAATCACACCGTGAAACATGATGGAATCTCACCGTGAAACATTTTGGAATCTCACCATGAAACATGATGGAATCTCACAGTGAAACGTGATTGAATGACGCCGTGAAACATGATGGAATCTCACTGTGAAACATGATGGAATCACACTGCAAAACATGATGGAATCTCAATGTGCAACATGATGGAATCACACGATGAAACATGATGGAATCTCACTGTGAAACATGATGGAATCTCACTGTGAAACATGATGGAATCACACCGTGAAACATGATGGAATCTCACCGTGAAACATTTTGGAATCTCACCATGAAATATGATGGAATCTCACAGTGAAACATGAAGGAATCTCACAGTAAACCATGATGGAATCTCACAGTGAAACATGATGGAATCTCACTGTGAAACATGATGGAATCTCACAGTGAAACATGATGGAATCTCACTGTGAAACATGAAGGTATCTCACTGTGAACCATGATAGAATCTCACAGTGAAACATGATGGAATCACACCATGAAACATGAAGGAATCTCACGGTGAAACATGATGAAATCTCACAGTGAAACATGATGTAAACTCACTGTGAAACATGATGGAATCTCACAGTGAAACATGATGGAATGTCACAGTGAAACATGATGGAATCTCACTGTGAAACATGATGGAATCTCACTGTGAAACATGATGGAATCTCACAGTGAAACATGATGAAATCTCACCGTGAAACATGATGGAATCTCGCGGTGAAACATGATGGAATCTCACTGTGAAACATGATGAAATCACACCGTGAAACAGGATGGAATCTCACGGTGAAACATGATGGAATCTCACTGTGAAACATTTTGGAATCTCACCATGAAACATGATGGAATCTAACCGTGAAACAAGATGGAATCTCACAGTGAAACATGATGGAATCTCACTGTGAAACATGATGGAATCTCACAGTGAAACATGAAGGAATCTCACTGTGAACCATGATAGAATCTCAGAGTGAAACATGATGGAATCTCAGCGTTAAACATGATGGAATCTCACTGTGAAACATGATGGAATCTCACAGTGAAACCTGATGAAATATCACTGTGAAACATGATGGAATCTCACAGTGAAACATGATGAAATCTCACTGTGAAACATGATTGAATTTCACAATGAAGCATGATGGAATCTCACCGTGAAACATGATGAAATCTCAACATGAAACATGATGGAATCTCACAGAGAAACTTGATGGAATCTTACCGTGAAACATGATGGAATCTCACAGTGAAACATGATGGAATCTCACTGTAAACCATGATGGAATCTCACTGGGAAATGTGATGGAATCACACCGTGAAACATGATGGAATCTCACCATGAATCATGGTGGAATCCCACTGTGAAACATGATGGAATCTCACTGTGTAACATGATGGAATCTCACCGTGAAGAATGATGGAATCTCATCGGGAAACATGATGGAATCTCACATTGAAACATGATGAAATCTCCCCGTGAAACATGATGGAATCTCACTGTGAAACATGATGGAATCTCGCTGTGAAACATGATGGAATCTCACTGTGAAAAATGATGGAATCACACCGTGAAATATGATTGAATTACACAGTGAAACATGATGGAATCTCACTGTGAAACATGGTGGAATCACATGGTGAAACATGATGGAATCTCACAGTGAAACATGATGAAATCTCACAGTGAGACTTAGTGGAATCTCACTGTGAAACATGATGGAATCACACTGTGAAACATGATGGAATATCACTGTGAAACATGGTGAAATCTCACTGTGAAACACGATGGAATCTCACTTTGAAACATTGTGGAATCTCACTGTGAAACATGATGGAATCTCACTGTGCAACATGATGGAATCTCATCATGAAACATGATGGAATCTCACTGTGAAACATGATGGAATCTCACTGTGAAACATGATGGAATCTCACGGAGAAACATGATACAATCACATGGTGAAACATGATGGAATCTCACAGTGAAACATGATGGAATCTCACCGTGAAACATGATGGAATCACACCGTGAAACATGATTGAATCACACTGTGAATCATGATGGAATCTCACAGTGAAACATGATTGAATCTCACTGTGAAACATGATGGAATCTCACTGTGAACAATGATAGAATCACATGGTGAAACATGATGGAATCTCACCGTGCAACATGATGGAATCACACGATGAAACATGATGGAATCTCACCGTGAAACATTTTGGAATCTCACCATGAAACATGATGGAATCTCACAGTGAAACATGAAGGAATCTCACAGTAAACCATGATGGAATCTCACAGTGAAACATGATGGAATCTCACAGTGAAACATGAAGGAATCTCACTGTGAACCATGATGGAATCTCACAGTGAAACATGATGGAATCTCACTGTGAACAATGATAGAATCACACAGTGAAACATGATGGAATCTCACAGTGAAACATGATT
Source organism: Chiloscyllium plagiosum (assembly GCF_037043375.1). NCBI lineage: Eukaryota > Metazoa > Chordata > Chondrichthyes > Orectolobiformes > Hemiscylliidae > Chiloscyllium > Chiloscyllium plagiosum. Next base: position 49,692,375 of record NW_028270161.1, read on the forward strand.
GAATCTCACTGTGAAACATGATGGAATCTCACAGTGAAACATGATGGAATCTCACTGTGAAACATGAAGGTATCTCACTGTGAACCATGATAGAATCTCACAGTGAAACATGATGGAATCACACCATGAAACATGAAGGAATCTCACGGTGAAACATGATGAAATCTCACAGTGAAACATGATGGAAACTCACTGTCAAACATGATGGAATCTCACAGTGAAACATGATGGAATGTCACAGTGAAACATGATGGAATCTCACTGTGAAACATGATGGAATCTCACTGTGAAACATGATGGAATCTCACTGTGAAACATGATGAAATCTCACCGTGAAACATGATGGAATCTCGCGGTGAAACATGATGGAATCTCACTGTGAAACATGATGAAATCACACCGTGAAACAGGACGGAATCTCACGGTGAAACATGATGGAATCTCACTGTGAAACATTTCGGAATCTCACCATGAAACATGATGGAATCTAACCGTGAAACATGATGGAATCTCACAGTGAAACATGATGGAATCTCACTGTGAAACATGATGAAATCTCACTGTGAAACATGAAGGAATCTCACTGTGAACCATGATAGAATCTCAGAGTGAAACATGATGGAATCTCAGCGTTAAACATGATGGAATCTCACTGTGAAACATGATGGAATCTCACAGTGAAACTAGATGAAATATCACTGTGAAACATGATGGAATCTCACAGTGAAACATGATGAAATATCACTGTGAAACATGATGGAATCTCACTGTGAAACATGATGGAATTTCACAATGAAGCATGATGGAATCTCACCGTGAAACATGATGAAATCTCAACATGAAACATGATGGAATCTCACAGAGAAACATGATGGAATCTCACTGTGAAACATGAAGGTATCTCACTGTGAACCATGATAGAATCTCACAGTGAAACATGATGGAATCACACCATGAAACATGAAGGAATCTCACGGTGAAACATGATGAAATCTCACAGTGAAACATGATGGAAACTCACTGTGAAACATGATGGAATCTCACAGTGAAACATGATGGAATGTCACAGTGAAACATGATGGAATCTCACTGTGAAACATGATGGAATCTCACTGTGAAACATGATGGAATCTCACTGTGAAACATGATGAAATCTCACCGTGAAACATGATGGAATCTCGCGGTGAAACATGATGGAATCTCACTGTGAAACATGATGAAATCACACCGTGAAACAGGACGGAATCTCACGGTGAAACATGATGGAATCTCACTGTGAAACATTTCGGAATCTCACCATGAAACATGATGGAATCTCACTGTGAAACATTTCGGAATCTCACCATGAAACATGATGGAATCTCAGCGTGAAACATGATGGAATCTCACAGTGAAACATGATGGAATCTCACAGTGAAACATGATGAAATCTCACTGTGAAACATGAAGGAATCTCACTGTGAACCATGATAGAATCTCAGAGTGAAACGTGATGGAATCTCAGCGTTAAACATGATGGAATCTCACTGTGAAACATGATGGAATCTCACAGTGAAACAAGTTGAAATATCACTGTGAAACATGATGGAATCTCACAGTGAAACATGATGAAATATCACTGTGAAACATGATGGAATCTCACTGTGAAACATGATGGAATTTCACAATGAAGCATGATGGAATCTCACCGTGAAACATGATGAAATCTCAACATGAAACATGATGGAATCTCACAGAGAAACTTGATGGAATCTCACCGTGAAAAGAATGATGGAATCTCACAGTGAAACATGATGGAATCTGACTGTAAACCATGATGGAATCTCACTGGGAAATGTGATGGAATCACACAGTGAAACATGATGGAATCTCACCATGAATCATGGTGGAATCTCACTGTGAAACATGAGGGAATCTCACTGTGTAACATAATGGAATCTGACCGTGAAGAATGATGGAATCTCATCGGGAAACATGATGGAATCTCACATTCAAACATGATGGAATCTCACAGTGAAACATGATGGAATCTCACAATGAAACATGATGGAATCTCAATGTGAAATATGATGAAATCTCACTGTGAAACATGATGGAATCTCACCGTGAAAAATTACGGAATCTCACCGTGAAACATGATGGAATCAAACCGTGAAATATGATGGAATCTCACTGTGAAACATGATGGAATCACACCGTGAAACATGATGGAATCTCACAGTGAAACATTTTGGAATTTAACCATGAAACATGATGGAATCACACCGTGAAACATGATGGAATCTCACAGTGAAACATGATGAAATCTCACAGTAAAACATGATGGAATCTCACAGTGAAACATGATGGAATCTCACAGTGAAACATGATGGAATCTCACAGTGAAACATGATGAAATCTCACAGTAAAACATGATGGAATCTCACAGTGCAACATGATGGAATCTCACAGTGAAACATGATGGAATCTCACCATGAAACATGATGGAATCTCACAGCGAAACATGATGGAATCTCAGCGTGAAACATGATGGAATCTCACTGTGAAACATGATGGAATCTCACTGTGAAACATGATGGAATCTCACAGTGAAACATAATGGAATCACACCGCGAAACATGATGGAATCTCACTGTGAAACATGATGGAATCTCACAGTGAAACATGATGGAATCTCACAGTGAACCATGATGGAATCTCACAGTGAAACATGATGGAATCACACCGTGAAACATGATGGAATTACACAATGAAACATGATGGAATCACACGGTGAAACTTGATGGAATCTCATCATGAAACATGATGGAATCTCACAGTGAAACATGATGGAATCTCACAGTGAAATATGTTGGAATCTCACTGTGAAACATGATGGAATCTCACTGTGAAACATGATGGAATCTCACAGTGAAACATGAAGGAATCTCACTGTGAAACATGAAGGAATCTCACTGTGAACCATGATAGAATCTCAGAGTGAAACATGATGGAATCTCAGCGTTAAACATGATGGAATCTCACTGTGAAACATGATGGAATCTCACAGTGAAACAAGATGAAATATCACTGTGAAACATGATGGAATCTCACTGTGAAACATGATGGAATTTCACAATGAAGCATGATGGAATCTCACCGTGAAACATGATGAAATCTCAACATGAAACATGATGGAATCTCACAGAGAAACTTGATGGAATCTCACCGTGAAATATGATGGAATCTCACTGTAAACCATGATGGAATCTCACTGGGAAATGTGATGGAATCACACAGTGAAACATGATGGAATCTCACCATGAATCATGGTGGAATCTCTCTGTGAAACATGATGGAATCTCACTGTGTAACATAATGGAATCTGACTGTGAAGAATGATGGAATCTCATCGGGAAACATGATGGAATCTCACATTGAAACATGATGGAATCTCACAGTGAAACATGATGGAATCTCACAATGAAAAATGATGGAATCTCAATGTGAAATATGATGAAATCTCACAGTGAAACATGATGGAATCTCACTGTGAAACATGATGGAACCTCACCATGAAAAATGACGGAATCTCACCCTGAAACATGATGGAATCAAACCGTGAAATATGATGGAATCTCACTGTGAAACATGATGGAATCACACCGTGAAACATGATGGAATCTCACCGTGAAACATTTTGGAATTTAACCATGAAACATGATGGAATCACACCGTGAAACATGATGGAATCTCACAGTGAAACATGATGAAATCTCACAGTAAAACATGATGGAATCTCACAGTGAAACATGATAGAATCTCACAGTGCAACATGATGGAATCTCACAGTGAAACATGATGGAATCTCACCATGAAACATGATGGAATCTCACAGCGAAACATGATGGAATCTCAGCGTGAAACATGATGGAATCTCACTGTGAAACATGATGGAATCTCACTGTGAAACATGATGGAATCTCACAGTGAAACATGATGGAATCACACCGCGAAACATGATGGAATCTCACTGTGAAACATGATGAATTCTCACAGTGAAACATGGTGGAATCTCACAGTGAACCATGATGGAATCTCACAGTGAAACATGATGGAATCACACCGTGAAACATGATGGAATTACACAATGAAACATGATGGAATCACACGGTGAAACTTGATGGAATCTCATCATGAAACATGATGGAATCTCACTGTGAAAAATGATGGAATCACACCGTGAAATATGATTGAATTACACAGTGAAACATGATGGAATCTCACTGTGAAACATGGTGGAATCACATGGTGAAACATGATGGAATCTCACAGTGAAACATGATGAAATCTCACAGTGAGACTTAGTGGAATCTCACTGTGAAACATGATGGAATCACACTGTGAAACATGATAGAATCTCAGAGTGAAACATGATAGAATCTCAGCTTTAAACATGATGGAATCTCACTGTGAAACATGATGGAATCTCACAGTGAAACATGATGAAATATCACTGTGAAACATGATGGAATCTCACAGTGAAACATGATGAAATCTCACTGTGAAACATGATGGAATTTCACAATGAAGCATGATGGAATCTCACCGTGAAACATGATGAAATCTCAACATGAAACATGATGGAATCTCACAGAGAAACTTGATGGAATCGCACCGTGAAACATGATGGAATCTCATGGTGAAACATGATGGAATCTCACTGGAAACCATGATGGAATCTCACTGGGAAATGTGATGGAATCACACCGTGAAACATGATGGAATCTCACCATGAATCATGGTGGAATCCCACTGTGAAACATGATGGAATCTCACTGTGTAACATGATGGAATCTCACCGTGAAGAATGATGGAATCGCATCGGGAAACATGATGGAATCTCACATTGAAACATGAAGAAATCTCCCCGTGAAACATGATGGAATCTCACTGTGAAACATGATGGAATCTCACTGTGAAAAATGATGGTATCACACCGTGAAATATGATTGAATTACACAGTGAAACATGATGGAATCTCACAGTGAAACATGATGAAATCTCACAATGAGACTTAGTGGAATCTCACTGTGAAACATGATGGAATCACACTGTGAAACATGATGGAATCTCACTGTGCAACATGATGGAATCTCATCATGAAACATGATGGAATCTCACTGTGAAACATGATGGAATCTCACTGTGCAACATGATGGAATCTCATCATGAAACATGATGGAATCTCACTTTGAAACATTGTGGAATCTCACTGTGAAACATGATGGAATCTCACTGTGCAACATGATGGAATCTCATCATGAAACATGATGGAATCTCACTGTGAAACATGATGGAATCTCACTGTGAAACATGATGGAATCTCACGGAGAAACATGATACAATCACATGGTGAAACATGATGGAATCTCACAGTGAAACATTATGGACTCTCACCGTGAAACATGATGGAATCACACCGTGAAACACGATTGAATCACACTGTGAAACATGATGGAATCTCACAGTGAAACATGATTGAATCTCACTGTGAAACATGATGGAATCTCACTGTGAACAATGATAGAATCACATGGTGAAACATGATGGAATCTCACCGTGCAACATGATGGAATCACACGATGAAACATGATGGAATCTCACCGTGAAACATGATGGAATCACACGATGAAACATGAAGGAATCTCACCGTGAAACATTTTGGAATCTCACCATGAAACATGATGGAATCTCACAGTGAAACATGAAGGAATCTCACAGTAAACCATGATGGAATCTCACAGTGAAACATGATGGAATCTCACTGTGAAACATGAAGGAATCTCACTGTGAACCATGATGGAATCTCACAGTGAAACATGATGGAATCTCACTGTGAACAATGATAGAATCACACGATGAAACATGATGAATCTCACCGTGAAACATTTTGGAATCTCACCATGAAATATGATGGAATCTCACAGTGAAACATGAAGGAATCTCACAGTAAACCATGATGGAATCTCACAGTGAAACATGATGGAATCTCACTGTGAAACATGATGGAATTTCACTGTGAAACATGATAGAATCTCACTGTGAAACATGATGGAATCTCACAGTGAAACATGATGGAATCTCACAGTGAAACATGATTGAATCTCACTGTGAAACATGATGGAATCTCACAGTGAAACATGATGGAATCTCACTGTGAAACATGAAGGTATCTCACTGTGAACCATGATAGAATCTCACAGTGAAACATGATGGAATCACACCATGAAACATGATGGAATCTCACTGTGAAACATGATGGAATCTCAATGTGAAACATGATGGAATCTCACTGTGAAAAATGATGGAATCACACCGTGAAATATGATTGAATTACACAGTGAAACATGATGGAATCTCACTGTGAAACATGGTGGAATCACATGGTGAAACATGATGGAATCTCACAGTGAAACATGATGAAATCTCACGGTGAAACTTAGTGGAATCTCACTGTGAAACATGATGGAATCACACTGTGAAACATGATGGAATATCACTGTGAAACATGATGAAATCTCACAGTGAAACATGATGGAATCTCACTGTGAAACATAGTGGAATCTCACTGTGAAACATGATGAAATCTCACAGTGAAACATGATGGAATCTCACTGTGAAACATGAAGAAATCTCACTGTGAACCATGATGGAATCGCACTGAGAAACATGATGGAATCTCGCGGTGAAACATGTCGGAATCTCACTGTGAAACATGATGGAATCGCATCATGAAACATGATGGAATCTCACTGTGAAACATGATGGAATCTCACAGTGAAACATGATGGAATTTCACTGTGAAACATGATGGAATCTCGCGGTGAAACATGTCGGATTCTCACTGTGAAACATGATGGAATCGCATCATGAAACATGATGGAATCACACCGTGAAACATGATGGAATCTCACTGTGAAATATGATGGAATCTCACTGTGAAACATGATGGAATCTCACTGTGCAACATGATGGAATCTCATCATGAAACATGATGGAATCTCACTGTGAAACATGATGGAATCTCACAGTGAAACATGATGGAATGTCACTGAGAAACATGATGGAATCTCGCGGTGAAACATGTCGGAATCTCACTGTGAAACATGATGGAATCGCATCATGAAACATGATGGAATCTCACTGTGAAACATGATGGAATCTCACAGTGAAACATGATGGAATTTCACTGTGAAACATGATGGAATCTCACAGTGAAACATGATGGAATCTCACTGTGAAACATGATGGAATCGCATCATGAAACATGATGGAATCACACCGTGAAACATTATGGAATCTCACTGTGAAACATGATGGAATCTCACAGTGAAACATGATGGAATCTCAATGTGAAACATGATGGAATCTCACAGTGAAACATGATGGAATCTCACTGTGAAACATGATGGAATCTCACTGTGAAACATGATGGAATCTCACGGAGAAACATGATAGAATCACATGGTGAAACATGATGGAATCTCACAGTGAAACATGATGGAATCACACCGTGAAACATGATGGAATCACACCGTGAAACATGATTGAATCACACTGTGAAACACGATGGAATCTCACAGTGAAACATGATTGAATCTCACTGTGAAACATGATGGAATCTCACTGTGAACAATGATAGAATCACATGGTGAAACATGATGAAACCTCACCATGAAACATGATGGAATCTCACAGTGAAACATGATGGAATCTCACAGTGAAACATGATGGAATCTCACTGTGAAATATGATGGAATCTCACAGTGAAACATGATGGAATCTCACAGTGAAACATGACGAAATCTCACAGTAAAACATGATGGAATCTCACAGTGAAACATGATGAAATCTCACAGTGAAACATGATGGAATCTCACAGAGCAACATGATGGAATCTCACAGAGAAACATGATGGAACCTCACAGTGAAACATGATGGAATCTCACAGTGAAACATGATGAAATCTCACAGTAAAACATGTTGGAATCTTACAGTGAAACATGATGGAATCTCACCATGACACATGATGGAATCTCACTGTGAAACATGATGGAATCTCACTGTGAAACATGATGGAATCACACCGTGAAACATGATGGAATCTCACCGTGAAACATTTTGGAATCTCACCATGAAACATGATGGAATCTCACAGTGAAACGTGATTGAATTACGCCGTGAAACATGATGGAATCTCACTGTGAAACATGATGGAATCACACTGCAAAACATGATGGAATCTCAATGTGCAACATGATGGAATCACGCAATGAAACATGATGGAATCTCACAGTGAAACATGAAGGAATCTCACAGTAAACCATGATGGAATCTCACAGTGAAACATGATGGAATCTCACTGTGAAACGTGATGGAATCTCACAGTGAAACATGATGGAATCTCACAGTGAAACATGATGGAATCTCACTGTGAAACATGATGGAATCTCACAGTGAAACATGTTGGAATCTCACTGTGAAACATGAAGGTATCTCACTGTGAACCATGATAGAATCTCACAGTGAAACATGATGGAATCACACCATGAAACATGAAGGAATCTCACGGTGAAACATGATGAAATCTCACAGTGAAACATGATGGAAACTCACTGTGAAACATGATGGAATCTCACAGTGAAACATGATGGAATGTCACAGTGAAACATGATGGAATCTCACTGTGAAACATGATGGAATCTCACTGTGAAACATGATGGAATCTCACAGTGAAACATGATGAAATCTCACCGTGAAACGTGATGGAATCTCGCGGTGAAACATGATGGAATCTCACTGTGAAACATGATGAAATCACACCGTGAAACAGGATGGAATCTCACGGTGAAACATGATGGAATCTCACTGTGAAACATTTTGGAATCTCACTGTGAAACATGAAGGTATCTCACTGTGAACCATGATAGAATCTCACAGTGAAACATGATGGAATCACACCATGAAACATGAAGGAATCTCACGGTGAAACATGATGAAATCTCACAGTGAAACATGATGGAAACTCACTGAGAAACATGATGGAATCTCACAGTGAAACATGATGGAATGTCACAGTGAAACATGATGGAATCTCACTGTGAAACATGATGGAATCTCACTGTGAAACATGATGGAATCTCACAGTGAAACATGATGAAATCTCACCGTGAAACGTGATGGAATCTCGCGGTGAAACATGATGGAATCTCACTGTGAAACATGATGAAATCACACCGTGAAACAGGATGGAATCTCACGGTGAAACATGATGGAATCTCACTGTGAAACATTTTGGAATCTCACCATGAAACATGATGGAATCTAACCGTGAAACAAGATGGAATCTCACAGTGAAACATGATGGAATCTCACTGTGAAACATGATGGAATCTCAATGTGAAACATGAAGGAATCTCACTGTGAACCATGATAGAATCTCAGAGTGAAACATGATGGAATCTCAGCGTTAAACATGATGGAATCTCACTGTGAAACATGATGGAATCTCACAGTGAAACATGATGAAATATCACTGTGAAACATGATGGAATCTCACAGTGAAACATGATGAAATCTCACTGTGAAACATGATGGAATTTCACAATGAAGCATGATGGAATCTCAACATGAAACATGATGGAATCTCACAGAGAAACTTGATGGAATCTCACCGTGAAACATGATGGAATCTCACAGTGAAACATGATGGAATCTCACTGTAAACCATGATGGAATCTCACTGGGAAATGTGATGGAATCACACCGTGAAACATGATGGAATCTCACCATGAATCATGGTGGAATCCCACTGTGAAACATGATGGAATCTCACTGTGTAACATGATGGAATCTCACCGTGAAGAATGATGGAATCTCATCGGGAAACATGATGGAATCTCACATTGAAACATGATGAAATCTCCCCGTGAAACATGATGGAATCTCACTGTGAAACATGATGGAATCTCACTGTGAAACATGATGGAATCTCACTGTGAAAAATGATGGAATCACACCGTGAAATATGATTGAATTACACAGTGAAACATGATGGAATCTCACTGTGAAATATGGTGGAATCACATGGTGAAACATGATTAAATCTCACAGTGAAACATGATGAAATCTCACAGTGAGACTTAGTGGAATCTCACTGTGAAACATGATGGAATCACACTGTGAAACATGATGGAATATCACTGTGAATCATGGTGAAATCTCACTGTGAAACACGATGGAATCTCACTTTGAAACATTGTGGAATCTCACTGTGAAACAGGATGGAATCTCACTGTGCAACATGATGGAATCTCATCATGAAACATGATGGAATCTCACTGTGAAACATGATGGAATCTCACTGTGAAACATGATGGAATCTCATGGAGAAACATGATACAATCACATGGTGAAACATGATGGAATCTCACCGTGAATCATGATGGAATCTCACTGTGAAACATGATGGAATCTCACCGTGAAACATGATGGAATCACACCGTGAAACATGATTGAATCACACTGTGAATCATGATGGAATCTCACATTGAAACATGATTGAATCTCACTGTGAAACATGATGGAATCTCACTGTGAACAATGATAGAATCACATGGTGAAACATGATGGAATCTCACCGTGCAACATGATGGAATCACACGATGAAACATGATGGAATCTCACCGTGAAACATTTTGGAATCTCACCATGAAACATGATGGAATCTCACAGTGAAACATGAAGGAATCTCACAGTAAACCATGATGGAATCTCACAGTGAAACATGATGGAATCTCACAGTGAAACATGAAGGAATCTCACTGTGAACCATGATGGAATCTCACAGTGAAACATGATGGAATCTCACTGTGAACAATGATAGAATCACACAGTGAAACATGATGGAATCTCACAGTGAAACATGATTGAATCTCACTGTGAAACATGATGGAATCTCACAGTGAAACATGATGGAATCTCACTGTGAAACATGATGGAATCTCACAGTGAAACATGAAGGAAACTCACTGTGAACCATGATAGAATCTCAGAGTGAAACATGATGGAATCTCAGCGTTAAACATGATGGAATCTCACTGTGAAACATGATGGAATCTCACAGTGAAACATGATGAAATATCACTGTGAAACATGATGGAATCTCACAGTGAAACATGATGAAATCTCACTGTGAAACATGATGGAATTTCACAATGAAGCATGATGGAATCTCAACATGAAACATGCTGGAATCTCACAGAGAAACTTGATGGAATCTTACCGTGAAACATGATGGAATCTCACAGTGAAACATGATGGAATCTCACAATGAAAAATGATGGAATCTCAATGTGAAATATGATGAAATCTCACAGTGAAACATGATGAAATCTCACAATGAGACTTAGTGGAATCTCACTGTGAAACATGATGGAATCACACTGTGAAACATGATGGAATCTCACTGTGCAACATGATGGAATCTCATCATGAAACATGATGGAATCTCACTGTGAAACATGATGGAATCTCACTGTGCAACATGATGGAATCTCATCATGAAACATGATGGAATCTCACTTTGAAACATTGTGGAATCTCACTGTGAAACATGATGGAATCTCACTGTGCAACATGATGGAATCTCATCATGAAACATGATGGAATCTCACTGTGAAACATGATGGAATCTCACTGTGAAACATGATGGAATCTCACGGAGAAACATGATACAATCACATGGTGAAACATGATGGAATCTCACAGTGAAACATTATGGACTCTCACCGTGAAACATGATGGAATCACACCGTGAAACACGATTGAATCACACTGTGAAACATGATGGAATCTCACAGTGAAACATGATTGAATCTCACTGTGAAACATGATGGAATCTCACTGTGAACAATGATAGAATCACATGGTGAAACATGATGGAATCTCACCGTGCAACATGATGGAATCACACGATGAAACATGATGGAATCTCACCGTGAAACATGATGGAATCACACGATGAAACATGAAGGAATCTCACCGTGAAACATTTTGGAATCTCACCATGAAACATGATGGAATCTCACAGTGAAACATGAAGGAATCTCACAGTAAACCATGATGGAATCTCACAGTGAAACATGATGGAATCTCACTGTGAAACATGAAGGAATCTCACTGTGAACCATGATGGAATCTCACAGTGAAACATGATGGAATCTCACTGTGAACAATGATAGAATCACACGATGAAACATGATGAATCTCACCGTGAAACATTTTGGAATCTCACCATGAAATATGATGGAATCTCACAGTGAAACATGAAGGAATCTCACAGTAAACCATGATGGAATCTCACAGTGAAACATGATGGAATCTCACTGTGAAACATGATGGAATTTCACTGTGAAACATGATAGAATCTCACTGTGAAACATGATGGAATCTCACAGTGAAACATGATGGAATCTCACAGTGAAACATGATTGAATCTCACTGTGAAACATGATGGAATCTCACAGTGAAACATGATGGAATCTCACTGTGAAACATGAAGGTATCTCACTGTGAACCATGATAGAATCTCACAGTGAAACATGATGGAATCACACCATGAAACATGATGGAATCTCACTGTGAAACATGATGGAATCTCAATGTGAAACATGATGGAATCTCACTGTGAAAAATGATGGAATCACACCGTGAAATATGATTGAATTACACAGTGAAACATGATGGAATCTCACTGTGAAACATGGTGGAATCACATGGTGAAACATGATGGAATCTCACAGTGAAACATGATGAAATCTCACGGTGAAACTTAGTGGAATCTCACTGTGAAACATGATGGAATCACACTGTGAAACATGATGGAATATCACTGTGAAACATGATGAAATCTCACAGTGAAACATGATGGAATCTCACTGTGAAACATAGTGGAATCTCACTGTGAAACATGATGAAATCTCACAGTGAAACATGATGGAATCTCACTGTGAAACATGAAGAAATCTCACTGTGAACCATGATGGAATCGCACTGAGAAACATGATGGAATCTCGCGGTGAAACATGTCGGAATCTCACTGTGAAACATGATGGAATCGCATCATGAAACATGATGGAATCTCACTGTGAAACATGATGGAATCTCACAGTGAAACATGATGGAATTTCACTGTGAAACATGATGGAATCTCGCGGTGAAACATGTCGGATTCTCACTGTGAAACATGATGGAATCGCATCATGAAACATGATGGAATCACACCATGAAACATTATGGAATCTCACTGTGAAATATGATGGAATCTCACTGTGAAACATGATGGAATCTCACTGTGCAACATGATGGAATCTCATCATGAAACATGATGGAATCTCACTGTGAAACATGATGGAATCTCACAGTGAAACATGATGGAATGTCACTGAGAAACATGATGGAATCTCGCGGTGAAACATGTCGGAATCTCACTGTGAAACATGATGGAATCGGATCATGAAACATGATGGAATCTCACAGTGAAACATGATGGAATCTCACAGTGAAACATGATGGAATTTCACTGTGAAACATGATGGAATCTCACAGTGAAACATGATGGAATCTCACAGTGAAACATGATGGAATCTCAATGTGAAACATGATGGAATCTCACAGTGAAACATGATGGAATCTCACTGTGAAACATGATGGAATCTCACTGTGAAACATGATGGAATCTCACGGAGAAACATGATAGAATCACATGGTGAAACATGATGGAATCTCACAGTGAAACATGATGGAATCACACCGTGAAACATGATGGAATCACACCGTGAAACATGATTGAATCACACTGTGAAACACGATGGAATCTCACAGTGAAACATGATTGAATCTCACTGTGAAACATGATGGAATCTCACTGTGAACAATGATAGAATCACATGGTGAAACATGATGAAACCTCACCATGAAACATGATGGAATCTCACAGTGAAACATGATGGAATCTCACAGTGAAACATGATGGAATCTCACTGTGAAATATGATGGAATCTCACAGTGAAACATGATGGAATCTCACAGTGAAACATGACGAAATCTCACAGTAAAACATGATGGAATCTCACAGTGAAACATGATGAAATCTCACAGTGAAACATGATGGAATCTCACAGAGCAACATGATGGAATCTCACAGAGAAACATGATGGAACCTCACAGTGAAACATGATGGAATCTCACAGTGAAACATGATGAAATCTCACAGTAAAACATGTTGGAATCTTACAGTGAAACATGATGGAATCTCACCATGACACATGATGGAATCTCACTGTGAAACATGATGGAATCTCACTGTGAAACATGATGGAATCACACCGTGAAACATGATGGAATCTCACCGTGAAACATTTTGGAATCTCACCATGAAACATGATGGAATCTCACAGTGAAACGTGATTGAATGACGCCGTGAAACATGATGGAATCTCACTGTGAAACATGATGGAATCACACTGCAAAACATGATGGAATCTCAATGTGCAACATGATGGAATCACGCAATGAAACATGATGGAATCTCACAGTGAAACATGAAGGAATCTCACAGTAAACCATGATGGAATCTCACAGTGAAACATGATGGAATCTCACTGTGAAACGTGATGGAATCTCACAGTGAAACATGATGGAATCTCACAGTGAAACATGATGGAATCTCACTGTGAAACATGATGGAATCTCACAGTGAAACATGTTGGAATCTCACTGTGAAACATGAAGGTATCTCACTGTGAACCATGATAGAATCTCACAGTGAAACATGATGGAATCACACCATGAAACATGAAGGAATCTCACGGTGAAACATGATGAAATCTCACAGTGAAACATGATGGAAACTCACTGTGAAACATGATGGAATCTCACAGTGAAACATGATGGAATGTAACAGTGAAACATGATGGAATCTCACTGTGAAACATGATGGAATCTCACTGTGAAACATGATGGAATCTCACAGTGAAACATGATGAAATCTCACCGTGAAACGTGATGGAATCTCGCGGTGAAACATGATGGAATCTCACTGTGAAACATGATGAAATCACACCGTGAAACAGGATGGAATCTCACGGTGAAACATGATGGAATCTCACTGTGAAACATTTTGGAATCTCACCATGAAACATGATGGAATCTAACCGTGAAACAAGATGGAATCTCACAGTGAAACATGATGGAATCTCACTGTGAAACATGATGGAATCTCAATGTGAAACATGAAGGAATCTCACTGTGAACCATGATACAATCTCAGAGTGAAACATGATGGAATCTCAGCGTTAAACATGATGGAATCTCACTGTGAAACATGATGGAATCTCACAGTGAAACATGATGAAATATCACTGTGAAACATGATGGAATCTCACAGTGAAACATGATGAAATCTCACTGTGAAACATGATGGAATTTCACAATGAAGCATGATGGAATCTCAACATGAAACATGATGGAATCTCACAGAGAAACTTGATGGAATCTCACCGTGAAACATGATGGAATCTCACAGTGAAACATGATGGAATCTCACTGTAAACCATGATGGAATCTCACTGGGAAATGTGATGGAATCACACCGTGAAACATGATGGAATCTCACCATGAATCATGGTGGAATCCCACTGTGAAACATGATGGAATCTCACTGTGTAACATGATGGAATCTCACCGTGAAGAATGATGGAATCTCATCGGGAAACATGATGGAATCTCACATTGAAACATGATGAAATCTCACATTGAAACATGATGAAATCTCCCCGTGAAACATGATGGAATCTCACTGTGAAACATGATGGAATCTCACTGTGAAACATGATGGAATCTCACTGTGAAAAATGATGGAATCACACCGTGAAATATGATTGAATTACACAGTGAAACATGATGGAATCTCACTGTGAAATATGGTGGAATCACATGGTGAAACATGATTAAATCTCACAGTGAAACATGATGAAATCTCACAGTGAGACTTAGTGGAATCTCACTGTGAAACATGATGGAATCACACTGTGAAACATGATGGAATATCACTGTGAATCATGGTGAAATCTCACTGTGAAACACGATGGAATCTCACTTTGAAACATTGTGGAATCTCACTGTGAAACAGGATGGAATCTCACTGTGCAACATGATGGAATCTCATCATGAAACATGATGGAATCTCACTGTGAAACATGATGGAATCTCACTGTGAAACATGATGGAATCTCATGGAGAAACATGATACAATCACATGGTGAAACATGATGGAATCTCACCGTGAATCATGATGGAATCTCACTGTGAAACATGATGGAATCTCACCGTGAAACATGATGGAATCACACCGTGAAACATGATTGAATCACACTGTGAATCATGATGGAATCTCACAGTGAAACATGATTGAATCTCACGGTGAAACATGATGGAATCTCACTGTGAACAATGATAGAATCACATGGTGAAACATGATGGAATCTCACCGTGCAACATGATGGAATCACACGATGAAACATGATGGAATCTCACCGTGAAACATTTTGGAATCTCACCATGAAACATGATGGAATCTCACAGTGAAACATGAAGGAATCTCACAGTAAACCATGATGGAATCTCACAGTGAAACATGATGGAATCTCACAGTGAAACATGAAGGAATCTCACTGTGAACCATGATGGAATCTCACAGTGAAACATGATGGAATCTCACTGTGAACAATGATAGAATCAGACAGTGAAACATGATGGAATCTCACAGTGAAACATGATTGAATCTCACTGTGAAACATGATGGAATCTCACAGTGAAACATGATGGAATCTCACTGTGAAACATGATGGAATCTCACAGTGAAACATGAAGGAAACTCACTGTGAACCATGATAGAATCTCAGAGTGAAACATGATGGAATCTCAGCGTTAAACATGATGGAATCTCACTGTGAAACATGATGGAATCTCACAGTGAAACATGATGAAATATCACTGTGAAACATGATGGAATCTCACAGTGAAACATGATGAAATCTCACTGTGAAACATGATGGAATTTCACAATGAAGCATGATGGAATCTCAACATGAAACATGCTGGAATCTCACAGAGAAACTTGATGGAATCTTACCGTGAAACATGATGGAATCTCACAGTGAAACATGATGGAATCTCACTGTAAACCATGATGGAATCTCACTGGGAAATGTGATGGAATCACACCGTGAAACATGATGGAATCTCACCATGAATCATGGTAGAATCCCACTGTGAAACATGATGGAATCTCACTGTGTAACATGATGGAATCTCACCGTGAAGAATGATGGAATCTCATCGGGAAACATGATGGAATCTCACATTGAAACATGATGAAATCTCCCCGTGAAACATGATGGAATCTCACTGTGAAACATGATGGAATCTCACTGTGAAACATAATGGAATCTCACTGTGAAAAATGATGGAATCACACAGTGAAATATGATTGAATTACACAGTGAAACATGATGGAATCTCACTGTGAAACATGGTGGAATCACATGGTGAAACATGATTAAATCTCACAGTGAAACATGATGAAATCTCACAGTGAGACTTAGTGGAATCTCACTGTGAAACATGATGGAATCACACTGTGAAACATGATGGAATATCACTGTGAATCATGGTGAAATCTCACTGTGAAACACGATGGAATCTCACTTTGAAACATTGTGGAATCTCACTGTGAAACAGGATGGAATCTCACTGTGCAACATGATGGAATCTCATCATGAAACATGATGGAATCTCACTGTGAAACATGATGGAATCTCACTGTGAAACATGATGGAATCTCACGGAGAAACATGATACAATCACATGGTGAAACATGATGGAATCTCACCGTGAATCATGATGGAATCTCACAGTGAAACATGATTGAATCTCACTGTGAAACATGATGGAATCTCACTGTGAACAATGATAGAATCACATGGTGAAACATGATGGAATCTCACCGTGCAACATGATGGAATCACACGATGAAACATGATGGAATCTCACCGTGAAACATTTTGGAATCTCACCATGAAACATGATGGAATCTCACAGTGAAACATGAAGGAATCTCACAGTAAACCATGATGGAATCTCACAGTGAAACATGATGGAATCTCACAGTGAAACATGAAGGAATCTCACTGTGAACCATGATGGAATCTCACAGTGAAACATGATGGAATCTCACTGTGAACAATGATAGAATCACACAGTGAAACATGATGGAATCTCACAGTGAAACATGATTGAATCTCACTGTGAAACATGATGGAATCTCACAGTGAAACATGATGGAATCTCACTGTGAAACATGAAGGTATCTCACTGTGAAACATGATGGAATGTCACAGTGAAACATGATGGAATCTCACAGTGAAACATGATAGAATCTCACAGTGAAACATGATGGAATCACACCATGAAACATGAAGGAATCTCACGGTGAAACATGATGAAATCTCACAGTGAAACATGATGGAAACTCACTGTGAAACATGATGGAATCTCACAGTGAAACATGATGGAATCTCACTGTGAAACATGATGGAATCACACTGTGAAACATGATAGAATCTCAGAGTGAAACATGATGGAATCTCAGCGTTAAACATGATGGAATCTCACTGTGAAACATGATGGAATCTCACAGTGAAACATGATGAAATATCACTGTGAAACATGATGGAATCTCACAGTGAAACATGATGAAATCTCACTGTGAAACATGATGGAATTTCACAATGAAGCATGATGGAATCTCACCGTGAAATATGATGAAATCTCAACATGAAACATGATGGAATCTCACAGAGAAACTTGATGGAATCTCACCGTGAAACATGATGGAATCTCACGGTGAAACATGATGGAATCTCACTGGAAACCATGATGGAATCTCACTGGGAAATGTGATGGAATCACACCGTGAAACATGATGGAATCTCACCATGAATCATGGTGGAATCCCACTGTGAAACATGATGGAATCTCACTGTTTAACATGATGGAATCTCACCGTGAAGAATGATGGAATCTCATCGGGAAACATGATGGAATTTCACATTAAAACATGATGAAATCTCCCCGTGAAACATGATGGAATCTCACTGTGAAACATGATGGAATCTCACTGTGAAAAATGATGGAATCACACCGTGAAATATGATTGAATTACACAGTGAAACATAATGGAATCTCACTGTGAAACATGGTGGAATCACATGGTGAAACATGATGGAATCTCACAGTGAAACATGATGAAATCTCACAGTGAGACTTAGTGGAATCTCACTGTGAAACATGATGGAATCACACTGTGAAACATGATGGAATATCACTTTGAAACATTGTGGAATCTCACTGTGAAACATGATGGAATCTCACTGTGCAACATGATGGAATCTCATCATGAAACATGATGGAATCTCACTGTGAAACATGATGGAATCTCACTGTGAAACATGATGGAATCTCACGGAGAAACATGATACAATCACATGGTGAAAAATGATGGAATCTCACAGTGAAACATTATGGACTCTCACCGTGAAACATGATGGAATCACACCGTGAAACATGATTGAATCACACTGTGAAACATGATGGAATCTCACAGTGAAACATGATTGAATCTCACTGTGAAACATGATGGAATCTCACTGTGAACAATGATAGAATCACATGGTGAAACATGATGGAATCTCACCGTGCAACATGATGGAATCACACGATGAAACATGATGGAATCTCACCGTGAAACATTTTGGAATCTCACCATGAAACATGATGGAATCTCACAGTGAAACATGAAGGAATCTCACAGTAAACCATGATGGAATCTCACAGTGAAACATGATGGAATCTCACTGTGAAACATGAAGGAATCTCATTGTGAACCATGATGGAATCTCACAGTGAAACATGATGGAATCTCACTGTGAACAATGATAGAATCACACGATGAAACATGATGGAATCACACCGTGAAACATTTTGGAATCTCACCATGAAATATGATGGAATCTCACAGTGAAACATGATGGAATCTCACAGTGAAACATGATGGAATCTCACTGTGAAACATGATGGAATTTCACTGTGAAACATGATAGAATCTCACTGTGAAACATGATGGAATCTCACAGTGAAACATGATGGAATCTCACAGTGAAACATGATTGAATCTCACTGTGAAACATGATGGAATCTCACAGTGAAACATGATGGAATCTCACTGTGAAACATGAAGGTATCTCACTGTGAACCATGATAGAATCTCACAGTGAAACATGATGGAATCACACCATGAAACATGATGGAATCTCACTGTGAAACATGATGGAATCTCAATGTGAAACATGATGGAATCTCACTGTGAAAAATGATGGAATCACACCGTGAAATATGATTGAATTACACAGTGAATCATGATGGAATCTCACTGTGAAACATGGTGGAATCACATGGTGAAACATGATGGAATCTCACAGTGAAACATGATGAAATCTCACGGTGAAACTTAGTGGAATCTCACTGTGAAACATGATGAAATCTCACAGTGAAACATGATGGAATCTCACAGTGAAACATGATGAAATCTCACAGTGAAACATGATGGAATCTCACTGTGAAACATAGTGGAATCTCACTGTGAAACATGATGAAATCTCACAGTGAAACATGATGGAATCTCACTGTGAAACATGAAGAAATCTCACTGTGAACCATGATGGAATCGCACTGAGAAACATGATGGAATCTCGCGGTGAAACATGTCGGAATCTCACTGTGAAACATGATGGAATCGCATCATGAAACATGATGGAATCTCACTGTGAAACATGATGGAATCTCACAGTGAAACATGATGGAATTTCACTGTGAAACATGATGGAATCTCGCGGTGAAACATGTCGGATTCTCACTGTGAAACATGATGGAATCGCATCATGAAACATGATGGAATCACACCATGAAACATTATGGAATCTCACTGTGAAATATGATGGAATCTCACTGTGAAACATGATGGAATCTCACTGTGAAATATGATGGAATCTCACTGTGAAACATGATGGAATCTCACTGTGAAATATGATGGAATCTCACTGTGAAACATGATGGAATCTCACTGTGAAACATGATGGAATCTCATCATGAAACATGATGGAATCTCACTGTGAAACGTGATGGAATCTCACAGTGAAACATGATGGAATTTCACTGTGAAACATGATGGAATCTCACAGTGAAACATGATGGAATCTCACTGTGAAACATGATGGAATCTCACTGTGAAACATTATGGAATCTCACTGTGAAACATGATGGAATCGCATCATGAAACATGATGGAATCACACCATGAAACATTATGGAATCTCACTGTGAAACATGATGGAATCTCACAGTTAAACATGATGGAATCTCAATGTGAAACATGATGGAATCTCACAGTGAAACATGATGGAATCTCACTGTGAAACATGATGGAATCTCACTGTGAAACATGATGGAATCTCACGGAGAACATGATAGAATCACATGGTGAAACATGATGGAATCTCACAGTGAAACATGATGGAATCACAACGTGAAACATGATGGAATCTCACTGTGAAACATGAAGGAATCTCACTGTGAACCATGATGGAATCTCACAGTGAAACATAATGGAATCTCACTGTGAACAATGATAGAATCACACGATGAAACATGATGAATCTCACCGTGAAACATTTTGGAATCTCACCATGAAATATGATGGAATCTCACAGTGAAACATGAAGGAATCTCACAGTAAACCATGATGGAATCTCACAGTGAAACATGATGGAATCTCACTGTGAAACATGATGGAATTTCACTGTGAAACATGATAGAATCTCACTGTGAAACATGATGGAATCTCACAGTGAAACATGATGGAATCTCACAGTGAAACATGATTGAATCTCACTGTGAAACATGATGGAATCTCACAGTGAAACATGATGGAATCTCACTGTGAAACATGAAGGTATCTCACTGTGAACCATGATAGAATCTCACAGTGAAACATGATGGAATCACACCATGAAACATGATGGAATCTCACTGTGAAACATGATGGAATCTCAATGTGAAACATGAAGGAATCTCACTGTGAAAAATGATGGAATCACACCGTGAAATATGATTGAATTACACAGTGAAACATGATGGAATCTCACTGTGAAACATGGTGGAATCACATGGTGAAACATGATGGAATCTCACAGTGAAACATGATGGAATCACACCGTGAAACATGATGGAATCACACCGTGAAACATGATTGAATCACACTGTGAAACATGATGGAATCTCACAGTGAAACATGATTGAATCTCACTGTGAAACATGATGGAATCTCACTGTGAACAATGATAGAATCACATGGTGAAACATGATGAAACCTCACCATGAAACATGATGGAATCTCACAGTGAAACATGATGGAATCTCACAGTGAAACATGATGGAATCTCACTGTGAAATATGATGGAATCTCACAGTGAAACATGATGGAATCTCACAGTGAAACATGACGAAATCTCACAGTAAAACATGATGGAATCTCACTGTGAAACATGATGAAATCTCACAGAGAAACATGATGGAATCTCACAGAGCAACATGATGGAATCTCACAGAGAAACATGATGGAATCACACCGTGAAACATGATGGAATCGCACCGTGAAACATTTTGGAATCTCACCATGAAACATGATGGAATCTCACAGTGAAACGTGATTGAATGACGCCGTGAAACATGATGGAATCTCACTGTGAAACATGATGGAATCACACTGCAAAACATGATGGAATCTCAATGTGCAACATGATGGAATCACACGATGAAACATGATGGAATCTCACTGTGAAACATGATGGAATCACACCGTGAAACATGATGGAATCTCACCGTGAAACATTTTGGAATCTCACCATGAAATATGATGGAATCTCACAGTGAAACATGAAGGAATCTCACAGTAAACCATGATGGAATCTCACAGTGAAACATGATGGAATCTCACTGTGAAACATGATGGAATCTCCCAGTGAAACATGATGGAATCTCACAGTGAAACATGATGGAATCTCACTGTGAAACATGATGGAATCTCACAGTGAAACATGATGGAATCTCACTGTGAAACATGAAGGTATCTCACTGTGAACCATGATAGAATCTCACAGTGAAACATGATGGAATCACACCATGAAACATGAAGGAATCTCACGGTGAAACATGATGAAATCTCACAGTGGAACATGATGGAAACTCACTGTGAAACATGATGGAATCTCACAGTGAAACATGATGGAATGTCACAGTGAAACATGATGGAATCTCACTGTGAAACATGATGGAATCTCACTGTGAAACATGATGGAATCTCACAGTGAAACATGATGAAATCTCACCGTGAAACATGATGGAATCTCGCGGTGAAACATGATGGAATCTCACTGTGAAACATGATGAAATCACACCGTGAAACAGGATGGAATCTCACGGTGAAACATGATGGAATCTTACTGTGAAACATTTTGGAATCTCACCATGAAACATG
Organism: Chiloscyllium plagiosum; assembly: GCF_037043375.1. Lineage (NCBI taxonomy): Eukaryota > Metazoa > Chordata > Chondrichthyes > Orectolobiformes > Hemiscylliidae > Chiloscyllium > Chiloscyllium plagiosum. Next base: position 49,716,129 of record NW_028270161.1, read on the forward strand.
ATGGAATCTAACCGTGAAACAAGATGGAATCTCACAGTGAAACATGATGGAATCTCACTGTGAAACATGATGGAATCTCACAGTGAAACATGAAGGAATCTCACTGTGTACCATGATAGAATCTCAGAGTGAAACATGATGGAATCTCAGCGTTAAACATGATGGAATCTCACTGTGAAACATGATGGAATCTCACAGTGAAACATGATGAAATATCACTGTGAAACATGATGGAATCTCACAGTGAAACATGATGAAATCTCACTGTGAAACAAGATGGAATTTCACAATGAAGCATGATGGAATCTCACCGTGAAACATGATGAAATCTCAACATGAAACATGATGGAATCTCACAGAGAAACTTGATGGAATCTTACAGTGAAACATGATGGAATCTCACAGTGAAACATGATGGAATCTCACTGTAAACCATGATGGAATCTCACTGGGAAATGTGATGGAATCACACCGTGAAACATGATGGAATCTCACCATGAATCATGGTGGAATCCCACTGTGAAACATGATGGAATCTCACTGTGTAACATGATGGAATCTCACCGTGAAGAATGATGGAATCTCATCGGGAAACATGATGGAATCTCACATTGAAACATGATGAAATCTCCCCGTGAAACATGATGGAATCTCACTGTGAAACATGATGGAATCTCACTGTGAAACATGATGGAATCTCACTGTGAAACATGATGGAATCTCACTGTGAAAAATGATGGAATCACACCGTGAAATATGATTGAATTACACAGTGAAACATGATGGAATCTCACTGTGAAACATGGTGGAATCACATGGTGAAACATGATGGAATCTCACAGTGAAACATGATGAAATCTCACAGTGAGACTTAGTGGAATCTCACTGTGAAACATGATGGAATCACACTGTGAAACATGATGGAATATCACTGTGAATCATGGTGAAATCTCACTGTGAAACACGATGGAATCTCACTTTGAAACATTGTGGAATCTCACTGTGAAACATGATGGAATCTCACTGTGCAACATGATGGAATCTCATCATGAAACATGATGGAATCTCACGGAGAAACATGATACAATCACATGGTGAAACATGATGGAATCTCACAGTGAAACATGATGGAATCTCACCGTGAAACATGATGGAATCACACCGTGAAACATGATTGAATCACACTGTGAATCATGATGGAATCTCACAGTGAAACATGATTGAATCTCACTGTGAAACATGATGGAATCTCACTGTGAACAATGATAGAATCACATGGTGAAACATGATGGAATCTCACCGTGCAACATGATGGAATCACACGATGAAACATGATGGAATCTCACCGTGAAACATTTTGGAATCTCACCATGAAACATGATGGAATCTCACAGTGAAACATGAAGGAATCTCACAGTAAACCATGATGGAATCTCACAGTGAAACATGATGGAATCTCACAGTGAAACATGAAGGAATCTCACTGTGAACCATGATGGAATCTCACAGTGAAACATGATGGAATCTCACTGTGAACAATGATAGAATCAGACAGTGAAACATGATGGAATCTCACAGTGAAACATGATTGAATCTCACTGTGAAACATGATGGAATCTCACAGTGAAACATGATGGAATCTCACTGTGAAACATGAAGGTATCTCACTGTGAACCATGATAGAATCTCACAGTGAAACATGATGGAATCACACCATGAAACATGAAGGAATCTCACGGTGAAACATGATGAAATCTCACAGTGAAACATGATGGAAACTCACTGTGAAACATGATGGAATCTCACAGTGAAACATGATGGAATGTCACAGTGAAACATGATGGAATCTCACTGTGAAACATGATGGGATCTCACTGTGAAACATGATGGAATCTCACTGTGAAACATGATGAAATCTCACCGTGAAACATGATGGAATCTCGCGGTGAAACATGATGGAATCTCACTGTGAAACATGATGAAATCACACCGTGAAACAGGACGGAATCTCACGGTGAAACATGATGGAATCTCACTGTGAAACATGATGGAATCTCACAGTGAAACAAGATGAAATATCACTGTGAAACATGATGGAATCTCACTGTGAAACATGATGGAATCTCACAGTGAAACAAGATGAAATATCACTGTGAAACATGATGGAATCTCAGAGTGAAACATGATGGAATCTCACCGTGAAACATGATGAAATCTCAACATGAAACATGATGGAATCTCACAGAGAAACTTGATGGAATCTCACCGTGAAAAGAATGATGGAATCTCACAGTGAAACATGATGGAATCTCACTGTAAAACATGATGGAATCTCACTGGGAAATGTGATGGAATCACACAGTGAAACATGATGGAATCTCACCATGAATCATGATGGAATCTCACTTTGAAACATGATGGAATCTCACTGTGTAACATAATGGAATCTGACCGTGAAGAATGATGGAATCTCATCGGGAAACATGATGGAATCTCACATTGAAACATGATGGAATCTCACAGTGAAACATGATGGAATCTCACAATGAAACATGATGGAATCTCAATGTGAAATATGATGAAATCTCACTGTGAAACATGATGGAATCTCACCGTGAAACATGATAAAAAACGCACTGTGAAACATGATGGAACCTCACCGTGAATCATGATGGAATCTCACTGTGAAACATGATGGAATCTCACAGTGAAATCTGATGGAATCTCACTATGAAACAAGATGGAATCTCACAGTGAAACATGATGGAATCTCACAGTGAAATATGACGGAATCTCACTGTGAACCATGATGGAATCTCTCAGTGAATCATGATGGAATCTCACTGTGAAACATGAAGGAATCTCACTGTGAACCATGATGGAATCTCACAGTGAAACATGATGGAATCTCACTGTGAAACATGATGGAATCACAACGTGAAACATGATGGAATCTCACCGTGAATCATGATGGAATCTCACAGTGAAACATGATGGAATCTCACAGTGACACATGAAGGAATCTCACTGTGAACCATGCTGGAATCTCTCAGTGAATCATGATGGAATCTCACTGTGAAACATGAAGGAATCTCACTGTGAACCATGATGGAATCTCACAGTGAAACATGATGGAATCTCACTGTGAAACATGATGGAATCACAACGTGAAACATGATGGAATCTCACCGTGAATCATGATGGAATCTCACAGTGAAACATGGAGGAATCTCACTGTGAAACATGATGGAATCACAACGTGAAACATGATGGAATCTCACTGTGAAACATGATGGAATCTCACTGTGAATCTTGATAGAATCTCACGTGAAATATGTTGGAATCTCACAGTGAAACATGATGGAATCTCACAGTGAAACATGGAGGAATCTCACTGTGAAACATGATGGAATCACAACTTGAAACATGATGGAATCTCACTGTGAAACATGGTGGAATCTCACTGTGAAACATGATGGAATCTCACAGTGAAACATGGTGGAATCACCCTGTGAAACATGATGGAATCTCACAGTGAAACATGATGGAATCTCACAGTGAAACATGATGTAATCTCACAGTGAAACATGATGGAATCTCACTGTGAAACATGATGGAATCTCACCATGAAACATGACGGAATCTCTCTGTGAAACATGATGGAATCACACTGTGAAATATGTGGGAATCTCACTGAGAAACATGATGGAATCTGACCGTGAAACATGATGGAATCACATTGCGAAACATGATGGAATCTCACTGTGAAACATGATGGAATCTCATTGAGAAATATGATGGAATCTCGCTGTGAAACATGATGGAATCTCACAGTGAACCATGAAAGAATCACACGGTGAAACATGATGGAATCTCACTGTGAAACATGACGGAATCTCACAGTGAAACATGATGGAATCTCACAGTGAAACATGATGAAATCTCACAGTGAAACATGATGGAATCTCACAGTGGAACATGATGGAATATCACAGTGAAACATGATTAAATCTCACAGTAAAACATGATTTAATCTCACAGTGAAACATGATGGAATCTCACTGTGAAACATGATGGAATTTCACAGTGAATCATGATGGAATCTCACCATGAAACATGATGGAATCTCACTGTGAAACATGATGGAATCTCACTGTGAAACATGATGGAATCTCACAGTGAAACATGATGGAATCACACCGCAAAACATGATGGCATCTCACTGTGAAACATGATGAATTCTCAAAGTGAAACATGATGGAATCTCACAGTGAAACATGATGGAATCACACTGTGAAACATGATGGAATTACACAATGAAACATGATGAAATCTCACTGAGAAACATGATGTAATCGCACCGTGAAACATGATGGAATCTCACAGTGAAACATAATGGAATCTCACCGTGAAACATGATGGAATCTCATTGTGAAACATGATGAAATCTCACTGAGAAACATGATGTAATCGCACCGTGAAACATGATGGAATCTCACCGTGAAACATGATGGAATTTCTCTGTGAAACATGATGGAATCTCACCGTGAAACATGATGGAATCTCACTATGAAACATGATGGAATCTCACCGTGAAACATGATGGAATCACACAGTGAATCATGATGGAATCCCTCCGTGAAACATGATGGAATCTCACCGTGAAACATGATGCAATCTCACTGTGAAATATGATGGAATCTCACTGTGAAACATGATGGAATCTCATTGTGAAACATGATGTAATCGCACCGTGAAACATGATGGAATCTCACAGTGAAACATGATGGAATCTCAATATGAAACATGATGGAATCTCACAGCGAAACATGATGGAATCTCACAGTGGAACATGATGGAATCTCACTGTGAAACATGATGGAATCTCAATGTGAAACATGATGGAATCTCACAGTGAAACATGATGGAATCTCACTGTGAAACATGATGGAATCTCACTGTGAATCATGATGAAATCTCATTGTTAAACATGACGTAATCGCACCGTGAAATATGATGGAATCTCACTGTGAAACATGATGAAATCTCATTGTGAAACATGACGTAATCGCACCGTGAAACATGATGGTATCTCACTGTGAAACATGATGGAATCTCACGGTGAAACATGATGGAATCTCAATGTGAAACATGATGGAATCTCACAGTGAAACATGATGGAATCTCACTGTGAAACATGATGGAATCTCACTGTGAATCATGATGAAATCTCACAGTGAAACATGATGGAATCTCAATGTGAAACATGATGGAATCTCAGAGTGAAACATGATGGAATCTCAATGTGAAACATGATGAAATCTCATTGTGAAACATGACGTAATCGCACCGTGAAACATGATGGAATCTCACTGTGAAACATGATGGAATCTCACGGTGAAACATGATGGAATCTCAATGTGAAACATGATGGAATCTGACAGTGAAACATGATGTAATCGCACCGTGAAACATGATGGAATCTCAATGTGAAACATGATGGAATCTCACAGTGAAACATGATGGAATCTCACTGTGAAACATGATGGAATCTCACTGTGAATCATGATGAAATCTCACAGTGAAACATGATGGAATCTCACAGTGAAACATGATGGAATCACACCTTGAGACATGATGGAATCTCACAGTGAAACATGATGGAATCTCACTGTGAAACATGATGGAATATCACAGTGTAACATGGTGGAATCTCACTGTGAAACATGATTGAATCACAACGTGAAACATGATGGAATCTCACCGTGAAACATGATGCAATCTCACTGTGAAATATGATGGAATCTCACCGTGAAACATGATGAAATCTCACTGTGAAACATGATGGAATCTCACAGTGAAACATGATGGAATCTGACATTGAAACATGAGAAATCTCACAGTAAAACATGATGGAATCTCACAGTAAAACATGATGGAATATCACAGTGGAACATGATGGAATCGCACAGTGCAACATGATGGAATCTCACTGTGAAACATGATGGAATCTCACTGTGAAACATAATGGAATCTCACCGTGAAACACGATGGAATCTCACTATGAAACAAGATGGAATCTCACAGAGAAACATGATGGAATCTCACAGTGAAATATGATGGAATCTCACCATGAAACATGATGGAATCTCACAGTGACACATGAAGGAATCTCACTGTGAACCATGATGGAATCTCTCAGTGAATCATGATGGAATCTCACTGTGAAACATGAAGGAATCTCACTGTGAAACATGATGGAATCTCACTGTGAAACATGATGGAATCACAACGTGAAACATGATGGAATCTCACCGTGAATCATGATGGAATCTCACAGTCAAACATGGAGGAATCTCACGGTGAAACATGATGGAATCACAACGTGAAACATGATGGAATCTCACTGTGAAACATGATGGAATCTCACTGTGAATCTTGATAGAATCTCACGTGAAACATGTTGGAATCTCACAGTGAAACATGATGGAATCTCACAGTGAAACATGGAGGAATCTCACAGTGAAACATGATGGAATCACAACTTGAAACATGATGGAATCTCACTGTGAAACATGGTGGAATCTCACTGTGAAACATGATGGAATCTCACAGTGCAACATGGTGGAATCACCCTGTGAAACATGATGGAATCTCACAGTGAAACATGATGGAATCTCACAGTGAAACATGATGGAATCTCACAGTGAAACATGATGGAATCTCACAGTGAAACATGGAGGAATCTCACAGTGAAACATGATGGAATCACAACTTGAAACATGATGGAATCTCAATGTGAAACATGATGGAATCTCACAGTGAAACATGATGGAATCTCACTGTGAAACATGATGGAATCTCACTGTGAATCATGATGAAATCTCACAGTGAAACATGATGGAATCTCACCGTGAAACATGATGGAATCTCAATGTGAAACATGATGGAATCTCACAGTGAAACATGATGGAATCTCACTGTGAAACATGATGGAATATCACAGTGTAACATGGTGGAATCTCACTGTGAAACATGATGGAATCACAACGTGAAACATGATGGAATCTCAATGTGAAACATGATGCAATCTCACTGTGAAATATGATGGAATCTCACCGTGAAACATGATGAAATCTCACTGTGAAACATGATGGAATCTCACAGTGAAACATGATGGAATCTGACATTGAAACATGAGAAATCTCACAGTAAAACATGATGGAATCTCACAGTAAAACATGATGGAATATCACAGTGGAACATGATGGAATCGCACAGTGAAACATGATGGAATCTCACTGTGAAACATGATGGAATCTCACTGTGAAACATAATGGAATCTCACCGTGAAACACGATGGAATCTCACAGTGAAACAAGATGGAATCTCACAGTGAAACATGATGGAATCTCACAGTGAAATATGATGGAATCTCACCATGAAACATGATGGAATCTCACAGTGACACATGAAGGAATCTCACTGTGAACCATGATGGAATCTCTCAGTGAATCATGATGGAATCTCACTGTGAAACATGAAGGAATCTCACTGTGAAACATGATGGAATCTCACTGTGAAACATGATGGAATCTCACAGTCAAACATGGAGGAATCTCACTGTGAAACATGATGGAATGACAACGTGAAACATGATGGAATCTCACTGTGAAACATGATGGAATCTCACTGTGAATCTTGATAGAATCTCACGTGAAACATGTTGGAATCTCACAGTGAAACATGATGGAATCTCACAGTGAAACATGGAGGAATCTCACAGTGAAACCTGATGGAATCACAACTTGAAACATGATGGAATCTCACAGTGAAACATGATGTTATCTCACAGTGAAACATGATGGAATCTCACAGTGAAACATGATGGAATCTCACCATGAAACATGATGGAATCTCACTGTGAAACATGATGGAATCACACTGTGAAATAAGTTGGAATCTCACTGAGAAACATGATGGAATCTGACCGTGAAACATGATGGAATCACATTGCGAAACATGATGGAATCTCACTGTGAAACATGATGGAATCTCATTGAGAAACATGATGGAATCTCGCTGTGAACCATGAAAGAATCACACAGTGAAACATGATGGAATCTCACAGTGAAACATGATGAAATCTCACAGTGAAACATGATGGAATCTCACAGTGGAACATGATGGAATATCACAGTGAAACATGATGAAATCTCACAGTAAAACATGATGTAATCTCACAGTGAAACATGATGGAATCTCACTGTGAAACATGATGGAATCTCACAGTGAATCATGATGGAATCTCACCATGAAACATGATGGAATCTCACTGTGAAACATGATGGAATCTCACAGTGAAACATGATGGAATCACACCGCAAAACATGATGGCATCTCACTGTGAAACATGATGAATTCTCAAAGTGAAACATGATGGAATCTCACAGTGAAACATGATGGAATCTCACAGTGAAACATGATGGAATCACACCGTGAAACATGATGGAATTACACAATGAAACATGATGAAATCTCACTGAGAAACATGATGTAATCGCACCGTGAAACATGATGGAATCTCACTGTGAAACATGATGAATTCTCAAAGTGAAACATGATGGAATCTCACAGTGAAACATGATGGAATCTCACAGTGAAACATAATGGAATCTCACCGTGAAACATGATGGAATCTCACTGAGAAACATGATGTAATTGCACCGTGAAACATGATGGAATCTCACCGTGAAATATGATGGAATTTCTCTGTGAAACACGATGGAATCTCACCGTGAAACATGATGGAATTTCTCTGTGAAACATAATGGAATCTCACCGTAAAACATGATGGAATCTCACAGTGAAACACGATGGAATCTCACCGTGAAACATGATGGAATCTCACCGTGAAACATGATGCAATCTCACTGTGAAACATGATGGAATCTCACCGTGAAACATGATGGAATCTCACAGTGAAACATGATGGAATCTCTCAGTGAATCATGATGGAATCTCACTGTGAAACATGAAGGAATCTCACTGTGAAACATGATGGAATCTCACGGTGAAACATGATGGAATCTCACAGTGAAACATGGAGGAATCTCACAGTGAAACATGATGGAATCACAACTTGAAACATGATGGAATCTCACTGTGAAACATGGTGGAATCTCACTGTGAAACATGATGGAATCTCACAGTGAAACATGATGGAATCTCACAGTGAAACATGATGGAATCTCACAGTGAAACATGATGGAATCTCACAGTGAAACATGGAGGAATCTCACAGTGAAACATGATGGAATCACAACTTGAAACATGATGGAATCTCAATGTGAAACATGATGGAATCTCACAGTGAAACATGATGGAATCTCACTGTGAAACATGATGGAATCTCACTGTGAATCATGATGAAATCTCACAGTGAAACATGATGGAATCTCACCGTGAAACATGATGGAATCTCAATGTGAAACATGATGGAATCTCACAGTGAAACATGATGGAATCTCACTGTGAAACATGATGGAATATCACAGTGTAACATGGTGGAATCTCACTGTGAAACATGATGGAATCACAACGTGAAACATGATGGAATCTCAATGTGAAACATGATGCAATCTCACTGTGAAATATGATGGAATCTCACCGTGAAACATGATGAAATCTCACTGTGAAACATGATGGAATCTCACAGTGAAACATGATGGAATCTGACATTGAAACATGAGAAATCTCACAGTAAAACATGATGGAATCTCACAGTAAAACATGATGGAATATCACAGTGGAACATGATGGAATCGCACAGTGAAACATGATGGAATCTCACTGTGAAACATGATGGAATCTCAATGTGAAACATAATGGAATCTCACCGTGAAACACGATGGAATCTCACAGTGAAACAAGATGGAATCTCACAGTGAAACATGATGGAATCTCACAGTGAAATATGATGGAATCTCACCATGAAACATGATGGAATCTCACAGTGACACATGAAGGAATCTCACTGTGAACCATGATGGAATCTCTCAGTGAATCATGATGGAATCTCACTGTGAAACATGAAGGAATCTCACTGTGAAACATGATGGAATCTCACTGTGAAACATGATGGAATCTCACAGTCAAACATGGAGGAATCCCACTGTGAAACATGATGGAATCACAACGTGAAACATGATGGAATCTCACTGTGAAACATGATGGAATCTCACTGTGAATCTTGATAGAATCTCACGTGAAACATGTTGGAATCTCACAGTGAAACATGATGCAATCTCACAGAGAAACATGGAGGAATCTCACAGTGAAACATGATGGAATCACAACTTGAAACATGATGGAATCTCACAGTGAAACATGATGGAATCTCACAGTGAAACATGGTGGAATCACCCTGTGAAACATGATGGAATCTCACAGTGAAACATGATGTTATCTCACAGTGAAACATGATGGAATCTCACAGTGAAACATGATGGAATCTCACCATGAAACATGATGGAATCTCACTGTGAAACATGATGGAATCACACTGTGAAATAAGTTGGAATCTCACTGAGAAACATGATGGAATCTGACCGTGAAACATGATGGAATCACATTGCGAAACATGATGGAATCTCACTGTGAAACATGATGGAATCTCATTGAGAAACATGATGGAATCTCGCTGTGAACCATGAAAGAATCACACAGTGAAACATGATGGAATCTCACAGTGAAACATGATGAAATCTCACAGTGAAACATGATGGAATCTCACAGTGGAACATGATGGAATATCACAGTGAAACATGATGAAATCTCACAGTAAAACATGATGTAATCTCACAGTGAAACATGATGGAATCTCACTGTGAAACATGATGGAATCTCACAGTGAATCATGATGGAATCTCACCATGAAACATGATGGAATCTCACTGTGAAACATGATGGAATCTCACAGTGAAACATGATGGAATCACACCGCAAAACATGATGGCATCTCACTGTGAAACATGATGAATTCTCAAAGTGAAACATGATGGAATCTCACAGTGAAACATGATGGAATCTCACAGTGAAATATGATGGAATCACACCGTGAAACATGATGGAATTACACAATGAAACATGATGAAATCTCACTGAGAAACATGATGTAATCGCACCGTGAAACATGATGGAATCTCACTGTGAAACATGATGAATTCTCAAAGTGAAACATGATGGAATCTCACAGTGAAACATGATGGAATCTCACAGTGAAACATAATGGAATCTCACCGTGAAACATGATGGAATCTCACTGAGAAACATGATGTAATCGCACCGTGAAACATGATGGAATCTCACCGTGAAATATGATGGAATTTCTCTGTGAAACACGATGGAATCTCACCGTGAAACATGATGGAATTTCTCTGTGAAACATAATGGAATCTCACCGTAAAACATGATGGAATCACACAGTGAAACACGATGGAATCTCACCGTGAAACATGATGGAATCTCACCGTGAAACATGATGCAATCTCACTGTGAAACATGATGGAATCTCACCGTGAAACATGATGGAATCTCACAGTGAAACATGATGGAATCTCTCAGTGAATCATGATGGAATCTCACTGTGAAACATGAAGGAATCTCACTGTGAAACATGATGGAATCTCACTGTGAAACATGATGGAATCTCACAGTCAAACATAGAGGAATCTCACTGTGAAACATGATGGAATCACAACGTGAAACATGATGGAATCTCACTGTGAAACATGATGGAATCTCACTGTGAATCTTGATAGAATCTCACGTGAAACATGTTGGAATCTCACAGTGAAACATGATGGAATCTCACAGTGAAACATGGAGGAATCTCACAGTGAAACATGATGGAATCACAACTTGAAACATGATGGAATCTCACTGTGAAACATGGTGGAATCTCACTGTGAAACATGATGGAATCTCACAGTGAAACATGGTGGAATCACCCTGTGAAACATGATGGAATCTCACAGTGAAACATGATGGAATCTCACAGTGAAACATGATGGAATCTCACAGTGAAACATGATGGAATCTCACTGTGAAACATGATGGAATCTCACTGTGAAACATGATGGAATCACACTGTGAAATAAGTTGGAATCTCACTGAGAAACATGATGTAATCTGACCGTGAAACATGATGGAATCACATTGCGAAACATGATGGAATCTCACTGTGAAACATGATGGAATCTCATTGAGAAATATGATGGAATCTCACAGTGAAACATGATGAAATCTCACAGTGAAACATGATGGAATCTCACAGTGGAACATGATGGAATATCACAGTGAAACATGATGAAATCTCACAGTAAAACATGATGTAATCTCACAGTGAAACATGATGGAATCTCACTGTGAAACATGATGGAATCTCACAGTGAATCATGATGGAATCTCACCATGAAACATGATGGAATCTCACTGTGAAACATGATGGAATCTCACTGTGAAACATGATGGAATCTCAGAGTGAAACATGATGGAATCACACCGCAAAACATGATGGCATCTCACTGTGAAACATGGTGGAATCACCCTGTGAAACATGATGGAATCTCACAGTGAAACATGATGGAATCTCACAGTGAAACATGATGGAATCTCACAGTGAAACATGATGGAATCTCACCATGAAACATGATGGAATCTCACTGTGAAACATGATGGAATCACACTGTGAAATAAGTTGGAATCTCACTGAGAAACATGATGGAATCTGACCGTGAAACATGATGGAATCACATTGCGAAACATGATGGAATCTCACTGTGAAACATGATGGAATCTCATTGAGAAACATGATGGAATCTCGCTGTGAACCATGAAAGAATCACACAGTGAAACATGATGGAATCTCACAGTGAAACATGATGAAATCTCACAGTGAAACATGATGGAATCTCACAGTGGAACATGATGGAATATCACAGTGAAACATGATGAAATCTCACAGTAAAACATGATGTAATCTCACAGTGAAACATGATGGAATCTCACTGTGAAACATGATGGAATCTCACAGTGAATCATGATGGAATCTCACCATGAAACATGATGGAATCTCACTGTGAAACATGATGGAATCTCACAGTGAAACATGATGGAATCACACCGCAAAACATGATGGCATCTCACTGTGAAACATGATGAATTCTCAAAGTGAAACATGATGGAATCTCACAGTGAAACATGATGGAATCTCACAGTGAAACATGATGGAATCACACCGTGAAACATGATGGAATTACACAATGAAACATGATGAAATCTCACTGAGAAACATGATGTAATCGCACTGTGAAACATGATGGAATCTCACTGTGAAACATGATGAATTCTCAAAGTGAAACATGATGGAATCTCACAGTGAAACATGATGGAATCTCACAGTGAAACATAATGGAATCTCACCGTGAAACATGATGGAATCTCACTGTGAAACATGATGTAATCGCACCGTGAAACATGATGGAATCTCACCGTGAAATATGATGGAATTTCTCTGTGAAACACGATGGAATCTCACCGTGAAACATGATGGAATTTCTCTGTGAAACATAATGGAATCTCACCGTAAAACATGATGGAATCTCACAGTGAAACACGATGGAATCTCACCGTGAAACATGATGGAATCTCACCGTGAAACATGATGCAATCTCACTGTGAAACATGATGGAATCTCACCGTGAAACATGATGGAATCTCACAGTGAAACATGATGGAATCTCTCAGTGAATCATGATGGAATCTCACTGTGAAACATGAAGGAATCTCACTGTGAAACATGATGGAATCTCACTGTGAAACATGATGGAATCTCACAGTCAAACATAGAGGAATCTCACTGTGAAACATGATGGAATCACAACGTGAAACATGATGGAATCTCACTGTGAAACATGATGGAATCTCACTGTGAATCTTGATAGAATCTCACGTGAAACATGTTGGAATCTCACAGTGAAACATGATGGAATCTCACAGTGAAACATGGAGGAATCTCACAGTGAAACATGATGGAATCACAACTTGAAACATGATGGAATCTCACTGTGAAACATGGTGGAATCTCACTGTGAAACATGATGGAATCTCACAGTGAAACATGGTGGAATCACCCTGTGAAACATGATGGAATCTCACAGTGAAACATGATGGAATCTCACAGTGAAACATGATGGAATCTCACAGTGAAACATGATGGAATCTCACTGTGAAACATGATGGAATCTCACTGTGAAACATGATGGAATCACACTGTGAAATAAGTTGGAATCTCACTGAGAAACATGATGGAATCTGACCGTGAAACATGATGGAATCACATTGCGAAACATGATGGAATCTCACTGTGAAACATGATGGAATCTCATTGAGAAATATGATGGAATCTCACAGTGAAACATGATGAAATCTCACAGTGAAACATGATGGAATCTCACAGTGGAACATGATGGAATATCACAGTGAAACATGATGAAATCTCACAGTAAAACATGATGTAATCTCACAGTGAAACATGATGGAATCTCACTGTGAAACATGATGGAATCTCACAGTGAATCATGATGGAATCTCACCATGAAACATGATGGAATCTCACTGTGAAACATGATGGAATCTCACTGTGAAACATGATGGAATCTCAGAGTGAAACATGATGGAATCACACCGCAAAACATGATGGCATCTCACTGTGAAACATGACGAATTCTCAAAGTGAAACATGATGGAATCTCACAGTGAAACATGATGGAATCTCACAGTGAAACATGATGGAATCACACCGTGAAACATGATGGAATTACACAATGAAACATGATGAAATCTCACTGAGAAACATGATGTAATCGCACCGTGAAACATGATGGAATCTCACTGTGAAACATGATGAATTCTCAAAGTGAAACATGATGGAATCTCACAGTGAAACATGATGGAATCTCACAGTGAAACATAATGGAATCTCACCGTGAAACATGATGGAATCTCACTGAGAAACATGATGTAATCGCACCGTGAAACATGATGGAATCTCACCGTGAAATATGATGGAATTTCTCTGTGAAACATGATGGAATCTCACCGTGAAACATGATGGAATTTCTCTGTGAAACATAATGGAATCTCACCGTAAAACATGATGGAATCTCACAGTGAAACATGATGGAATCTCACCGTGAAACATGATGGAATCTCACCGTGAAACATGATGCAATCTCACTGTGAAACATGATGGAATCTCACCGTGAAACATGATGGAATCTCACAGTGAAACATGACGTAATCGCACCGTGAAACATGATGGAATCTCACAGTGAAACATGATGGAATCTCACTGTGAAACATGATGCAATCTCACTGTGAAATATGATGGAATCTCACTGTGAAACATGATGAAATCTCATTGTGAAACATGACGTAATCGCACCGTGAAACATGATGGA
The DNA here is from genome assembly GCF_037043375.1 of Chiloscyllium plagiosum. Taxonomy (NCBI): domain Eukaryota; kingdom Metazoa; phylum Chordata; class Chondrichthyes; order Orectolobiformes; family Hemiscylliidae; genus Chiloscyllium; species Chiloscyllium plagiosum. The sequence continues at coordinate 49,731,653 of NW_028270161.1, forward strand.
ATCTCACTGTGAAACATGATGGAATCTCACGGTGAAACATGATGGAATCTCAATATGAAACATGATGGAATCTCACAGCGAAACATGATGGAATCTCACTGTGAAACATGATGGAATCTCAATGTGAAACATGATGTAATCGCACCGTGAAACATGATGGAATCTCACAGTGAATCATGATGGAATCTCACGGTGAAACATGATGGAATCTCAATGTGAAACATGATGGAATCTCACAGTGAAACATGATGGAATCTCACTGTGAAACATGATGGAATCTCACTGTGAATCAGGATGAAATCTCACAGTGAAACATGATGGAATCTCACAGTGAAACATGATGGAATCTCACAGTGTAACATGGTGGAATCTCACTGTGAAACATGGTGGAATCTCACAGTGTAACATGGTGGAATCTCACTGTGAAACATAATGGAATCTCACCGTGAAACATGATGGAATCTCACTGAGAAACATGATGTAATCGCACCGTGAAACATGATGGAATCTCACCGTGAAATACGATGGAATTTCTCTGTGAAACACGATGGAACCTCACCGTGAAACATGATGGAATTTCTCTGTGAAACATAATGGAATCTCACCGTAAAACATGATGGAATCTCACAGTGAAACACGATGGAATCTCACCGTGAAACATGATGGAATCTCACCGTGAAACATGATGCAATCTCACTGTGAAACATGATGGAATCTCACCGTGAAACATGATGGAATCTCACAGTGAAACATGATGGAATCTCTCAGTGAATCATGATGGAATCTCACTGTGAAACATGAAGGAATCTCACTGTGAAACATGATGGAATCTCACTGTGAAACATGATGGAATCTCACAGTCAAACATAGAGGAATCTCACTGTGAAACATGATGGAATCACAACGTGAAACATGATGGAATCTCACTGTGAAACATGATGGAATCTCACTGTGAATCTTGATAGAATCTCACGTGAAACATGTTGGAATCTCACAGTGAAACATGATGGAATCTCACAGTGAAACATGGAGGAATCTCACAGTGAAACATGATGGAATCACAACTTGAAACATGATGGAATCTCACTGTGAAACATGGTGGAATCTCACTGTGAAACATGATGGAATCTCACAGTGAAACATGGTGGAATCACCCTGTGAAACATGATGGAATCTCACAGTGAAACATGATGGAATCTCACAGTGAAACATGATGGAATCTCACAGTGAAACATGATGGAATCTCACCATGAAACATGATGGAATCTCACTGTGAAACATGATGGAATCACACTGTGAAATAAGTTGGAATCTCACTGAGAAACATGATGGAATCTGACCGTGAAACATGATGGAATCACATTGCGAAACATGATGGAATCTCACTGTGAAACATGATGGAATCTCATTGAGAAATATGATGGAATCTCACAGTGAAACATGATGAAATCTCACAGTGAAACATGATGGAATCTCACAGTGGAACATGATGGAATATCACAGTGAAACATGATGAAATCTCACAGTAAAACATGATGTAATCTCACAGTGAAACATGATGAAATCTCACAGTGAAACATGATGGAATCTCACTGTGAAACATAGTGGAATCTCACTGTGAAACATGATGAAATCTCACCATGAAACATGATGGAATCTCACTGTGAAACATGATGGAATCTCACTGTGAAACATGATGGAATCACACCGCAAAACATGATGGCATCTCACTGTGAAACATGACGAATTCTCAAAGTGAAACATGATGGAATCTCACAGTGAATCATGATGGAATCTCACCATGAAACATGATGGAATCTCACTGTGAAACATGATGGAATCTCACTGTGAAACATGATGGAATCACACCGCAAAACATGATGGCATCTCACTGTGAAACATGACGAATTCTCAAAGTGAAACATGATGGAATCTCACAGTGAAACATGATGGAATCTCACAGTGAAACATGATGAAATCTCACAGTAAAACATGATGTAATCTCACAGTGAAACATGATGGAATCTCACTGTGAAACATGATGCAATCTCACTGTGAAACATGATGGAATCTCACCGTGAAACATGATGGAATCTCACAGTGAAACATGACGTAATCGCACCGTGAAACATGATGGAATCTCACAGTGAAACATGATGGAATCTCACTGTGAAACATGATGCAATCTCACTGTGAAATATGATGGAATCTCACTGTGAAACATGATGAAATCTCATTGTGAAACATGACGTAATCGCACCGTGAAACATGATGGAATCTCACTGTGAAACATGATGGAATCTCACGGTGAAACATGATGGAATCTCAATATGAAACATGATGGAATCTCACAGCGAAACATGATGGAATCTCACTGTGAAACATGATGGAATCTCAATGTGAAACATGATGTAATCGCACCGTGAAACATGATGGAATCTCACAGTGAATCATGATGGAATCTCACGGTGAAACATGATGGAATCTCAATGTGAAACATGATGGAATCTCACAGTGAAACATGATGGAATCTCACTGTGAAACATGATGGAATCTCACTGTGAATCAGAATGAAATCTCACAGTGAAACATGATGGAATCTCACAGTGAAACATGATGGAATCTCACAGTGTAACATGGTGGAATCTCACTGTGAAACATGGTGGAATCTCACAGTGTAACATGGTGGAATCTCACTGTGAAACATAATGGAATCTCACCGTGAAACATGATGGAATCTCACTGAGAAACATGATGTAATCGCACCGTGAAACATGATGGAATCTCACCGTGAAATACGATGGAATTTCTCTGTGAAACACGATGGAACCTCACCGTGAAACATGATGGAATTTCTCTGTGAAACATAATGGAATCTCACCGTAAAACATGATGGAATCTCACAGTGAAACACGATGGAATCTCACCGTGAAACATGATGGAATCTCACCGTGAAACATGATGCAATCTCACTGTGAAACATGATGGAATCTCACCGTGAAACATGATGGAATCTCACAGTGAAACATGATGGAATCTCTCAGTGAATCATGATGGAATCTCACTGTGAAACATGAAGGAATCTCACTGTGAAACATGATGGAATCTCACTGTGAAACATGATGGAATCTCACAGTCAAACATAGAGGAATCTCACTGTGAAACATGATGGAATCACAACGTGAAACATGATGGAATCTCACTGTGAAACATGATGGAATCTCACTGTGAATCTTGATAGAATCTCACGTGAAACATGTTGGAATCTCACAGTGAAACATGATGGAATCTCACAGTGAAACATGGAGGAATCTCACAGTGAAACATGATGGAATCACAACTTGAAACATGATGGAATCTCACTGTGAAACATGGTGGAATCTCACTGTGAAACATGATGGAATCTCACAGTGAAACATGGTGGAATCACCCTGTGAAACATGATGGAATCTCACAGTGAAACATGATGGAATCTCACAGTGAAACATGATGGAATCTCACAGTGAAACATGATGGAATCTCACCATGAAACATGATGGAATCTCACTGTGAAACATGATGGAATCACACTGTGAAATAAGTTGGAATCTCACTGAGAAACATGATGGAATCTGACCGTGAAACATGATGGAATCACATTGCGAAACATGATGGAATCTCACTGTGAAACATGATGGAATCTCATTGAGAAATATGATGGAATCTCACAGTGAAACATGATGAAATCTCACAGTGAAACATGATGGAATCTCACAGTGGAACATGATGGAATATCACAGTGAAACATGATGAAATCTCACAGTAAAACATGATGTAATCTCACAGTGAAACATGATGAAATCTCACAGTGAAACATGATGGAATCTCACTGTGAAACATAGTGGAATCTCACTGTGAAACATGATGAAATCTCACCATGAAACATGATGGAATCTCACTGTGAAACATGATGGAATCTCACTGTGAAACATGATGGAATCACACCGCAAAACATGATGGCATCTCACTGTGAAACATGACGAATTCTCAAAGTGAAACATGATGGAATCTCACAGTGAATCATGATGGAATCTCACCATGAAACATGATGGAATCTCACTGTGAAACATGATGGAATCTCACTGTGAAACATGATGGAATCACACCGCAAAACATGATGGCATCTCACTGTGAAACATGACGAATTCTCAAAGTGAAACATGATGGAATCTCACAGTGAAACATGATGGAATCTCACAGTGAAACATGATGGAATCACACCGTGAAACATGATGGAATTACACAATGAAACATGATGAAATCTCACTGAGAAACATGATGTAATCGCACCGTGAAACATGATGGAATCTCACTGTGAAACATGATGAATTCTCAAAGTGAAACATGATGGAATCTCACAGTGAAACATGATGGAATCTCACAGTGAAACATAATGGAATCTCACCGTGAAACATGATGGAATCTCACTGAGAAACATGATGTAATCGCACCGTGAAACATGATGGAATCTCACCGTGAAATATGATGGAATTTCTCTGTGAAACATGATGGAATCTCACCGTGAAACATGATGGAATTTCTCTGTGAAACATAATGGAATCTCACCGTAAAACATGATGGAATCTCACAGTGAAACATGATGGAATCTCACCGTGAAACATGATGGAATCTCACCGTGAAACATGATGCAATCTCACTGTGAAACATGATGGAATCTCACCGTGAAACATGATGGAATCTCACAGTGAAACATGAAGTAATCGCACCGTGAAACATGATGGAATCACAATGTGAAACATGATGGAATCTCACTGTGAAACATGATGGAATCTCACTGTGAATCTTGATGGAATCTCACGTGAAACATGTTGGAATCTCAGATTGAAACATGATGGAATCACACCTTGAGACATGATGGAATCTCACAGTAAAACATGGAGGAATCTCACTGTGAAACATGATGGAATCACAACGTGAAACATGATGGAATCACCCTGTGAAACATGATGGAATCTCACAGTGAAACATGATGGAATCTCACCGTGAAACATGATGGAATCACACTGTGAAACATGATGGAATCTCACAGTGAAACATGATGGAATCTCACCGTGAAACATGATGGAATCACACTGTGAAATATGTTGGAATCTCACTGAGAAACATGATGGAATCTGACCGTGAAACATGATGGAATCACACTGTGAAACATGATGGAATCTCACTGTGAAACATGATGGAATCTCATTGTGAAACATGATGGAATCTCACTGTGAACCATGAAAGAATCACACGGTGAAACATGATGGAATCTCACTGTGAAACATGATGGAATCTCACTGTGAAACATGATGGAATCTCACAGTGAAACATGATGGAATCTCACTGTGAAACATGATGGAATCACAACGTGAATCTTGATGTAATCTCCCCGTGAAACATGATGGAATCTCACAGTGAATCATGATGGAATCTCACAGTGGAACATGATGGAATCTCACAGTGAAACATGATGGAATCTCACAGTGGAACATGATGGAATCTCACAGTGAAACATGATGGAATCTCACAGTGAAACATGATGGAATCACACCTTGAGACATGATGGAATCTTACAGTGAAACATGATGGAATCTCACAGTGAAACATGATGGAATCTCACTGTGAAACATGATGGAATCTCACTGTGAAACATGATGGAATCTCACTGTGAAACATGATGAAATCTCACAGTGGAACATGATGGAATCTCACAGTGAAACATGATGGAATCTCACAGTGAAACATGATGGAATCACACCGTGAAACATGATGGTATCTCACTGTGAAACCTGATGGAATCTCACAGTGAAACATGATGGAATCTGACAGTGAAACGTGATGAAATCTCACAGTAAAACATGATGGAATCTCACAGTAAAACATGATGGAATCTCACAGTGGAACATGATGAAATCTCACTGTGAAACAGGATGTAATCGCACCGTGAAAAATGATGGAATCTCACAGTGAATCATGATGGAATCTCACAGTGAAACATGATGGAATCTCACAGTGAAACATGATGGAATCTCACTGTGAAACATGATGGAATCTCACTGTGAAACACGGTGGAATCTCACCATCAAACATGATGGAATCTCACAGTGACACATGAAGGAATCTCACTGTGAACCATGATGGAATCTCACAGTGAAACATGATGGAATCTCACTGTGAAACATGAAGGAATCTCACTGTGAACCATGATGGAATCTCACAGTGAAACATGATGGAATCTCACTGTGAAACATGATGGAATCACAACGTGAAACATGATGGAAACTCACCGTGAATCATGATGGAATCTCGCAGTGAAACATGATGGAATCTCACAGTGAAACATGACGGAATCACACCTTGAGACATGATGGAATCTCACTGTGAAACATGATGGAATCTCACAGTGAAATATGATGGAATCTCACAGTGAAACATGATGGAATCTCACAGTGAAACATGATGGAATCTCACAGTGAAATATGATGGAATCTCACCATGAAACATGATGGAATCTCACAGTAACACATGAAGGAATCTCACTGTGAACCATGATGGAATCTCTCAGTGAATCATGATGGAATCTCACTGTGAAACATGAAGGAATCTCACTGTGAACCATGATGGAATCTCACAGTGAAACATGATGGAATCTCAGTGTGAAACATGATGGAATCACAACGTGATACATGATGGAATCTCACCGTGAATCATGATGGAATCTCACAGTGAAACATGGAGGAATCTCACTGTGAAACATGATGGAATCACAATGTGAAACATGATGGAATCTCACTGTGAAACATGATGGAATCTCACTGTGAATCTTGATGGAATCTCACGTGAAACATGTTGGAATCTCAGATTGAAACATGATGGAATCACACCTTGAGACATGATGGAATCTCACAGTAAAACATGGAGGAATCTCACTGTGAAACATGATGGAATCACAACGTGAAACATGATGGAATCACCCTGTGAAACATGATGGAATCTCACAGTGAAACATGATGGAATCTCACCGTGAAACATGATGGAATCACACTGTGAAACATGATGGAATCTCACAGTGAAACATGATGGAATCTCACCGTGAAACATGATGGAATCACACTGTGAAATATGTTGGAATCTCACTGAGAAACATGATGGAATCTGACCGTGAAACATGATGGAATCACACTGTGAAACATGATGGAATCTCACTGTGAAACATGATGGAATCTCATTGTGAAACATGATGGAATCTCACTGTGAACCATGAAAGAATCACACGGTGAAACATGATGGAATCTCACTGTGAAACATGATGGAATCTCACTGTGAAACATGATGGAATCTCACAGAGAAACATGATGGAATCTCACAGTGAAACATGATGGAATCTCACTGTGAAACATGATGGAATCACAACGTGAATCTTGATGTAATCTCCCCGTGAAACATGATGGAATCTCACAGTGAATCATGATGGAATCACACCTTGAGACATGATGGAATCTCACTGTGAAACATGATGGAATCTCACAGTGGAACATGATGGAATCTCACAGTGAAACATGATGGAATCTCACAGTGAAACATGATGGAATCACACCTTGAGACATGATGGAATCTTACAGTGAAACATGATGGAATCTCACAGTGAAACATGATGGAATCTCACTGTGAAACATGATGGAATCTCACTGTGAAACATGATGGAATCTCACTGTGAAACATGATGAAATCTCACCGTGAAACATGATGGAATCTCACAGTGAAACATGATGGAATCACACCTTGAGACATGATGGAATCCCACCATGAAACATGATGGAATCTTACAGTGAAACATGATGGAATCTCACAGAGAAACATGATGGAATCTCACAGTGAAACATGATGGAATCTCACTGTGAAACATGATGGAATCTCACTGAAAAACATGATGGAATCTCATTGTGAAACATGATGGAATCTCGCTGTGAAATATGATGGAATCTCACTGAGAACCATGAAAGAATCACACGGTGAAACATGATGGAATCTCACTGTGAAACATGACGGAATCTCACTGTGAAACATGACGGAATCTCACAGTGAAACATGATGAAATCTCACTGTGAAACATGATGGAATCTCACAGTGAAACATGATGGAATCACAACGTGAATCTTGATGTAATCTCCCAGTGAAACATGATGGAATCTCACAGTGAATCATGATGGAATCACACCATGAGACATGATGGAATCTCACTGTGAAACATGATGGAATCTCACTGTGAAACATGATGGAATCTCACTGTGAAACATGATGGAATCTCACAGTGAAACATGATGGAATCTCACTGTGAAACATGATGGAATCTCACAGTGAAACATGATGGAATCTCACTGTGAAACATGATGGAATCTCACTGTGAAACATGATGGAATCTCACAGTGAAACATGATGGAATCTCACTGTGAAACATGATGGAATCTCACTGTGAAACATGATGGAATCTCACAGTGAAACATGATGGAATCTCACAGTGAAACATGATGGAATCTCACCTTGAGACATGATGGAATCTCACAGTGAAACATGGTGGAATCTCACTGTGAAACATGATGGAATCTCACAGTGAAATATGATGGAATCTCACTATGAAACATGATGGAATCTCACAGTGAAACATGATGGAATCTCACAGTGAAATATGATGGAATCTCACCATGAAACATGATGGAATCTCACAGTAACACATGAAGGAATCTCACTGTGAACCATGATGGAATCTCTCAGTGAATCATGATGGAATCTCACTGTGAAACATGAAGGAATCTCACTGTGAACCATGATGGAATCTCACAGTGAAACATGATGGAATCTCACTGTGAAACATGATGGAATCACAACGTGATACATGATGGAATCTCACCGTGAATCATGATGGAATCTCACAGTGAAACATGGAGGAATCTCACTGTGAAACATGATGGAATCACAATGTGAAACATGATGGAATCTCACTGTGAAACATGATGGAATCTCACTGTGAATCTTGATGGAATCTCACGTGAAACATGTTGGAATCTCACATTGAAACATGATGGAATCACACCTTGAGACATGATGGAATCTCACAGTAAAACATGGAGGAATCTCACTGTGAAACATGATGGAATCACAACGTGAAACATGATGGAATCTCACTGTGAAACATGGTGGAATCTCACTGTGAAACATGATGCAATCTCACAGTGAAACATGGTGGAATCACCCTGTGTAACATGATGGAATCTCACAGTGAAACATGATGGAATCTCACCGTGAAACATGATGGAATCACACTGTGAAATATGTTGGAATCTCACTGAGAAACATGATGGAATCTGACCGTGAAACATGATGGAATCACACTGTGAAACATGATGGAATCTCACTGTGAAACATGATGGAATCTCATTGTGAAACATGATGGAATCTCGCTGTGAAACATGATGGAATCTCACTGTGAACCATGAAAGAATCACACGGTGAAACATGATGGAATCTCACTGTGAAACATGATGGAATCTCACAGTGAAACATGATGGAATCACAACGTGAATCTTGATGTAATCTCCCCGTGAAACATGATGGAATCTCATAGTGAATCATGATGGAATCACACCTTGAGACATGATGGAATCACACGGTGAAACATGATGGAATCTCACTGTGAAACATGACGGAATCTCACAGTGAAACATGATGGAATCTCACCTTGAGACATGATGGAATCTCACAGTGAAACATGGTGGAATCTCACTGTGAAACATGACGGAATCTCACAGTGAAACATGATGGAATCTCACAGTGAAACATGATGGAATCTCACCGTGAAACATGATGGTATCTCACTGTGAAACCTGATGGAATCTCACAGTGAAACTTGATGAAATCTCACAGTGAAACATGATGGAATCTGACAGTGAAACTTGATGAAATGTCACAGTAATACATGATGGAATCTCACAGTAAAACATGATGGAATCTCACAGTGGAACATGATGAAATCTCACTGTGAAACAGGATGTAATCGCACCGTGAAAAATGATGGAATCTCACAGTGAATCATGATGGAATCTCACAGTGAAACATGATGGAATCTCACAGTGAAACATGATGGAATCTCACTGTGAAACATGATGGAATCTCACTGTGAAACACGGTGGAATCTCACCATCAAACATGATGGAATCTCACAGTGACACATGAAGGAATCTCACTGTGAACCATGATGGAATCTCACAGTGAAACATGATGGAATCTCACTGTGAAACATGAAGGAATCTCACTGTGAACCATGATGGAATCTCACAGTGAAACATGATGGAATCTCACTGTGAAACATGATGGAATAACAACGTGAAACATGATGGAAACTCACCGTGAATCATGATGGAATCTCGCAGTGAAACATGATGGAATCTCACAGTGAAACATGACGGAATCACACCTTGAGACATGATGGAATCTCACTGTGAAACATGATGGAATCTCACAGTGAAATATGATGGAATCTCACTATGAAACATGATGGAATCTCACAGTGAAACATGATGGAATCTCACAGTGAAATATGATGGAATCTCACCATGAAACATGATGGAACCTCACAGTGACACATGAAGGAATCTCACTGTGAACCATGATGGAATCTCTCAGTGAATCATGATGGAATCTCACTGTGAAATATGAAGGAATCTCACTGTGAACCATGATGGAATCTCACAGTGAAACATGATGGAATCTCACTGTGAAACATGATGGAATCACAACGTGATACATGATGGAATCTCACCGTGAATCATGATGGAATCTCACAGTGAAACATGGAGGAATCTCACTGTGAAACATGATGGAATCACAATGTGAAACATGATGGAATCTCACTGTGAAACATGATGGAATCTCACTGTGTATCTTGATGGAATCTCACGTGAAACATGTTGGAATCTCACATTGAAACAAGATGGAATCACACCTTGAGACATGATGGAATCTCACAGTAAAACATGGAGGAATCTCACTGTGAAACATGATGGAATCACAACGTGAAACATGATGGAATATCACGGTGAAACATGGTGGAATCTTATTGTGAAACATGATGGAATCTCACAGTGAAACATGATGGAATCTCACAGTGAAACATGATTAAATCTCACAGTGAAACATGATGGAATCTCGCGATGAAACATGATGAAACCTCACAGTAAAACATGATGGAATCTCACAGTAAAACATGATGGAATCTCACAGTGAAACATGATGGAATCTCACTGTGAAACATAATGGAATCTCACCGTGAAACATGATGGAATTTCACTGTGAAACATGATGGAATCTGACAGTGAAACATGATGAAATCTCACAGTAAAACATGATGGAATCTCACAGTAAAACATGATGGAATCTCACAGTGGAACATGATGAAATCTCACTGTGAAACATGATGGAATCTCACTGTGAAACATGATGGAATCTCACCGTGAAACATGATGGAATCTGACAGTGAAACATGATGAAATCTCACAGTGAAACATGATGGAATCTCACTGTGAAACATGATGGAATCTCACCGTGAAACATGATGGAATCTGACAGTGAAACATGATGAAATCTCACAGTGAAACATGATGAAATCTCGCCGTGAAACATGATGGAATCTCACAGTGAAACATGATGGAATCACACCTTGAGACATGATGGAATCTCACTGTGAAACATGATGGAATCTCACAGTGTAACATGGTGGAATCTCACTGTGAAACATGATGGAATCACAACGTGAAACATGATGAAATCCCGCAGTAAAACATGATGGAATCTCACAGTAAAACGTGATGGAATCTCACAGTGGAACATGATGGAATCGCACAGTGAAACATGATGGAATCTCACTGTGAAACATAATGGAATCTCACCGTGAAACATGATGGAATCTCACTGTGAAACATGATGAAATCTCACTGAGAAACTTGATGTAATCTCACCGTGAAACATGATGGAATTTCTCTGTGAAACATGATGGAATCTCACCATCAAACATGATGGAATCTCACTGTTAAACATGATGTAATCGCACCGTGAAACATGATGGAATCACACCTTGAGACATGATGGAATCTCACAGTGAAACATGATGGAATCTCACTGTGAAACATGATGGAATCTCACAGTGTAACATGGTGGAATCTCACTGTGAAACATGATGGAATCACAACGTGAAAGATGATGGAATCTCACCGTGAAACATGATGGAATCTGACAGTGAAACATGATGGAATCTCATTGTGAAACATGACGAAATCTCACTGTGAAACATGATGGAATCTGACAGTTAAACATGATGAAATCTCACAGTAAAACATGATGGAATCTCACAGTAAAACATGATGGAATCTCACAGTGAAACATGATGGAATCTGACAGTGAAACATGATGAAATCCCGCAGTAAAACATGATGGAATCTCACAGTAAAACGTGATGGAATCTCACAGTGGAACATGATGGAATCGCACAGTGAAACATGATGGAATCTCACTGTGAAACATAATGGAATCTCACCGTGAAACATGATGGAATCTCACTGTGAAACATGATGAAATCTCACTGAGAAACTTGATGTAATCTCACCGTGAAACATGATGGAATTTCTCTGTGAAACATGATGGAATCTCACCATCAAACATGATGGAATCTCACTGTTAAACATGATGTAATCGCACCGTGAAACATGATGGAATCACACAGTGAAACATGATGGAATCTCACCGTGAAACATGATGGAATCTCACCGTGAAATATCTTGGAATCTCACTGTGAAACATGATGGAATCTCACCGTGAAACATGATGGAATCTCACCGTGAATCATGATGGAATCTCACGGTGAAACAAGATGGAATCTCACTGTGAAATATGATGGAATCTCACAGTGAAGCATGATGGAATCACACCGCAAAACATGATGGAATCTGACAGTGAAACATGATGGAATCTCATTGTGAAACATGATGAAATCTCACAGTGAAACATGATGTAATCTCACAGTGAAACATGATGTAATCTCACAGTGAAACATGATGGAATCTCACTGTGAAACATGATGGAATCTCACTGTGAAACATGATGAAATCTCACAGTGTACAATGATGGAATCTCATCATGAATCATGATGGAATCTCACAGTGAAACATGATGGAATCACACCTTGAGACATGATGGAATCTCACAGTGAAACATGATGGAATCTCACTGTGAAACATGATGGAATCTCACAGTGTAACATGGTGGAATCTCACTGTGAAACATGATGGAATCACAACGTGAAACATGATGGAATCTCACCGTGAAACATGATGGAATCTCACCGTGATTCATGAAGGAATCTCACAGTGAAACATGATGGAATCTCACAGTGAAACATGATGGAATCACAACGTGAATCTTGATGGAATCTCACCGTGAAACATGATGGAATCTAACAGTGAAACATGATGGAATCACAACGTGAATCTTGATGGAATCTCACCGTGAAACATGATGGAATCTCACAGTGTAACATGGTGGAATCTCACTGTGGAACATGATGGAATCTCACTGTGAAACATGATGGAATCTCACTGTGAAACATAATGGAATCTCACCGTGAAACATGATGGAATCTCACAGTGAAACAAGATGGAGTCACAACGTGAATCTTGATGGAATCTCACCGTGAAACATGATGGAATCTCACAGTGTAACATGGTGGAATCTCACTGTGAAACATGATGGAATCACAACGTGAAACATGATGGAATCTCACCGTGAAACATGATGGAATCTGACAGTGAAACATGATGGAATCTCATTGTGAAATATGATGAAATCTCACTGTGAAACATGATGGAATCTCACAGTGAAACATGATGGAATCTGACAGTGAAACATGATGAAATCTCACAGTAAAACATGATGGAATCTCACAGTGAAACATGATGGAATCTCACAGTGAAACATGATGGAATCTCACTGTGAATCTTGATAGAATCTCACGTGAAACATGTTGGAATCTTACAGTGAAACATGATGGAATCTCACAGAGAAACATGGTGGAATATCACAGTGAAACATGATGGAATCTCACTGTGAAACATGATGGAATCTCACTGTGAAACATGATGGAATCTCATTGTGAAACATGATGGAATCTCGCTGTGAAACATGATGGAATCTCACTGTGAAACATGATGGAATCTCACTGTGAAACATGATGAAATCTCACTGTGAATCATGATGGAATCACACCGTGAAACATGATGGAATCTCACCGTGAAACATGATGGAATCTCACAGTGAAACATGATGGAATCTCACAGCGAAACATGATGGAATCTCACCGTGAAACATGATGGAATCTCATCATGAATCATGATGGAATCTCACTGTGAAACATTATGGAATCTCACAGTGAAACATGATGGAATCTCACAGCGAAACATGATGGAATCTCACCGTGAAACATGATGGAATCTCATCATGAATCATGATGGAATCTCACAGTGAAACATGATGGAATCACACCTTGAGACATGATGGAATCTCACAGTGAAACATGATGGAATCTCACTGTGAAACATGATGGAATCTCACAGTGTAACATGGTGGAATCTCACTGTGAAACATGATGGAATCACAACGTGAAACATGATGGAATCTCACCGTGAAACATGATGGAATCTCACCGTGATTCATGAAGGAATCTCACAGTGAAACATGATGGAATCTCACAGTGAAACATGATGGAATCACAACGTGAATCTTGATGGAATCTCACCGTGAAACATGATGGAATCTAACAGTGAAACATGATGGAATCACAACGTGAATCTTGATGGAATCTCACCGTGAAACATGATGGAATCTCACAGTGTAACATGGTGGAATCTCACTGTGGAACGTGATGGAATCTCACTGTGAAACATGATGGAATCTCACTGTGAAACATAATGGAATCTCACCGTGAAAGATGATGGAATCTCACAGTGAAACAAGATGGAGTCACAACGTGAATCTTGATGGAATCTCACCGTGAAACATGATGGAATCTCACAGTGTAACATGGTGGAATCTCACTGTGAAACATGATGGAATCACAACGTGAAACATGATGGAATCTCACCGTGAAACATGATGGAATCTGACAGTGAAACATGATGGAATCTCATTGTGAAATATGATGAAATCTCACTGTGAAACATGATGGAATCTCACAGTGAAACATGATGGAATCTGACAGTGAAACATGATGAAATCTCACAGTAAAACATGATGGAATCTCACAGTGAAACATGATGGAATCTCACAGTGAAACATGATGGAATCTCACTTGTGAAACATGATGGAATCTCACAGTGAAACATGATGGAATCTCACAGTGAATCATGATGGAATCTCACGGTGAAACATGAAGGAATCTCACAGTGAAAAATGATGGAATCTCACAGTGAAACATGATGGAATCTCACTTGTGAAACATGATGGAATCTCACTGTGAAACATGATGGAATCTCACTGTGAAACATGATGAAATGACACCGTGAAACATGATGGAATCTCACAGTGAAACATGATGGAATCTCACTTGTGAAACATGATGGAATCTCACTGTGAAACATGATGGAATCTCACTGTGAAACATGATGAAATGACACCATGAAACATGATGGAATCTTACAGTGAAACATGATGGAATATCACAGTGAAACATGATGGAATCTCACTGTGAAACATGATGGAATCTCACTGTGAAACATGATGGAATCACACCGTGAAACATGATGAAATGACACCGTGAAACATGATGGAATCTCACAGTGAAACATGATGGAATCACACCTTGAGACATGATGGAATCGCACCATGAAACATGATGGAATCTCACAGAGAAACATGGTGGAATATCACAGTGAAACATGATGGAATCTCACTGTGAAACATGATGGAATCTCACTGTGAAACATGATGGAATCTCATTGTGAAACATGATGGAATCTCGCTGTGAAACATGATGGAATCTCACTGTGAAACATGATGGAATCTCACTGTGAAACATGATGAAATGACACCGTGAAACATGTTGGAATCTCACAGTGAAACATGATGGAATCACACCTTGAGACATGATGGAATCGCACCATGAAACATGATGGAATCTCACAGAGAAACATGGTGGAATATCACAGTGAAACATGATGGAATCTCACTGTGAAACATGATGGAATCTCATTGTGAAACATGATGGAATCTCGCTGTGAAACATGATGGAATCTCACTGTGAAACATGATGGAATCTCACTGTGAAACATGATGGAATCTCATTGTGAAACATGATGGAATCTCGCTGTGAAACATGATGGAATCTCACTGTGAAACATGATGGAATCTCACTGTGAAACATGATGGAATCTCACCGTCAAACATGATGGAATCTCACAATGAAACATGATGGAATCTCACTGTGAAACATGATGAAATCTCACTGTGAATCATGATGGAATCACACCGTGAAACATGATGGAATCTCACCGTGAAACATGATGGAATCTCACAGTGAAACATGATGGAATCTCACAGCGAAACATGATGGAATCTCACCGTGAAACATGATGGAATCTCATCATGAATCATGATGGAATCTCACAGTGAAACATTATGGAATCTCACAGTGAAACATGATGGAATCTCACAGCGAAACATGATGGAATCTCACCGTGAAACATGATGGAATCTCATCATGAATCATGATGGAATCTCACAGTGAAACATGATGGAATCTCACCGTGAATCATGAAGGAATCTCACTGTGAAACATGATGAAATCTCACTGTGAAACATGATGGAATCACACCGTGAAACATGATGGAATCTCACCGTGAAACATGATGGAATCTCACAGTGAAACATGATGGAATCTCACAGCGAAACATGATGGAATCTCACCGTGAAACATGATGGAATCTCATCATGAATCATGATGGAATCTCACAGTGAAACATGATGGAATCTCACCGTGAATCATGAAGGAATCTCACAGTGAAACATGATGGAATCACAATGTGAATATTGATGGAATCTCACCGTGAAACATGATGGAATCTCACAGTGAAACATGATGGAATCTCACCGTGAAACATGATGGAATCTGACAGTGAAACATGATGAAATCTCACAGTGAAACATGATGAAATCTCGCCGTGAAACATGATGGAATCTCACAGTGAAACATGATGGAATCACACCTTGAGACATGATGGAATCTCACAGTGAAACATGATGGAATCTCACTGTGAAACATGATGGAATCTCACAGTGTAACATGGTGGAATCTCACTGTGAAACATGATGGAATCACAACGTGAAACATGATGGAATCTCACCGTGAAACATGATGGAATCTGACAGTGAAACATGATGGAATCTCATTGTGAAACATGATGAAATCTCACTGTGAAACATGATGGAATCTGACAGTGAAACATGATGAAATCTCACAGTAAAACATGATGGAATCTCACAGTAAAACATGATGGAATCTCACAGTGAAACATGATGGAATCTGGCAGTGAAACATGATGAAATCCCGCAGTAAAACATGATGGAATCTCACAGTAAAACGTGATGGAATCTCACAGTGGAACATGATGGAATCGCACAGTGAAACATGATGGAATCTCACTGTGAAACATGATGAAATCTCACTGAGAAACTTGATGTAATCTAAACCGTGAAACATGATGGAATTTCTCTGTGAAACATGATGGAATCTCACCATCAAACATGATGGAATCTCACTGTTAAACATGATGTAATCGCACCGTGAAACATGATGGAATCACACCTTGAGACATGATAGAATCTCACAGTGAAACATGATGGAATCTCACTGTGAAACATGATGGAATCTCACAGTGTAACATGGTGGAATCTCACTGTGAAACATGATGGAATCACAACATGAAACATGATGGAATCTCACCGTGAAACATGATGGAATCTGACAGTGAAACATGATGGAATCTCATTGTGAAACATGATGAAATCTCACTGTGAAACATGATGGAATCTGACAGTTAAACATGATGAAATCTCACAGTAAAACATGATAGAATCTCACAGTAAAACATGATGGAATCTCACAGTGAAACATGATGGAATCTGACAGTGAAACATGATGAAATCCCGCAGTAAAACATGATGGAATCTCACAGTAAAACGTGATGGAATCTCACAGTGGAACATGATGGAATCGCACAGTGAAACATGATGGAATCTCACTGTAAAACATAATGGAATCTCACCGTGAAACATGATGGAATCTCACTGTGAAACATGATGAAATCTCACTGAGAAACTTGATGTAATCTCACCGTGAAACATGATGGAATTTCTCTGTGAAACATGATGGAATCTCACCATCAAACATGATGGAATCTCACTGTTAAACATGATGTAATCGCACCGTGAAACATGATGGAATCACACCTTGAGACATGATGGAATCTCACAGTGAAACATGATGGAATCTCACTGTGAAACATGATGGAATCTCACAGTGAAACATGGTAGAATCTCGCCGTGAAACATGATGGAATCTCACTGTGAAATATGATGGAATCTCACTGTGAAACATGGTGGAATCTCACCGTGAAACATGATGGAATCTCACCGTGAATCATGATGGAATCTCACGGTGAAACAAGATGGAATCTCACTGTGAAATATGATGGAATCTCACAGTGAAACATGATGGAATCACACCGCAAAACATGATGGAATCTGACAGTGAAACATGATGGAATCTCATTGTGAAACATGATGAAATCTCACAGTGAAACATGATGTAATCTCACAGTGAAACATGATGTAATCTCACAGTGAAACATGATGGAATCTCACTGTGAAACATGATGGAATCTCACTGTGAAACATGATGAAATCTCACAGTGAAACATGATGGAATCTCACAGTGAAACATGATGGAATCTCATCGTGAATCATGATGGAATCTCACAGTGAAACATGATGGAATCTCACAGTGAAACATGATGGAATCACAACGTGAATCTTGATGGAATCTCACCGTGAAACATGATGGAATCTCACAGTGAAACATGATGGAATCACAACGTGAATCTTGATGGAATCTCACCGTGAAACATGATGGAATCTCACAGTGAAACATGATGGAGTCACAACGTGAATCTTGATGGAATCTCACCGTGAAACATGATGGAATCTCACAGTGTAACATGGTGGAATCTCACTGTGAAACATGATGGAATCACAACGTGAAACATGATGGAATCTCACCGTGAAACATGATGGAATCTGACAGTGAAACATGATGAAATCTCACAGTAAAACATGATGGAATCTCACAGTAAAACATGATGGAATCTCACAGTGAAACATGATGGAATCTCATTGTGAAATATGATGAAATCTCACTGTGAAACATGATGGAATCTCACAGTGAAACATGATGGAATCTGACAGTGAAACATGATGAAATCTCACAGTAAAACATGATGGAATCTCACAGTAAAACATGATGGAATCTCACAGTGAAACATGATGGAATCTCACTTGTGAAACATGATGGAATCTCACAGTGAAACATGATGGAATCTCACAGTGAATCATGATGGAATCTCACGGTGAAACATGACGGAATCTCACAGTGAAACATGATGGAATCTCACTTGTGAAACATGATGGAATCTCACTGTGAAACATGATGGAATCTCACTGTGAAACATGATGAAATCTCACCGTGAAACATGATGGAATCTCACAGTGAAACATGATGGAATCACACCTTGAGACATGATGGAATCTCACAGTGAAACATGATGGAATCTCATTGTGAAATATGATGAAATCTCACTGTGAAACATGATGGAATCTCACAGTGAAACATGATGGAATCTCACAGTGAAACATGATGAAATCTCACAGTAAAACATGATGGAATCTCACAGTAAAACATGATGGAATCTCACAGTGAAACATGATGGAATCTCACTTGTGAAACATGATGGAATCTCACAGTGAAACATGATGGAATCTCACAGTGAATCATGATGGAATCTCACGGTGAAACATGAAGGAATCTCACAGTGAAACATGATGGAATCTCACAGTGAAACATGATGGAATCTCACTTGTGAAACATGATGGAATCTCACTGTGAAACATGATGGAATCTCACTGTGAAACATGATGAAATCACACCGTGAAACATGATGGAATCTTACAGTGAAACATGATGGAATCTCACAGAAAAACATGGTGGAATATCACAGTGAAACATGATGGAATCTCACTGTGAAACATGATGGAATCTCACTGTGAAACATGATGGAATCTCACTGTGAAACATGATGGAATCTCACCGTGAAACATGATGGAATCTCACTGTGAAACATGATGGAATCTCACTGTGTAACATGACGGAATCTCACAGTGAAACATAATGGAATCTCACTGTGAAACATGATGGAATCTCACCGTCAAACATGATGGAATCTCACAATGAAACATGATGGAATCTCACTGTGAAACATGATGAAATCTCACTGTGAAACATGATGGAATCACACCGTGAAACATGATGGAATCTCACCGTGAAACATGATGGAATCTCACAGTGAAACATGATGGAATCTCACAGCGAAACATGATGGAATCTCACCGTGAAACATGACGGAATCTCATCATGAATCATGATGGAATCTCACTGTGAAACATGATGGAATCTCACTGTGAAACATGATGAAATCACACCGTGAAACATGATGGAATCTCACTGTGAAACATGATGGAATCTCACTGTGAAACATGATGAAATCACACCGTGAAACATGATGGAATCTTACAGTGAAACATGATGGAATCTCACAGAGAAACATGGTGGAATATCACAGTGAAACATGATGGAATCTCACTGTGAAACATGATGGAATCTCACTGTGAAACATGATGGAATCTCATTGTGAAACATGATGGAATCTCGCTGTGAAACATGATGGAATCTCACTGTGAAACATGATGGAATCTCACCGTGAAACATGATGGAATCTCACTGTGAAACATGATGGAATCTCACTGTGAAACATGACGGAATCTCACAGTGAAACATAATGGAATCTCACTGTGAAACATGATGGAATCTCACCGTCAAACATGATGGAATCTCACAATGAAACATGATGGAATCTCACTGTGAAACATGATGAAATCTCACTGTGAAACATGATGGAATCACACCGTGAAACATGATGGAATCTCACCGTGAAACATGATGGAATCTCACAGTGAAACATGATGGAATCTCACAGCGAAACATGATGGAATCTCACCGTGAAACATGATGGAATCTCACCGTGAAACATGATGGAATCTCATCATGAATCATGATGGAATCTCACAGTGAAACATTATGGAATCTCACAGTGAAACATGATGGAATCTCACAGCGAAACATGATGGAATCTCACCGTGAAACATGATGGAATCTCATCATGAATCATGATGGAATCTCACAGTGAAACATGATGGAATCTCACCGTGAATCATGAAGGAATCTCACAGTGAAACATGATGGAATCACAATGTGAATATTGATGGAATCTCACCGTGAAACATGATGGAATCTCACAGTGAAAGATGATGGAATCACAACGTGAATCTTGATGGAATCTCACCGTGAAACATGATGGAATCTCACAGTGAAACATGATGGAGTCACAACGTGAATCTTGATGGAATCTCACCGTGAAACATGATGGAATCTCACAGTGTAACATGGTGGAATCTCACTGTGAAACATGATGGAATCACAACGTGAAACATGATGGAATCTCACCGTGAAACATGATGGAATCTGACAGTGAAACATGATGGAATCTCATTGTGAAATATGATGAAATCTCACTGTGAAACATGATGGAATCTCACCGTGAAACATGATGGAATCTGACAGTGAAACATGATGAAATCGCACAGTAAAACATGATGGAATCTCACAGTGGAACCTGATGGAATCTCACTCTGAAACATAATGGAATCTCACCGTGAAACATGATGGAATCTCACTGTGAAACATGATGAAATCTCACTGAGAAACATGATGTAATCGCACCGTGAAACATGATGGAATCTGACAGTGAAACATGATGGAATTTCTCTGTGAAACATGATGGAATCTCACTGTGAAACATGATGGAATCTCACAGTGGAACCTGATGGAATCTCACGGTGAATCATGATGGAATCTCACCGTGAAACATGATGGAATCTCACCATGAAACATGATGGAATCTCACCATGAAACATGATGGAATCTCACCGTGAAACATGATGGAATCTCACCATGAAACATGATGGAATCTCACCATGAAACATGATGGAATCTCACCGTGAAACATGATGGAATCTCACCATGAAACATGATGGAATCTCACCATGAAACATGATGGAATCTCACAGTGGAACCTGATGGAATCTCACGGTGAATCATGATGGAATCTCACATTAAAACATGATGGAATCTCACCATGAAACATGATGGAATCTCACCATGAAACATGATGGAATCTCACCGTGAAACATGATGGAATCTCACCATGAAACATGATGGAATCTCACCATGAAACATGATGGAATCTCACCGTGAAAGATGATGGAACCTCACTGTGAAACATGATGTAATCGCACCGTGAAACATGATGGAATCTCACGGTGAAACATGATGGAATCTCTCTGTGAAACATGATGGAATCTCACAGTGAAACATGATGGAATCTCACTGTGAAACATGATGGAATCTCACTGTGAAACATGATGAAATCTCACAGTGAAACATGATGGAATCACACCTTGAGACATGATGGAATCTCACAGTGAAGCATGATGGAATCTCACTGTGAAACATGATGGAATCTCACAGTTAAACATGATGAAATCTCACAGTGAAGCATGATGGAATCTCACTGTGAAACATGATGGAATCTCACTGTGAAACATGATGGAATCTCACTGTGAAACATGATGGAATCTCACAGTGAAACATGATGAAATCTCACAGTAAAACATGATGGAATCTCACAGTAAAACATGATGGAATCTCACAGTGAAACATGATGGAATCTGACAGTGAAACATGATGAAATCCCACAGTAAAACATGATGGAATCTCACAGTAAAACGTGATGGAATCTCACAGTGGAACATGATGGAATCGCACAGTGAAACATGATGGAATCTCACTGTGAAACATAATGGAATCTCACCGTGAAACATGATGGAATTTCTCTGTGAAACATGATGGAATCACACCGTGAAACATGATGCAATCTCACAGTGAAACATGATGGAATCTCACCGTGAAACATGATGGAATCTCACGGTGAAACATGATGGAATCTCACTGTAAAATATGATGGAATCTCACCGTGAAACATGATGGAATCTCACCGTGAAACATGATGGAATCTCACCGTGAATCATGATGGAATCTCACGGTGAAACAAGATGGAATCTGACCGTGAATCATGATGGAATCTCACCGTGAAACATGATGGAATCTCACCGTAAAACATGATGGAATCTCACAGTGAAACATGATGGAATCTCACCGTGAAACATGATGGAATCTCACCGTGAAACATGATGGAATCTCACTGTGAAATATGATGGAATCTCACTGTGAAACATGATGGAATCTCACCGTGAAACATGATGGAATCTCACCGTGAATCATGATGGAATGTCACGGTGAAACAAGATGGAATCTCACAGTGAAATATGATGGAATCTCAATGTGAAACATGATATATCACACAGTGAAACATGATGGAATCTCACTGTGAAACATGATGGAATCTCACAGTGAAACATGATGGAATCTCACTGTGAAACATGATGGAATCTCATTGTGAAACATGATGAAATCTCACAGTCAAACATGATGGAATCTCACAGTTAAACATAATGGAATCTCACAGCGAAACATGATGGAATCTCACCGTGAAACATGATGGAATCTCACCGTGAAACATGATGGAATCTCACTGTGAAATATGATGGAATCTCACTGTGAAAAATGATGGAATCTCACCGTGAAACATGATGGAATCTCACCGTGAATCATGATGGAATCTCACGGTGAAGCAAGATGGAATCTCACAGTGAAACATGATGGAATCTCACTGTGAAACATGATGAAATCTCACAGTCAAACATGATGGAATCTCACAGTTAAACATAATGGAATCTCACAGCGAAACATGATGGAATCTCACCGTGAAACATGATGGAATCTCACCGTGAAACATGATGGAATCTCACTGTGAAATATGATGGAATCTCACTGTGAAACATGATGGAATCTCAACGTGAAACATGATGGAATCTCACCGTGAATCATGATGGAATCTCACGGTGAAACAAGATGGAATCTCGCTGTGAAACATAATGGAATCTCACCGTGAAACATGATGGAATCTCACTGTGAAACATGATGAAATCTCACTGAGACACATGATGGAATCACACCGTAAAACATGATGGAATCTCACAGTGAAACATGATGGAATCTCACAGTGAAACATGATGGAATCTCACCGTGAAACATGATGGAATCTCACAGTGAAACATGATGGAATCTCACTGTGAAACATGATGTAATCGCACCGTGAAACATGATGGAATCTCACAGTGAATCATGATGGTATCTCACGGTGAAACATGAAGGAGTCTCACAGTGAAACATGATGGAATCTCACAGTGAAACATGATGGAATCTCACTTGTGAAACATGATGGAATCTCACTGTGAAACATGATGGAATCTCACTGTGAAACATGATGAAATCTCACCGTGAAACATGATGGAATCTCACAGTGAAACATGATGGAATCACACCTTGAGACATGATGGAATCGCACCATGAAACATGATGGAATCTTAGAGTGAAACATGATGGAATCTCACAGAGAAACATGATGGAATATCACAGTGAAACATGATGGAATCTCACTGTGAAACATGATGGAATATCACAGTGAAACATGATGGAATCTCGCTGTGAAACATGATGGAATCTCACTGTGAACCATGAAAGAATCACACGTGAAACATGATGGAATCTCACTGTGAAACATGATGGAATCTCACTGTGAAACATGACGGAATCTCACAGTGAAACATAATGGAATCTCACTGTGAAACATGATGGAATCTCACCGTCAAACATGATGGAATCTCACAATGAAACATGATGGAATCTCACTGTGAAACATGATGAAATCTCACTGTGAAACATGATGGAATCACACTGTGAAACATGATGGAGTCTCACCGTGAAACATGATGGAATCTCACAGTGAAACATGATGGAATATCACAGCGAAACATGATGGAATCTCACCGTGAAACATGATGGAATCTCACCGTGAAACATGATGGAATCTCATCATGAATCATGATGGAATCTCACAGTGAAACATGATGGAATCTCACAGTGAAACATGATGGAATCTCACAGCGAAACATGATGAAATCTCACCGTGAAACATGATGGAATCTCATCATGAATCATGATGGAATCTCACAGTGAAACATGATGGAATCTCACCGTGAATCATGAAGGAATCTCACAGTGAAACATGATGGAATCTCACAGTGAAACATGATGGAATCACAACGTGAATCTTGATGGAATCTCACCGTGAAACATGATGGAATCTCACAGTGAAACATGATGGAATCACAACGTGAATCTTGATGGAATCTCACCGTGAAACATGATGGAATCTCACAGTGAAACATGATGGAGTCACAACGTGAATCTTGATGGAATCTCACTGTGAAACATGGTGGAATCTCACTGTGAAACATGATGGAATCACAACGTGAAACATGATGGAATCTCACTGTGAAACATGGTGGAATCTCACTGTGAAACATGATGGAATCTCACAGTGTAACATGGTGGAATCTCACTGTGAAACATGATGGAATCACAACGTGAAACATGATGGAATCTCAACGTGAAACATGATGGAATCTGACAGTGAAACATGATGGAATCTCATTGTGAAATATGATGAAATCTGACAGTGAAACATGATGAAATCTCACAGTAAAACATGACGGAATCTCACAGTAAAACATGATGGAATCTCACAGTGAAACATGATGGAATCTCACTTGTGAAACATGATGGAATCTCACAGTGAAACATGATGGAATCTCACAGTGAATCATGATGGAATCTCACAGTGAAACATGATGGAATCTCACTTGTGAAACATGATGGAATCTCACTGTGAAACATGATGGAATCTCACTGTGAAACATGATGAAATCTCACCGTGAAACATGATGGAATCTCACAGTGAAACATGATGGAATCTCACTGTGAAACATGATGGAATCACACCTTGAGACATGATGGAATCTCACAGAGAAACATGATGGAATATCACAGTGAAACATGATGGAATCTCACTGTGAAACATGATGGAATCTCACTGTGAAACATGATGGAATCTCATTGTGAAACATGATGGAATCTCGCTGTGAAACATGATGGAATCTCACTGTGAAACATGATGGAATCTCACTGTGAAACATGACGGAATCTCACAGTGAAACATGATGGAATCTCACCGTCAAACATGATGGAATCTCACAATGAAACATGATGGAATCTCACTGTGAAACATGATGAAATCTCACTGTGAAACATGATGGAATCACACCGTGAAACATGATGGAATCTCACCGTGAAACATGATGGAATCTCACAGTGAAACATGATGGAATCTCACAGCGAAACATGATGGAATCTCACAGTGAAACATGATGGAATCTCACAGTGAAACATGATGGAATCTCACCGTGAAACATGATGGAATCTCATCATGAATCATGATGGAATCTCACAGTGAAACATGATGGAATCTCACAGTGAAACATGATGGAATCTCACAGTGAAACATGATGGAATCTCACTGTGAAACATGATGGAACCTCATCATGAATCATGATGGAATCTCACAGTGAAACATGATGGAATCTCACCGTGAATCATGAAGGAATCTCACAGTGAAACATGATGGAATCTCACAGTGAAACATGATGGAATCACAATGTGAATATTGATGGAATCTCACCGTGAAACATGATGGAATCTCACAGTGAAACATGATGGAATCACAACGTGAATCTTGATGGAATCTCACCGTGAAACATGATGGAATCTCACAGTGAAACATGATGGAGTCACAACGTGAATCTTGATGGAATCTCACCGTGAAACATGATGGAATCTCACAGTGTAACATGGTGGAATCTCACTGTGAAACATGATGGAATCACAACGTGAAACATGATGGAATCTCACCGTGAAACATGATGGAATCTGACAGTGAAACATGATGGAATCTCATTGTGAAATATGATGAAATCTCACTGTGAAACATGATGGAATCTCACAGTGAAACATGATGGAATCTGACAGTGAAACATGATGAAATCTCACAGTAAAACATGATGGAATCTCACAGTAAAACATGATGGAATCTCACAGTGGAACCTAATGGAATCTCACTGTGAAACATAATGGAATCTCACCGTGAAACATGATGGAATCTCACTGTGAAACATGATGAAATCTCACTGAGAAACATGATGTAATCGCACCGTGAAACATGATGGAATCTCACAGTGAAACATGATGGAATCTCACTGTGAAACATGATGGAATCTCACAGTGGAACCTGATGGAATCTCACGGTGAATCATGATGGAATCTCACCGTGAAACATGATGGAATCTCACCATGAAACATGATGGAATCTCACCGTGAAACATGATGGAATCTCACCGTGAAACATGATGGAATCTCACCGTGAAACATGATGGAACCTCACTGTGAAATATGATGGAATCTCACTGTGAAACATGATGAACTCTCACTGTGAAACATGATGGTATCTCACTGTGAAACATAATGTAATCGCTCCGTGAAACATGATGGAATCTCACGGTGAAACATGATGGAATCTCTCTGTGAAACATGATGGAATCTCACAGTGAAACATGATGAAATCTCACAGTGAAACATGATGGAATCTCACTGTGAAAGATGATGGAATCTCACTGTGAAACATGATGAAATCTCACAGTCAAACATGATGGAATCTCACAGTGAAACATGATGGAATCACACCTTGAGACATGATGGAATCTCACAGTGAAACATGATGGAATCTCACTGTGAAACATGATGGAATCTCACAATGTAACATGGTGGAATCTCACTGTGAAACATGATGGAATCACTACGTGAAACATGATGGAATCTCACCGTGAAACATGATGGAATCTGACAGTGAAACATGATGGAATCTCATTGTGAAACATGATGGAATCTCACAGTGAAACATGATGGAATCTCACAGTGAAACATGATGAAATCTCACAGTGAAACATGATGGAATCTCGCGATGAAACGTGATGAAACCTCACAGTAAAACATGATGGAATCTCACAGTAAAACATGATGGAATCTCACAGTGGAACATGATGGAATCTCACAGTGAAACATGATGGAATCTCACTGTGAAACATAATGGAATCTCACCGTGAAACATGATGGAATCTGACAGTGAAACATGATGAAATCTCACAGTAAAACATGATGGAATCTCACAGTAAAACATGATGAAATCTCACTGTGAAACATGATGGAATCTCACTGTGAAACATGATGGAATCTCACTGTGAAACATGATGGAATCTCACTGTGAAACATGATGGAATCTCACCGTGAAACATGATGGAATCTGACAGTGAAACATGATGAAATCTCACAGTGCAACATGATGGAATCTCACTGTGAAACATGATGGAATCTCACCGTGAAACAT
Organism: Chiloscyllium plagiosum; assembly: GCF_037043375.1. Lineage (NCBI taxonomy): Eukaryota > Metazoa > Chordata > Chondrichthyes > Orectolobiformes > Hemiscylliidae > Chiloscyllium > Chiloscyllium plagiosum. The sequence continues at coordinate 49,760,698 of NW_028270161.1, forward strand.
GATGGAATCTGACAGTGAAACATGATGAAATCTCACAGTGAAACATGATGAAATCTCGCCGTGAAACATGATGGAATCTCACAGTGAAACATGATGGAATCACACCTTGAGACATGATGGAATCTCACAGTGAAACATGATGGAATCTCACTGTGAAACATGATGGAATCTCACAGTGTAACATGGTGGAATCTCACTGTGAAACATGATGGAATCACAACGTGAAACATGATGGAATCTCACCGTCAAACATGATGGAATCTGACAGTGAAACATGATGGAATCTCATTGTGAAACATGATGAAATCTCACTGTGAAACATGATGGAATCTGACAGCGAAACATGATGAAATCTCACAGTAAAACATGATGGAATCTCACAGTAAAACATGATGGAATCTCACAGTGAAACATGATGGAATCTGACAGTGAAACATGATGAAATCCCGCAGTAAAACATGATGGAATCTCACAGTAAAACGTGATGGAATCTCACAGTGGAACATGATGGAATCTCACCGTGAAACATGATGGAATCTGACAGTGAAACATGATGGAATCTCATTGTGAAATATGATGAAATCTCACTGTGAAACATGATGGAATCTCACAGTGAAACATGATGGAATCTGACAGTGAAACATGATGAAATCTCACAGTAAAACATGATGGAATCTCACAGTAAAACATGATGGAATCTCACAGTGGAACCTAATGGAATCTCACTGTGAAACATAATGGAATCTCACCGTGAAACATGATGGAATCTCACTGTGAAACATGATGAAATCTCACTGAGAAACATGATGCAATCGCACCGTGAAACATGATGGAATCTCACAGTGAAACATGATGGAATCTCACTGTGAAACATGATGGAATCTCACAGTGGAACCTGATGGAATCTCACGGTGAATCATGATGGAATCTCACCGTGAAACATGATGGAATCTCACCATGAAACATGATGGAATCTCACCGTGAAACATGATGGAATCTCACCGTGAAACATGATGGAATCTCACCGTGAAACATGATGGAACCTCACTGTGAAATATGATGGAATCTCACTGTGAAACATGATGAACTCTCACTGTGAAACATGATGGTATCTCACTGTGAAACATGATGTAATCGCTCCGTGAAACATGATGGAATCTCACGGTGAAACATGATGGAATCTCTCTGTGAAACATGATGGAATCTCACAGTGAAACATGATGAAATCTCACAGTGAAACATGATGGAATCTCACTGTGAAAGATGATGGAATCTCACTGTGAAACATGATGAAATCTCACAGTCAAACATGATGGAATCTCACAGTGAAACATGATGGAATCACACCTTGAGACATGATGGAATCTCACAGTGAAACATGATGGAATCTCACTGTGAAACATGATGGAATCTCACAGTGTAACATGGTGGAATCTCACTGTGAAACATGATGGAATCACTACGTGAAACATGATGGAATCTCACCGTGAAACATGATGGAATCTGACAGTGAAACATGATGGAATCTCATTGTGAAACATGATGGAATCTCACAGTGAAACATGATGGAATCTCACAGTGAAACATGATGAAATCTCACAGTGAAACATGATGGAATCTCGCGATGAAACGTGATGAAACCTCACAGTAAAACATGATGGAATCTCACAGTAAAACATGATGGAATCTCACAGTGGAACATGATGGAATCTCACAGTGAAACATGATGGAATCTCACTGTGAAACATAATGGAATCTCACTGTGAAACATGATGGAATCTCACTGTGAAACATGATGGAATCTGACAGTGAAACATGATGAAATCTCACAGTAAAACATGATGGAATCTCACAGTAAAACATGATGAAATCTCACTGTGAAACATGATGGAATCTCACTGTGAAACATGATGGAATCTCACTGTGAAACATGATGGAATCTCACTGTGAAACATGATGGAATCTCACCGTGAAACATGATGGAATCTGACAGTGAAACATGATGAAATCTCACAGTGAAACATGATGGAATCTCACTGTGAAACATGATGGAATCTCACCGTGAAACATGATGGAATCTGACAGTGAAACATGATGAAATCTCACAGTGAAACATGATGAAATCTCGCCGTGAAACATGATGGAATCTCACAGTGAAACATGATGGAATCACACCTTGAGACATGATGGAATCTCACAGTGAAACATGATGGAATCTCACTGTGAAACATGATGGAATCTCACAGTGTAACATGGTGGAATCTCACTGTGAAACATGATGGAATCACAACGTGAAACATGATGGAATCTCACCGTCAAACATGATGGAATCTGACAGTGAAACATGATGGAATCTCATTGTGAAACATGATGAAATCTCACTGTGAAACATGATGGAATCTGACAGTGAAACATGATGAAATCTCACAGTAAAACATGATGGAATCTCACAGTAAAACATGATGGAATCTCACAGTGAAACATGATGGAATCTGACAGTGAAACATGATGAAATCCCGCAGTAAAACATGATGGAATCTCACAGTAAAACGTGATGGAATCTCACAGTGGAACATGATGGAATCGCACAGTGAAACATGATGGAATCTCACTGTGAAACATGATGAAATCTCACTGAGAAACTTGATGTAATCTCACCGTGAAACATGATGGAATTTCTCTGTGAAACACGATGGAATCTCACCATCAAACATGATGGAATCTCACTGTTAAACATAATGGAATCTCACCGTGAAACATGATGGAATCTCACTGTGAAACATGATGAAATCTCACTGAGAAACTTGATGTAATCTCACCGTGAAACGTGATGGAATTTCTCTGTGAAACATGATGGAATCTCACCATCAAACATGATGGAATCTCACTGAGAAACTTGATGTAATCTCACCGTGAAACATGATGGAATTTCTCTGTGTAACATGATGGAATCTCACCATCAAACATGATGGAATCTCACTGTTAAACATGATGGAATCTCCCCGTAAAACATGATGGAATCTCACCGTGAAACATGATGGAATCTCACCGTGAATCATGATGGAATCTCACGGTGAAACAAGATGGAATCTCATAGTGAAACATGATGGAATCTCAATGTGAAACATGATGGAATCTCACAGTGAAACATGATGGAATCTCAATGTGAAACATGATGGAATCTCACAGTGAAACATGATGGAATCTCACTGTGAAACATGATGGAATCTCATTGTGAAACATGATGAAATCTCACAGTCAAACATGATGGAATCTCACAGTGAAACATGATGGAATCACACCTTGAGACATGATGGAATCTCACAGTGAAACATGATGGAATCTCACACTGTAACATGATGGAATCTCACTGTGAAACATGATGGAATCACAACGTGAAACATGATGGAATCTCACCGTGAAACATGATGGAATCTGACAGTGAAACATGATGGAATCTCATTGTGAAACATGATGAAATCTCACAGTAAAACATGATGGAATCTCACAGTGAAACATGATGGAATCTCACGGTGAAACATGATGAAACCTCACAGTAAAACATGATGGAATCTCAAAGTAAAACATGATGGAATCTCACAGTGGAACATGATGGAATCTCACAGTGAAACATGATGGAATCTCACTGTGAAACATAATGGAATCTTACCGTGAAACATGATGGAATCTCACTGTGAAACATGATGGAATCTCACAGTGAAACATGATGGAATCTGACAGTGAAACATGATGAAATCTCACAGTAAAACATGATGGAATCTCACAGTAAAACATGATGGAATCTCACAGTGGAACATGATGAAATCTCACTGTGAAACATGATGGAATCTCACTGTGAAACATGATGTAATCGCACGGTGAAATATGATGGAATCTCACAGTGAAACATGATGGAACCTCACTGTGAAACATGATGGAATCTCACTGTGAAACATGATGGAATCTCACTGTGAAACATGATGAAATCTCACCGTGAAACATGATGGAATCTGACAGTGAAACATGATGAAATCTCACAGTGAAACATGATGAAATCTCGCCGTGAAACATGATGGAATCTCACAGTGAAACATGATGGAATCACACCTGGAGACATGATGGAATCTCACAGTGAAACATGATGGAATCTCACTGTGAAACATGATGGAATCTCACAGTGTAACATGGTGGAATCTCACTGTGAAACATGATGGAATCACAACGTGAAACATGATGGAATCTCACCGTGAAACATGATGGAATCTGACAGTGAAACATGATGGAATCTCATTGTGAAACATGATGAAATCTCACTGTGAAACATGATGGAATCTGACAGTGAAACATGATGGAATCACACCTTGAGACATGATGGAATCTCACATTGAAACATGATGGAATCTCACTGTGAAACATGATGGAATCTCACAGTGTAACATGATGGAATCTCACTGTGAAACATGATGGAATCTCACAGTGTAACATGATGGAATCTCACTGTGAAACATGATGGAATCACAACGTGAAACATGATGGAATCTCACCGTGAAACATGATGGAATCTGACAGTGAAACATGATGGAATCTCATTGTGAAACATGATGGAATCTCACAGCGAAACATGATGGAATCTCACCGTGAAACATGATGGAATCTCACAGTGAAACATGATGGAATCTCACAGCGAAACATGATGGAATCTCACCGTGAATCATGATGGAATCTCACAGTGAAACATGATGGAATCTCACCGTGAATCATGAAGGAATCTCACAGTGAAACATGATGGAATCTCACAGTGAAACATGATGGAATCACAATGTGAATCTTGATGGAATCTCACCGTGAAACATGATGGAATCTCACAGTGAAACATGATGGAGTCACAACGTGAATCTTGATGGAATCTCACTGGTAAACATGATGGAATCTCACAGTGTAACATGGTGGAATCTCACTGTGAAACATGATGGAATCACAACGTGAAACATGATGGAATCTCACCGTGAAACATGATGGAATCTGACAGTGAAACATGATGGAATCTCATTGTGAAATATGATGAAATCTCACTGTGAAACATGATGGAATCTCATAGTGAAACATGATGGAATCTGACAGTGAAACATGATGAAATCTCACAGTAAAACATGATGGAATCTCACAGTAAAACATGATGGAATCTCACAGTGAAACATGATGGAATCTCACAGTGTAACATGATGGAATCTCACTGTGAAACATGATGGAATCACAACGTGAAACATGATGGAATCTCACCGTGAAACATGATGGAATCTGACAGTGAAACATGGTGGAATCTCATTGTGAAACATGATGAAATCTCACAGTAAAACATGATGGAATCTCACAGGAAAACATGATGGAATCTCACAGTGGAACATGATGGAATCTCACTGTGAAACATGATGGAATCTCACTGTGAAACATGCTGTAATCGCACGGTGAAACATGATGGAATCTCACAGTGAAACATGATGGAATCTCACTGTGAAACATGATGGAATCTCACTGTGAAACATGATGGAATCTCACTGTGAAACATGATGAAATCTCACCGTGAAACATGATGGCATCTCACCATGAAACATGATGGAATCACACCTTGAGACATGATGGAATCGCACCATGAAACATGTTGGAATCTTACAGTGAAACATGATGGAAACTCACTGTGAAACATGATGGAATCTCACTGTGAAACATGATGGAATCTCATTGTGAAACATGATGGAATCTCGCTGTGAAACATGATGGAATCTCACTGTGAAACATGACGGAATCTCCAGTGAAACATGATGGAATCTCACTGTGAAACATGATGGAATCTCATTGTCAAACATGATGGAATCTCACAATGAAACATGATGGAATCTCACTGTGAAACATGATGAAATCTCACTGTGAAACATGATGGAATCACACCGTTAAACATGATGGATTCTCACCGTGAAACATGATGGAATCTCACAGTGAAACATGATGGAATCTCACAGCGAAACATGATGGAATCTCACCGTGAAACATGATGGAATCTCACAGTGAAATATGATGGAATCTCACGGTGAAACATGATGGAATCTCATCATGAATCATGATGGAATCTCACAGTGAAACATGATGGAATCTCACAGTGAAACATGATGGAATCTCATAGCGAAACATGATGGAATCTCACCGTGAAACATGATGGAATCTCACAGTGAAACATGATGGAATCTCACAGCGAAACATGATGGAATCTCACCGTGAATCATGATGGAATCTCACATTGAAACATGATGGAATCTCACAGCGAAAAATGATGGAATCTCACCATGAATCATGATGGAATCTCACAGTGAAACATGATGGAATCTCACAGTGAAATATGATGGAATCTCACAGCGAAACATGATGGAATCTCACCGTGAATCATGATGGAATCTCACTGTGAAACATGATGGAATCTCACTGTGAAACATGATGGAATCTCATTGTGAAACATGATGGAATCTCGCTGTGAAACATGATGGAATCTCACTGTGAAACATGACGGAATCTCCAGTGAAACATGATGGAATCTCACTGTGAAACATGATGGAATCTCATTGTCAAACATGATGGAATCTCACAATGAAACATGATGGAATCTCACTGTGAAACATGATGAAATCTCACTGTGAAACATGATGGAATCACACCTTTAAACATGATGGATTCTCACCGTGAAACATGATGGAATCTCACAGTGAAACATGATGGAATCTCACAGCGAAACATGATGGAATCTCACCGTGAAACATGATGGAATCTCACAGTGAAATATGATGGAATCTCACCGTGAAACATGATGGAATCTCATCATGAATCATGATGGATTCTCACAGTGAAACATGATGGAATCTCACAGTGAAACATGATGGAATCTCATAGCGAAACATGATGGAATCTCACCGTGAAACATGATGGAATCTCACAGTGAAACATGATGGAATCTCACAGCGAAACATGATGGAATCTCACCGTGAATCATGATGGAATCTCACATTGAAACATGATGGAATCTCACAGCGAAACATGATGGAATCTCACCATGAATCATGATGGAATCTCACAGTGAAACATGATGGAATCTCACCGTGAAACATGATGGAATCTCACAGTGAAACATGATGGAATCACAACGTGAATCTTGATGGAATCTCACCGTGAAACATGATGGAATCTCACAGTGAAACATGATGGAATCACAATGTGAATCTTGATGGAATCTCACCGTGAAACATGATGGAATCTCACAGTGAAACCTGACGGAATCTCACAGTGAAACATGATGGAATCTCACAGTGAAACATGACGGAATCTCACAGTGAAACATGATGGAATCTCACTGTGAAACATGATGGAATCTCACCGTCAAACATGATGGAATCTCACAATGAAACATGATGGAATCTCACTGTGAAACATGATGAAATCTCACTGTGAAACATGATGGAATCTCACAATGAAACATGATGGAATCTCACAATGAAACATGATGGAATCTCACAATGAAACATGATGGATTCTCACCGTGAAACATGATGGAATCTCACAGTGAAACATGATGGAATCTCACAACGAAACATGATGGAATCTCACCGTGAAACATGATGGAATCGCACCGTGAAACATGATGGAATCTCACAGTGAAATATGATGGAATCTCACCGTGAAACATGATGGAATCTCATCATGAATCATGATGGAATCTCACAGTGAAACATGATGGAATCTCACAGTGAAACATGATGGAATCTCACAGCGAAACATGATGGAATCTCACCGTGAAACATGATGGAATCTCGTCATGAATCATGATGGAATCTCACAGTGAAACATGATGGAATCACAATGTGAATCTTGATGGAATCTCACTGTGAAACATGATGGAATCACACCGTGAAACATGATGGAATCTGACAGTGAAACATGATGGAATCTCATTGTGAAACATGATGGAATCTCACCGTGAAACATGATGGAATCTCACCGTGAAACATGATGGAATCTCGCAGTGAAACATGATGGAATCTCCCTGTGAAACATGACGGAAGCTCACAGTGAAACATGATGGAATCTCACAATGAAACATGATGGAATCTCACTGTGAAACATGATGAAATCTCACAGTCAAACATGATGGAATCTCACAGTGAAACATGATGGAATCACACCTTGAGACATGATGGAATCTCACTGTGAAACATGATGGAATCTCACAGTGTAACATGATGGAATCTCACTGTGAAACATGATGGAATCACAACGTGAAACATGATGGAATCTGACAGTGAAACATGATGGAATCTCATTGTGAAACATGATGAAATCTCACAGTAAAACATGATGGAATCTCACAGTGAAACATGATGGAATCTCACGGTGAAACATGATGAAACCTCACAGTAAAACATGATTGAATCTCACAGTAAAACATGATGGAATCTCACAGTGGAACATGATGAAAACCCGCAGTAAAACATGATGGAATCTCACAGTAAAACGTGATGGAACCTCACAGTGAAACATGATGGAATCTCACTGTGAAACATCATGGAATCTCACCGTGAAACATGATGGAATCTCACTGTGAAACATGATGAAATCTCACTGAGAAACTTGATGTAATCTCACCGTGAAACATGATGGAATTTCTCTGTGAAACATGATGGAATCTCACCATCAAACATGATGGAATCTCACTGTGAAACATAATGGAATCTCACCGTGAAACATGATGGAATCTCACCGTGAAACATGATGGAATCTGACACTGAAACATGATGGAATCTCATTGTGAAACATGATGGAATCTCACCGTGAAACATGATGGAATCTGACAGTGAAACATGATGGAATCTCACTGTGAAACATGATGTAATCTCACTGTGAAACATGATGGAATCACACCGTGAAACATGATGGATTCTCACCGTGAAACATGATGGAATCTCACAGTGAAACATGATGGAATCTCACAGCGAAACATGATGTAATCTCACTGTGAAACATGATGGAATCTCACTGTGAAACATGATGAAATCTCACCGTGAAACATGATGGCATCTCACCGTGAAACATGATGGAATCACACCTTGAGACATGATGGAATCGCACCATGAAACATGTTGGAATCTTACAGTGAAACATGATGGAAACTCACTGTGAAACATGATGGAATCTCACTGTGAAACATGATGGAATCTCATTGTGAAACATGATGAAATCTCGCTGTGAAACATGATGGAATCTCACTGTGAAACATGACGGAATCTCCAGTGAAACATGATGGAATCTCACTGTGAAACATGATGGAATCTCATTGTCAAACATGATGGAATCTCACAATGAAACATGATGGAATCTCACTGTGAAACATGATGAAATCTCACTGTGAAACATGATGGAATCACACCGTTAAACATGATGGATTCTCACCGTGAAACATGATGGAATCTCACAGTGAAACTTGATGGAATCTCACAGCGAAACATGATGGAATCTCACCGTGAAACATGATGGAATCTCACAGTGAAATATGATGGAATCTCACGGTGAAACATGATGGAATCTCATCATGAATCATGATGGAATCTCACAGTGAAACATGATGGAATCTCACAGTGAAACATGATGGAATCTCATAGCGAAACATGATGGAATCTCACCGTGAAACATGATGGAATCTCACAGTGAAACATGATGGAATCTCACAGCGAAACATGATGGAATCTCACCGTGAATCATGATGGAATCTCACATTGAAACATGATGGAATCTCACAGCGAAAAATGATGGAATCTCACCATGAATCATGATGGAATCTCACAGTGAAACATGATGGAATCTCACAGTGAAATATGATGGAATCTCACAGCGAAACATGATGGAATCTCACCGTGAATCATGATGGAATCTCACTGTGAAACATGATGGAATCTCACTGTGAAACATGATGGAATCTCATTGTGAAACATGATGGAATCTCGCTGTGAAACATGATGGAATCTCACTGTGAAACATGACGGAATCTCCAGTGAAACATGATGGAATCTCACTGTGAAACATGATGGAATCTCATTGTCAAACATGATGGAATCTCACAATGAAACATGATGGAATCTCACTGTGAAACATGATGAAATCTCACTGTGAAACATGATGGAATCACACCGTTAAACATGATGGATTCTCACCGTGAAACATGATGGAATCTCACAGTGAAACATGATGGAATCTCACAGCGAAACATGATGGAATCTCACCGTGAAACATGATGGAATCTCACAGTGAAATATGATGGAATCTCACCGTGAAACATGATGGAATCTCATCATGAATCATGATGGATTCTCACAGTGAAACATGATGGAATCTCACAGTGAAACATGATGGAATCTCATAGCGAAACATGATGGAATCTCACCGTGAAACATGATGGAATCTCACAGTGAAACATGATGGAATCTCACAGCGAAACATGATGGAATCTCACCGTGAATCATGATGGAATCTCACATTGAAACATGATGGAATCTCACAGCGAAACATGATGGAATCTCACCATGAATCATGATGGAATCTCACAGTGAAACATGATGGAATCTCACCGTGAAACATGATGGAATCTCACAGTGAAACATGATGGAATCACAACGTGAATCTTGATGGAATCTCACCGTGAAACATGATGGAATCTCACAGTGAAACATGATGGAATCACAATGTGAATCTTGATGGAATCTCACCGTGAAACATGATGGAATCTCACAGTGAAACCTGACGGAATCTCACAGTGAAACATGATGGAATCTCACAGTGAAACATGACGGAATCTCACAGTGAAACATGATGGAATCTCACTGTGAAACATGATGGAATCTCACCGTCAAACATGATGGAATCTCACAATGAAACATGATGGAATCTCACTGTGAAACATGATGAAATCTCACTGTGAAACATGATGGAATCACACCGTGAAACATGATGGATTCTCACCGTGAAACATGATGGAATCTCACAGTGAAACATGATGGAATCTCACAACGAAACATGATGGAATCTCACCGTGAAACATGATGGAATCGCACCGTGAAACATGATGGAATCTCACAGTGAAATATGATGGAATCTCACCGTGAAACATGATGGAATCTCATCATGAATCATGATGGAATCTCACAGTGAAACATGATGGAATCTCACAGTGAAACATGATGGAATCTCACAGCGAAACATGATGGAATCTCACCGTGAAACATGATGGAATCTCGTCATGAATCATGATGGAATCTCACAGTGAAACATGATGGAATCACAATGTGAATCTTGATGGAATCTCACTGTGAAACATGATGGAATCACACCGTGAAACATGATGGAATCTGACAGTGAAACATGATGGAATCTCATTGTGAAACATGATGGAATCTCACCGTGAAACATGATGGAATCTCACCGTGAAACATGATGGAATCTCGCAGTGAAACATGATGGAATCTCCCTGTGAAACATGACGGAAGCTCACAGTGAAACATGATGGAATCTCACAATGAAACATGATGGAATCTCACTGTGAAACATGATGAAATCTCACAGTCAAACATGATGGAATCTCACAGTGAAACATGATGGAATCACACCTTGAGACATGATGGAATCTCACTGTGAAACATGATGGAATCTCACAGTGTAACATGATGGAATCTCACTGTGAAACATGATGGAATCACAACGTGAAACATGATGGAATCTGACAGTGAAACATGATGGAATCTCATTGTGAAACATGATGAAATCTCACAGTAAAACATGATGGAATCTCACAGTGAAACATGATGGAATCTCACGGTGAAACATGATGAAACCTCACAGTAAAACATGATTGAATCTCACAGTAAAACGTGATGGAACCTCACAGTGAAACATGATGGAATCTCACTGTGAAACATCATGGAATCTCACCGTGAAACATGATGGAATCTCACTGTGAAACATGATGAATTCTCACTGAGAAACTTGATGTAATCTCACCGTGAAACATGATGGAATTTCTCTGTGAAACATGATGGAATCTCACCATCAAACATGATGGAATCTCACTGTGAAACATAATGGAATCTCACCGTGAAACATGATGGAATCTCACCGTGAAACATGATGGAATCTGACACTGAAACATGATGGAATCTCATTGTGAAACATGATGGAATCTCACCGTGAAACATGATGGAATCTGACAGTGAAACATGATGGAATCTCACTGTGAAACATGATGTAATCTCACTGTGAAACATGATGGAATCACACCGTGAAACATGATGGATTCTCACCGTGAAACATGATGGAATCTCACAGTGAAACATGATGGAATCTCACAGCGAAACATGATGTAATCTCACTGTGAAACATGATGGAATCTCACAGTGAAATATGATGGAATCTCACCGTGAAACATGATGGAATCTCACCGTGAAACATGATGGAATCTCATCATGAATCATGATGGAATCTCACAGTGAAACATGATGGAATCTCACAGTGAAACATGATGGAATCTCAAAGCGAAACATGATGGAATCTCACCGTGAAACATGATGGTATCTCGTCATGAATCACGATGGAATCTCACCGTGAAACATGATAGAATCTCACCGTGAATCATGAAGGAATCTCATAGTGAAACATGATGGAATCTCAAAGTAAAACATGATGGAATCACAACGTGAATCTTGATGGAATCTCACCGTGAAACATGATGGAATCTCACAGTGAAACATGATGGAATCACAATGTGAATCTTGATGGAATCTCACCGTGAAACATGATGGAATCTCACAGTGAAACATGACGGAATCTCACAGTGAAACATGATGGAATCTCACCGTGAAACATGATGGAATCTCACAGTGAAACATGATGGAATCACAATGTGAATCTTGATGGAATCTCACCGTGAAACATGATGGAATCTCACAGTGAAACATGACGGAATCTCACAGTGAAACATGATGGAATCTCACTGTGAAACATGATGGAATCTCACCGTCAAACATGATGGAATCTCACAATGAAACATGATGGAATCTCACTTTGAAACATGATGAAATCTCACTGTGAAACATGATGGAATCACACCGTGAAACATGATGGATTCTCACCGTGAAACATGATGGAATCTCACAGTGAAACATGATGGAATCTCACAGCGAAACATGATGGAATCTCACCGTGAAACATGATGGAATCGCACCGTGAAACATGATGGAATCTCACAGTGAAATATGATGGAATCTCACCGTGAAACATGATGGAATCTCATCATGAATCATGATGGAATCTCACAGTGAAACATGATGGAATCTCACAGTGAAAAATGATGGAATCTCACAGCGAAACATGATGGAATCTCACCGTGAAACATGATGGAATCTCGTCATGAATCATGATGGAATCTCACAGTGAGACATGATGGAATCACAATGTGAATCTTGATGGAATCTCACCGTGAAACATTTTGGAATCTCACAGTGAAACATGATGGAATCACAACGTGAATCTTGATGGAATCTCATCATGAATCATGATGGAATCTCACAGGGAAACATGATAGAATCTCACCGTGAATCATGAAGGAATCTCACCGTGAAACATGATGGAATCTCACAGTGAAACATGATGGAATCACAACGTGAATCTTGATGGAATCTCACCGTGAAACATGATGGCATCTCACAGTGAAACATGATGGAATCACAACGTGAAACATGATGAAATCTCACAGTAAAACATGATGGAATCTCACAGTAAAACATGATGGAATCTCACAGTGGAACCTGATGGAATCTCACAGTGAAACATGATGGAATCTCACTGTGAAACATGATGGAATCTCACAGTGAAACATGATGGAATCTCACAGTGAAACATGATGAAATCTCACAGTAAAACATGATGGAATCTCACAGTAAAACATGATGGAATCTCACAGTGGAACCTGATGGAATCTCACAGTGAAACATGATGGAATCTCACTGTATAACATGATTGAATCTGACAGTGAAACATGATGAAATCTCACAGTAAAACATGATGGAATCTCACTGTGAAACATGATGGAATCTCACCGTGAAACATGATGGAATCTCACCATGAAACATGATGGAATCTCACAGTGAAACATGATGGAATCTCACAGTGAAACATGATGGAATCTCACTGTGAAACATGATGGAATCTCACTGTGAAACATGATGGAATCTCATTGTGAAACCTGATGGAATCTCACTGTGAAACATGATGGAATCTCACTGTGAAACATGATGGAATCTCACTGTGAAACATGACGGAATCTCACAGTGAAACATGATGGAATCTCACAGTGAAACATGATGGAATCTCACTGTGAAACATGACGGAATCTCACAGTGAAACATGATGGAATCTCAATGTGAAACATGATGGAATCTCACCGTCAAACATGATGGAATCTCACAATGAAACATGATGGAATCTCACTGTGAAACATGATGAAATCTCACTGTGAAACATGATGGAATCACACCGTGAAACATGATGGATTCTCACAATGAAACATGATGGAATCTCACCGTGAAACATGATGGAATCTCACAGCGAAACATGATGGAATCTCACCGTGAAACATGATGGAATCTCACCGTGAAACATGATGGAATCTCACAGTGAAACATGATGGAATCTCACCGTGAAACATGATGGAATCTCACCGTGAAACATGATGGAATCTCACAGTGAAACATGATGGAATCTCACCGTGAAACACGATGGAATCTCATCATGAATCATGATGGAATCTCACAGTGAAACATGATGGAATCTCACAGTGAAACATGATGGAATCTCACAGCGAAACATGATGGAATCTCACCGTGAAACATGATGGAATCTCGTCATGAATCATGATGGAATCTCACCGTGAAACATGATGGAATCTCACCGTGAAACATGATGGAATCTCACAGTGAAACATGATGGAATCTCACCGTGAAACATGATGGAATATCTTCATGAATCATGATGGAATCTCACAGTGAAACATTACGGAATCTCACAGTGAAACATGATGGAATCTCAATGTGAAACATGATGGAATCTCACCGTCAAACATGATGGAATCTCACAATGAAACATGATGGAATCTCACTGTGAAACATGATGAAATCTCACTGTGAAACATGATGGAATCACACCGTGAAACATGATGGATTCTCACAATGAAACATGATGGAATCTCACCGTGAAACATGATGGAATCTCACAGCGAAACATGATGGAATCTGACAGTGAAACATGATGGAATCTCACCGTGAAACATGATGGAATCTCACAGTAAAACATGATGGAATCTCACCATGAAACATGATGGAATCTCACCGTGAAACATGATGGAATCTCACAGTGAAACATGATGGAATCTCACCGTGAAACATGATGGAATCTAATCATGAATCATGATGGAATCTCACAGTGAAACATGATGGAATCTCACCGTGAAACATGATGGAATCTCGTCATGAATCATGATGGAATCTCACAGTGAAACATGATGGAATCTCACCGTGAATCATGAAGGAATCTCACAGTGAAACATGATGGAATCTCACAGTGAAACATGATGGAATCACAACGTGAATCTTGATGGAATCTCACCGTGAAACATGATGGAATCTCACAGTGAAACATGATGGAATCACAATGTGAATCTTGATGGAATCTCACAGTGAAACATGATGGAATCTCGCGGTGAAACATGATGAAACCTCACAGTAAACCATGATGGAATCTCGCGGTAAAACATGATGGAATCTCACTGTGGAACATGATGGAATCTCACTGTGAAACATGATGGAATCTCACTGTGAAACATAATGGAATCTCACCGTGAAACATGATGGAATCTCACTGTGAAACATGATGGAATCTCACCGTGAAACATGATGGAATCTCACTGTGAAACATGATGGAATCTCACCGTGAAACATGATGGAATCTGACAGTGAAACATGATGAAATCTCACAGTAAAACATGATGGAATCTCACATTAAAACATGATGGAATGTCACAGTGGAACATGATGAAATCTCACTGTGAAACATGATGGAATCTCACTGTGAAACATGATGGAATCTCACCGTGAAACATGATGGAATCTCGTCATGAATCATGATGGAATCTCACAGTGAAACATGATGGAATCTCAGCGTGAATCATGAAGGAATCTCACAGTGAAACATGATGGAATCTCACAGTGAAACATGATGGAATCACAACGTGAATCTTGATGGAATCTCACCGTGAAACATGATGGAATCTCACAGTGAAACATGATGGAATCACAATGTGAATCTTGATGGAATCTCACAGTGAAACATGATGGAATCTCGCGGTGAAACATGATGAAACCTCACAGTAAACCATGATGGAATCTCGCGGTAAAACATGATGGAATCTCACTGTGGAACATGATGGAATCTCACTGTGAAACATGATGGAATCTCACTGTGAAACATAATGGAATCTCACCGTGAAACATGATGGAATCTCACTGTGAAACATGATGGAATCTCACCGTGAAACATGATGGAATCTCACTGTGAAACATGATGGAATCTCACCGTGAAACATGATGGAATCTGACAGTGAAACATGATGAAATCTCAAGTAAAACATGATGGAATCTCACATTAAAACATGATGGAATGTCACAGTGGAACATGATGAAATCTCACTGTGAAACATGATGGAATCTCACTGTGAAACATGATGGAATCTCACCGTGAAACATGATGGAATCTCACTGCGAAACATGGTGGAATCTCACTGTGAAATAAAGATGGAATCTCACTGTGAAACATGATGAAATCTCACTGTGAAACATGATGGAATCTCACTGTGAAACATGATGTAATCTCACTGTGAAACATGATGGAATCTCACCGTGAAACATGATGGAATCTGACAGTGAAACATGATGAAATCCCACAGTAAAACATGATGGAATCTCACATTAAAACATGATGGAATGTCACAGTGGAACATGATGAAATCTCACTGTGAAACATGATGGAATCTCACCGTGAAACATGATGGAATCTCACCGTAAAACATGATGGAATCTCACCGTGAAACATGATGGAATCTCACTGTGAAATAAAGATGGAATCTCACTGTGAAACATGATGAAATCTCACTGTGAAACATGATGGAATCTCACTGTGAAACATGATGTAATCTCACTGTGAAACATGATGGAATCTCACTGTGAAACATGATGTAATCTCACCGTGAAACATGATGGATTCTCACCGTGAAACATGATGGAATCTCACAGTGAAACATGATGGAATCTCACAGCGACACATGATGGAATCTCACCGTGAAACATGATGGAATCTCGTCATGAATCATGATGGAATCTCACAGCGAAACATGATGGAATCTCACCGTGAAACATGATGGAATCTCGTCATGAATCATGATGGAATCTCACCGTGAAACATGATGGAATCTCACCGTGAAACATGATGGAATCTCACAGTGAAACATGATGGAATCTCACCGTGAAACATGATGGAATCTCATCATGAATCATGATGGAATCTCACAGTGAAACATGACGGAATCTCACAGTGAAACATGATGGAATCTCAATGTGAAACATGATGGAATCTCAACGTCAAACATGATGGAATCTCACAATGAAACATGATGGAATCTCACTGTGAAACATGATGAAATCTCACTGTGAAACATGATGGAATCACACCGTGAAACATGATGGATTCTCACAATGAAACATGATGGAATCTCACCGTGAAACATGATGGAATCTCACAGCGAAACATGATGGAATCTCACCGTGAAACATGATGGAATCTCACCGTGAAACATGATGGAATCTCACAGGGAAACATGATGGAATCTCACCGTGAAACATGATGGAATCTCACCGTGAAACATGATGGAATCTCACAGTGAAACATGATGGAATCTCCCCGTGAAACATGATGGAATCTCATCATGAATCATGATGGAATCTCACAGTGAACCATGATGGAATCTCACAGTGAAACATGATGGAATCTCACAGCGAAACATGATGGAATCTCACCGTGAAACATGATGGAATCTCGTCATGAATCATGATGGAATCTCACAGTGAAACATGATGGAATCTCACCGTGAATCATGAAGGAACCTCACAGTGAAACATGATGGAATCTCACAGTGAAACATGATGGAATCACAACGTGAATCTTGATGGAATCTCACAGTGAAACATGATGGAATCTCACAGTGATACATGATGGAATCACAATGTGAATCTTGATGGAATCTCACAGTGAAACATGATGGAATCTCGCGGTGAAACATGATGAAACCTCACAGTAAACCATGATGGAATCTCGCGGTAAAACATGATGGAATCTCACTGTGGAACATGATGGAATCTCACTGTGAAACATGATGGAATCTCACTGTGAAACATAATGGAATCTCACCGTGAAACATGATGGAATCTCACTGTGAAACATGATGGAATCTCACTGTGAAACATGATGGAATCTGACAGTGAAACATGATGAAATCTCACAGTAAAACATGATGGAATCTCACATTAAAACATGATGGAATGTCATAGTGGAACATGATGAAATCTCACTGTGAAACATGATGGAATCTCACTGTGAAACATGATGGAATCTCACCGTGAAACATGATGGAATCTCACCGTGAAACATGATGGAATCTCACTGTGAAATAAAGATGGAATCTCACTGTGAAACATGATGAAATCTCACTGTGAAACATGATGGAATCTCACCGTGAAACATGATGGAATCTCACCGTAAAACATGATGGAATCTCACCGTGAAACATGATGGAATCTCACTGTGAAATAAAGATGGAATCTCACTGTGAAACATGATGAAATCTCACTGTGAAACATGATGGAAACTCACTGTGAAACATGATGTAATCTCACTGTGAAACATGATGGAATCTCACTGTGAAACATGATGTAATCTCACCGTGAAACATGATGGATTCTCACCGTGAAACATGATGGAATCTCACCGTGAAACATGATGGAATCTCACAGCGAAACATGATGGAATCTCACCGTGAAACATGATGGAATCTCGTCATGAATCATGATGGAATCTCACAGCGAAACATGATGGAATCTCACCGTGAAACATGATGGAATCTCGTCATGAATCATGATGGAATCTCACCGTGAAACATGATGGAATCTCACCGTGAAACATGATGGAATCTCACAGTGAAACATGATGGAATCTCACCGTGAAACATGATGGAATCTCATCATGAATCATGATGGAATCTCACAGTGAAACATGATGGAATCTCACAGTGAAACATGATGGAATCTCAATGTGAAACATGATGGAATCTCAACGTCAAACATGATGGAATCTCACAATGAAACATGACGGAATCTCACTGTGAAACATGATGAAATCTCACTGTGAAACATGATGGAATCACACCGTGAAACATGATGGATTCTCACAATGAAACATGATGGAATCTCACCGTGAAACATGATGGAATCTCACAGCGAAACATGATGGAATCTCACCGTGAAACATGATGGAATCTCACCTTGCAACATGATGGAATCTCACAGGGAAACATGATGGCATCTCACCGTGAAACATGATGGAATCTCACCGTGAAACATGATGGAATCTCACAGTGAAACATGATGGAATCTCACCGTGAAACATGATGGAATCTCATCATGAATCATGATGGAATCTCACAGTGAAACATGATGGAATCTCACAGTGAAACATGATGGAATCTCACAGCGAAACATGATGGAATCTCACCGTGAAACATGATGGAATCTCGTCATGAATCATGATGGAATCTCACAGTGAAACATGATGGAATCTCACCGTGAATCATGAAGGAACCTCACAGTGAAACATGATGGAATCTCACAGTGAAACATGATGGAATCACAACGTGAATCTTGATGGAATCTCACCGTGAAACATGATGGAATCTCACAGTGATACATGATGGAATCACAATGTGAATCTTGATGGAATCTCACAGTGAAACATGATGGAATCTCGCGGTGAAACATGATGAAACCTCACAGTAAACCATGATGGAATCTCGCGGTAAAACATGATGGAGTCTCACTGTGGAACATGATGGAATCTCACTGTGAAACATGATGGAATCTCACTGTGAAACATAATGGAATCTCACCGTGAAACATGATGGAATCTCACTGCGAAACATGATGGACTCTCACTGTGAAACATGATGGAATCTGACAGTGAAACATGATGAAATCTCACAGTAAAACATGATGGAATCTCACGTTAAAACATGATGGAATGTCACAGTGGAACATGATGAAATCTCACTGTGAAACATGATGGAATCTCACTGTGAAACATGATGGAATCTCACCGTGAAACATGATGGAATCTCACCGTGAAACATGATGGAATCTCACCGTGAAACATGATGGAATCTCACTGTGAAATAAAGAAGGAATCTCACTGTGAAACATGATGAAATCTCACTGTGAAACATGATGGAATCTCACTGTGAAACATGATGTAATCTCACTGTGAAACATGATGGAATCTCACCGTGAAACATGATGGAATCTGACAGTGAAACATGATGAAATCTCACAGTAAAACATGATGGAATCTCACATTAAAACATGATGGAATGTCACAGTGGAACATGATGAAATCTCACTGTGAAACATGATGGAATCTCACTGTGAAACATGATGGAATCTCACCGTGAAACATGATGGAATCTCACCGTGAAACATGATGGAATCTCACCGTGAAACATGATGGAATCTCACTGTGAAATAAAGATGGAATCTCACTGTGAAACATGATGAAATCTCACTGTGAAACATGATGGAATCTCACTGTGAAACATGATGTAATCTCACCGTGAAACATGATGGAATCTCACCGTGAAACATGATGGAATCTCACTGTGAAATAATGTGGAATCTCACTGTGAAACATGATGGAATCTCACCGTGAAACATGATGGAATCTCACCGTGAAACATGAGGGAATCTCACCGTGAAACATGATGGAATCTCACCGTGAAACATGATGGAATCTCACTGTGTAATATGATGGAATCTCACTGTGAAACATGATGAAATCTCACTGTGAAACATGATGGAATCTCACAGTGATTCATGATGGAATCTCACCGTGAAAAATGATGGAATCTGACAGTGAAACATGATGGAATCTCATTGTGAAACATGATGGAATCTCACAGTGAAACATGATGGAATCTCACAGTGAACCATGATGAAATCTCACTGTGAAACATGATGAAATCTCACAGTGAAACATGATGGAATCTCGCGGTGAAACATGATGAAACCTCACAGTAAAACATGATGGAATCTCGCGGTAAAACATGATGGAATCTCACAGTGGAACATGATGGAATCACACAGTGAAACATGATGGAATCTCACTGTGAAACATGATGGAATCTCACTGTGAAACATAATGGAATCTCACCGTGAAACATGATGGAATCTCACTGTGAAACATGATGGAATATCACCGTGAAACATGATGGAATCTGACAGTGAAACATGATGAAATCTCACAGTAAAACATGATGGAATCTCACAGTAAAACATGATGGAATCTCACAGTGGAACATGATGAAATCTCACTGTGAATCATGATGGAATCTCACTGTGAAACATGATGGAATCTCACAGTGAATCATGATGGAATCTCACTGTGAAACATGATGGAATCTCACAGTGGAACATGATGAAATCTCACTGTGAAACATGATTGCATCTCGCTGTGAATCATGATGGAATCTCACTGTGAATCATGATGGAATCTCACTGTGGAACATGATGGAATCTCACTGTGAAACATGATGGAATCTCACTGTGAAACATAATGGAATCTCACCGTGAAACATGATGGAATCTCACTGTGAAACATGATGGAATCTCACCGTGAAACATGATGGAATCTGACAGTGAAACATGATGAAATCTCACAGTAAAACATGATGGAATCTCACATTAAAACATGATGGAATGTCACAGTGGAACATGATGAAATCTCACTGTGAAACATGATGGAATCTCACCGTGAAACATGATGGAATCTCACCGTGAAACATGATGGAATCTCACCGTGAAACATGATGGAATCTCACTGTGAAATAAAGATGGAATCTCACTGTGAAACATGATGAAATCTCACTGTGAAACATGATGGAATCTCACCGTGAAACATGATGGAATCTCACCGTGAAACATGATGGAATCTCACCGTGAAACATGATGGAATCTCACTGTGAAATATGATGGAATCTCACTGTGAAACATGATGGAATCTCACCGTGAAACATGATGGAATCTCACCGTGAAACATGATGGAATCTCACTGTGAAATATGATGGAATCTCACCGTGAAACATGATGGAATCTCACCGTGAAACATGATGGAATCTCACTGTGTAATATGATGGAATCTCACTGTGAAACATGATGAAACCTCACTGTGAAACATGATGGAATCTCACTGTGAAACATGATGTAATCGCACCGTGAAACATGATGGAATCTCACCGTGAAACATGATGGAATCTCACCGTGAAACATGATGGAATCTCGCTGTGAAATATGATGGGATCTCACTGTGAAACATGATGAAATCTCACTGTGAAACATGATGGAATCTCACAGTGATTCATGATGGAATCTCACCGTGAAAAATGATGGAATCTGACAGTGAAACATGATGGAATCTCATTGTGAAACATGATGGAATCTCACAGTGAAACATGATGGAATCTCACAGTGAACCATGATGAAATCTCACTGTGAAACATGATGGAATCTCACAATGAAACATGATGGAATCTCGCGGTGAAACATGATGAAACCTCACAGTAAAACATGATGGAATCTCGCGGTAAAACATGATGGAATCTCACAGTGGAACATGATGGAATCTCACCGTGAAACATGATGGAATCTCACTGTGAAACATGATGGAATCTCACTGTGAAACATGATGGAATCTCACTGTGAAACATAATGGAATCTCACCGTGAAACATGATGGAATCTCACTGTGAAACATGATGGAATATCACCGTGAAACATGATGGAATCTCACTGTGAAACATGATGAAATCTCACAGTAACACATGATGGAATCTCACAGTAAAACATGATGGAATCTCACAGTGGAACATGATGAAATCTCACTGTGAATCATGATGGAATCTCACTGTGAAACATGATGGAATCTCACAGTGAATCATGATGGAATCTCACAGTGGAACATGATGGAATCTCACTGTGAATCATGATGGAATCTCACTGTGAAACATGATGGAATCTCACTGTGAAACATGATGGAATCTCACAGTGGAACATGATGAAATCTCACTGTGAAACATGATGGAATCTCACTGTGAATCATAATGGAATCTCACTGTGAATCATGATGGAATCTCACTGTGAAACATGATGGAATCTCACAGTGAAACATGATGGAATCTTACTGTGAAACATGATGGAATCTCACTGTGAAACATGATGGAATCTCACCGTGAAACATGATGGAATCTGACAGTGGAACATGATGAAATCTCACTGTGAAACATGATGGAATCTCACTGTGAATCATGATGGAATCTCACTGTGAAACATGATGGAATCTCACTGTGAATCATGATGGAATCTCACTGTGAATCATGATGGAATCTCACTGTGAAACATGATGGAATCTCACAGTGAAACATGATGGAATCTCACTGTGAAACATGATGGAATCTCACTGTGAAACATGATGGAGTCTCACCGTGAAACATGATGGAATCTGACAGTGAAACATGATGAAATCTCACAGTGAAACATGATGGAATCTCACTGTGAAACATGATGGAATCTCACCGTGAAACATGATGGAATCTGACAGTGAAACATGATGGAATCTCACAGTGAAACATGATGGAATCTCACCGTGAAAAATGATGGAATCTCACCGTGAAACATGATGGAATCTCACAGTGAAACGTGATGGAATCTCACCGTGAATCATGAAGGAATCTCACAGTGAAACATGATGGAATCTAACCGTGAAACATGATGGAATCTGATAGTGAAACATGATGGAATCTCACTGTGAAACATGATGGAATCTCCCCGTGAAACATGATGGAATCTCACAGTGAAACATGATGGAATCTCACAGCGAAACAAGATGGAATCTCACCGTGAAACATGATGGAATCTCACCTTGAAAAATGATGGAATCTCACCGTGAAACATGATGGAATCTCACAGTGAAACATGATGGAATCTCACCGTGAAACATGATGGAATCTCACCGTGAAACATGGTGGAATCTCACCGTGAAACATGATGGAATCTCACCGTGAAACATGATGGAATCTCACCGTGAAACATGATGGAATCTCACCGTGAAACATGATGGAATCTCACTGTGAAATAAAGATGGAATCTCACTGTGAAACATGATGAAATCTCACTGTGAAACATGATGGAATCTCACCGTGAAACATGATGGAATCTCACCGTGAAACATGATGGAATCTCACTGTGAAATATGATGGAATCTCACTGTGAAACATGATGGAATCTCACCGTGAAACATGATGGAATCTCACCGTGAAACATGATGGAATCTCACTGTGAAATATGATGGAATCTCACCGTGAAACATGATGGAATCTCACCGTGAAACATGATGGAATCTCACTGTGTAATATGATGGAATCTCACTGTGAAACATGATGAAACCTCACTGTGAAACATGATGGAATCTCACTGTGAAACATGATGTAATCGCACCGTGAAACATGATGGAATCTCACCGTGAAACATGATGGAATCTCACCGTGAAACATGATGGAATCTCGCTGTGAAATATGATGGGATCTCACTGTGAAACATGATGAAATCTCACTGTGAAACATGATGGAATCTCACAGTGATTCATGATGGAATCTCACCGTGAAAAATGATGGAATCTGACAGTGAAACATGATGGAATCTCATTGTGAAACATGATGGAATCTCACAGTGAAACATGATGGAATCTCACAGTGAACCATGATGAAATCTCACTGTGAAACATGATGGAATCTCACAATGAAACATGATGGAATCTCGCGGTGAAACATGATGAAACCTCACAGTAAAACATGATGGAATCTCGCGGTAAAACATGATGGAATCTCACAGTGGAACATGATGGAATCTCACCGTGAAACATGATGGAATCTCACTGTGAAACATGATGGAATCTCACTGTGAAACATAATGGAATCTCACCGTGAAACATGATGGAATCTCACTGTGAAACATGATGGAATATCACCGTGAAACATGATGGAATCTCACTGTGAAACATGATGAAATCTCACAGTAACACATGATGGAATCTCACAGTAAAACATGATGGAATCTCACAGTGGAACATGATGAAATCTCACTGTGAATCATGATGGAATCTCACTGTGAAACATGATGGAATCTCACAGTGAATCATGATGGAATCTCACAGTGGAACATGATGGAATCTCACTGTGAATCATGATGGAATCTCACTGTGAAACATGATGGAATCTCACTGTGAAACATGATGGAATCTCACAGTGGAACATGATGAAATCTCACTGTGAAACATGATGGAATCTCACTGTGAATCATGATGGAATCTCACTGTGAATCATGATGGAATCTCACTGTGAAACATGATGGAATCTCACAGTGAAACATGATGGAATCTTACTGTGAAACATGATGGAATCTCACTGTGAAACATGATGGAATCTCACCGTGAAACATGATGGAATCTGACAGTGGAACATGATGAAATCTCACTGTGAAACATGATGGAATCTCACTGTGAATCATGATGGAATCTCACTGTGAAACATGATGGAATCTCACTGTGAATCATGATGGAATCTCACTGTGAATCATGATGGAATCTCACTGTGAAACATGATGGAATCTCACAGTGAAACATGATGGAATCTCACTGTGAAACATGATGGAATCTCACTGTGAAACATGATGGAGTCTCACCGTGAAACATGATGGAATCTGACAGTGAAACATGATGAAATCTCACAGTGAAACATGATGGAATCTCACTGTGAAACATGATGGAATCTCACCGTGAAACATGATGGAATCTGACAGTGAAACATGATGGAATCTCACTGTGAAACATGATGGAATCTCACCGTGAAACATGATGGAATCTCACCGTGAAAAATGATGGAATCTCACCGTGAAACATGATGGAATCTCACAGTGAAACGTGATGGAATCTCACCGTGAATCATGAAGGAATCTCTCAGTGAAACATGATGGAATCTAACCGTGAAACATGATGGAATCTGATAGTGAAACATGATGGAATCTCACTGTGAAACATGATGGAATCTCCCCGTGAAACATGATGGAATCTCACAGTGAAACATGATGGAATCTCACAGCGAAACAAGATGGAATCTCACCGTGAAACATGATGGAATCTCACCGTGAAAAATGATGGAATCTCACCGTGAAACATGATGGAATCTCACAGTGAAACATGATGGAATCTCACCGTGAAACATGATGGAATCTCACCGTGAAACATGGTGGAATCTCACCGTGAAACATGATGGAATCTCACCGTGAAACATGATGGAATCTCACAGGGAAACATGATGGAATCTCACCGTGAAACATGATGGAATCTCACCGTGAAACATGATGGAATCTCACAGTGAAACATGATGGAATCTCACAGCGAAACAAGATGGAATCTCACCGTGAAACATGATGGAATCTCACCGTGAAAAATGATGGAATCTCACCGTGAAACATGATGGAATCTCACAGTGAAACATGATGGAATCTCACCGTGAAACATGATGGAATCTCACCGTGAAACATGGTGGAATCTCATCATGAATCATGATGGAATCTCACAGTAAAACATGATGGATTCTCACAGTGAAACATGATGGAATCTCAAAGCGAAACATGATGGAATCTAACCGTGAAACATGATGGAATCTGATAGTGAAACATGATGGAATCTCACCGTGAAACATGATGGAATCTCCCCGTGAAACATGATGGAATCTCACAGTGAAACATGATGGAATCTCACAGCGAAACAAGATGGAATCTCACCGTGAAACATGATGGAATCTCACCGTGAAAAATGATGGAATCTCACCGTGAAACATGATGGAATCTCACAGTGAAACATGATGGAATCTCACCGTGAAACATGATGGAATCTCACCGTGAAACATGGTGGAATCTCACCGTGAAACATGATGGAATCTCACCGTGAAACATGATGGAATCTCACAGTGAAACATGATGGAATCTAACCGTGAAACATGATGGAATCTGACAGTGAAACATGATGGAATCTCACAGTGAAACATGATGGAATCTCACAGCGAAACAAGATGGAATCTCACCGTGAAACATGATGGAATCTCACCGTGAAAAATGATGGAATCTCACCGTGAAACATGATGGAATCTCACAGTGAAACATGATGGAATCTCACCGTGAAACATGGTGGAATCTCATCATGAATCATGATGGAATCTCACAGTAAAACATGATGGATTCTCACAGTGAAACATGATGGAATCTCACAGCGAAACATGATGGAATCTCACCGTGAATCATGATGGAATCTCGTCATGAATCATGATGGAATCTCACAGTGAAACGTGATGGAATCTCACCGTGAATCATGAAGTAATCTCACCGTGAAACATGATGGAATCTCACAGTGAAACATGATGGAATCACAATGTGAATCTTGATGGAATCTCACCGTGAAACATGATGGAATCTGACAGTGAAACATGATGAAATCTCACAGTAAAACATGATGGAATCTCACAGTAAAACATGATGGAATCTCACAGTGAAATATGATGGAATCTGACAGTGAAACATGATGAAATCTCGCAGTAAAACATGATGGAATCTCACAGTACAAAATGATGGAATCTCACTGTGAAACATGATGTAATCGCACCGTGAAACATGATGGAATCTCACCGTGAAACATGATGGAATCTCACCGTGAAACATGATGGAATCTCGCTGTGAAATATGATGGGATCTCACTGTGAAACATGATGAAATCTCACTGTGAAACATGATGGAATCTCACAGTGATTCATGATGGAATCTCACCGTGAAAAATGATGGAATCTGACAGTGAAACATGATGGAATCTCATTGTGAAACATGATGGAATCTCACAGTGAAACATGATGGAATCTCACAGTGAACCATGATGAAATCTCACTGTGAAACATGATGGAATCTCACAATGAAACATGATGGAATCTCGCGGTGAAACATGATGAAACCTCACAGTAAAACATGATGGAATCTCGCGGTAAAACATGATGGAATCTCACAGTGGAACATGATGGAATCTCACCGTGAAACATGATGGAATCTCACTGTGAAACATGATGGAATCTCACTGTGAAACATAATGGAATCTCACCGTGAAACATGATGGAATCTCACTGTGAAACATGATGGAATATCACCGTGAAACATGATGGAATCTCACTGTGAAACATGATGAAATCTCACAGTAACACATGATGGAATCTCACAGTAAAACATGATGGAATCTCACAGTGGAACATGATGAAATCTCACTGTGAATCATGATGGAATCTCACTGTGAAACATGATGGAATCTCACAGTGAATCATGATGGAATCTCACAGTGGAACATGATGGAATCTCACTGTGAATCATGATGGAATCTCACTGTGAAACATGATGGAATCTCACTGTGAAACATGATGGAATCTCACAGTGGAACATGATGAAATCTCACTGTGAAACATGATGGAATCTCACTGTGAATCATGATGGAATCTCACTGTGAATCATGATGGAATCTCACTGTGAAACATGATGGAATCTCACAGTGAAACATGATGGAATCTTACTGTGAAACATGATGGAATCTCACTGTGAAACATGATGGAATCTCACCGTGAAACATGATGGAATCTGACAGTGGAACATGATGAAATCTCACTGTGAAACATGATGGAATCTCACTGTGAATCATGATGGAATCTCACTGTGAAACATGATGGAATCTCACTGTGAATCATGATGGAATCTCACTGTGAATCATGATGGAATCTCACTGTGAAACATGATGGAATCTCACAGTGAAACATGATGGAATCTCACTGTGAAACATGATGGAATCTCACTGTGAAACATGATGGAGTCTCACCGTGAAACATGATGGAATCTGACAGTGAAACATGATGAAATCTCACAGTGAAACATGATGGAATCTCACTGTGAAACATGATGGAATCTCACCGTGAAACATGATGGAATCTGACAGTGAAACATGATGGAATCTCACTGTGAAACATGATGGAATCTCACCGTGAAACATGATGGAATCTCACCGTGAAAAATGATGGAATCTCACCGTGAAACATGATGGAATCTCACAGTGAAACGTGATGGAATCTCACCGTGAATCATGAAGGAATCTCACAGTGAAACATGATGGAATCTAACCGTGAAACATGATGGAATCTGATAGTGAAACATGATGGAATCTCACTGTGAAACATGATGGAATCTCCCCGTGAAACATGATGGAATCTCACAGTGAAACATGATGGAATCTCACAGCGAAACAAGATGGAATCTCACCGTGAAACATGATGGAATCTCACCGTGAAAAATGATGGAATCTCACCGTGAAACATGATGGAATCTCACAGTGAAACATGATGGAATCTCACCGTGAAACATGATGGAATCTCACCGTGAAACATGGTGGAATCTCACCGTGAAACATGATGGAATCTCACCGTGAAACATGATGGAATCTCACAGGGAAACATGATGGAATCTCACCGTGAAACATGATGGAATCTCACCGTGAAACATGATGGAATCTCACAGTGAAACATGATGGAATCTCACAGCGAAACAAGATGGAATCTCACCGTGAAACATGATGGAATCTCACCGTGAAAAATGATGGAATCTCACCGTGAAACATGATGGAATCTCACAGTGAAACATGATGGAATCTCACCGTGAAACATGATGGAATCTCACCGTGAAACATGGTGGAATCTCATCATGAATCATGATGGAATCTCACAGTAAAACATGATGGATTCTCACAGTGAAACATGATGGAATCTCAAAGCGAAACATGATGGAATCTAACCGTGAAACATGATGGAATCTGATAGTGAAACATGATGGAATCTCACTGTGAAACATGATGGAATCTCCCCGTGAAACATGATGGAATCTCACAGTGAAACATGATGGAATCTCACAGCGAAACAAGATGGAATCTCACCGTGAAACATGATGGAATCTCACCGTGAAAAATGATGGAATCTCACCGTGAAACATGATGGAATCTCACAGTGAAACATGATGGAATCTCACAGTGAAACATGATGGAATCACACCGTGAAACATGATGGAATCTCACCGTGAAACATGGTGGAATCTCACCGTGAAACATGATGGAATCTCACCGTGAAACATGATGGAATCTCACAGTGAAACATGATGGAATCTAACCGTGAAACATGATGGAATCTGACAGTGAAACATGATGGAATCTCACAGTGAAACATGATGGAATCTCACAGCGAAACAAGATGGAATCTCACCGTGAAACATGATGGAATCTCACCGTGAAAAATGATGGAATCTCACCGTGAAACATGATGGAATCTCACAGTGAAACATGATGGAATCTCACCGTGAAACATGGTGGAATCTCATCATGAATCATGATGGAATCTCACAGTAAAACATGATGGATTCTCACAGTGAAACATGATGGAATCTCACAGCGAAACATGATGGAATCTCACCGTGAATCATGATGGAATCTCGTCATGAATCATGATGGAATCTCACAGTGAAACGTGATGGAATCTCACCGTGAATCATGAAGGAATCTCACCGTGAAACATGATGGAATCTCACAGTGAAACATGATGGAATCACAATGTGAATCTTGATGGAATCTCACCGTGAAACATGATGGACTCTCACAGTGAAACATGATGGAATCACAACGTGAATCTTGATGGAATCTCACAGTGAAACATGATGGAATCTCGCGGTGAAACATGATGAAACCTCACAGTAAACCATGATGGAATCTCGCGGTAAAACATGATGGAATCTCACAGTGGAACATGATGGAATCTCACTGTGAAACATGATGGAATCTCACTGTGAAACATAATGGAATCTCACCGTGAAACATGATGGAATCTCACTGTGAAACATGATGGAATCTCACCGTGAAACATGATGGAATCTGACAGTGAAACATGATGAAATCTCACAGTAAAACATGATGGAATCTCACAGTAAAACATGATGGAATGTCACAGTGGAACATGATGAAATCTCACTGTGAAACATGATGGAATCTCACTGTGAAACTTGATGGAATCCCACTGTGAAACATGATGGAATCTCACCGTGAAACATGATGGAATCTCACCGTGAAACATGATGGAATCTCACCGTGAAATATGATGGAATCTCACTGTGAAACATGATGAAATCTCACTGTGAAACATGATGGAATCTCACTGTGAAACATGATGTAATCTCACCGTGAAACATGATGGAATCTCACTGTGAAACATGATGAAATCTCACTGAGAAACATGATGTAATCGCACCGTGAAACATGATGGAATCTCACCGTAAAACATGATGGAATCTCACCGTGAAACATGATGGAATCTCGCTGTGAAATATGATGGAATCTCACAGTGAATCATGATGGAATCTCACTGTGAAACATGATGTAATCGCACCGTGAAACATGATGGAATCTCACCGTAAAACATGATGGAATCGCACCGTGAAACATGATGGAATCTCACCGTGAAACATGATGGAATCTCGCTGTGAAATATGATGGGATCTCACTGTGAAACATGATGAAATCTCACTGTGAAACATGATGGAATCTCACTGTGAAACATGATGTAATCGCACCGTGAAACATGATGGAATCTCACCGTGAAACATGATGGAATCTCGCTGTGAAATATGATGGGATCTCACTGTGAAACATGATGAAATCTCACTGTGAAACATGATGGAATCTCACCGTGAAACATGATGGAATCTCACCGTAAAACATGATGGAATCTCACTGTGAAACATGATGGAATCTCACCGTGAAACATGATGGAATCTCGCTGTGAAATATGATGGAATCTCACTGTGAAACATGATGAAATCTCACTGTGAAACATGATGGAATCTCACAGTGAATCATGATGGAATCTCACGGTGAAACATGATGGAATCTCACTGTGAAACATGATGGAATCTCACTGTGAAACATGATGAAATCTCACAGTGAAACATGATTGAATCTCACAGTGAAGCATGATGGAATCACATCTTGAGACCTGATGGAATCTCACAGTGAAACATGGTGGAATCTCACTGTGAAACATGATGGAATCACAACGTGAAACATGATGGAATCTCACCGTGAAAAATGATGGAATCTGACAGTGAAACATGATGGTATCTCATTGTGAAACATGATGGAATCTCACAGTGAAACATGATGGAATCTCACAGTGAACCATGATGAAATCTCACTGTGAAACATGATGGAATCTCACAGTGAAACATGATGGAATCTCACAGTGGAACATGATGAAATCTCACTGTGAATCATGATGGAATCTCACTGTGAAATATGATGGAATCTCACTGTGAATCATGATGGAATCTCACTGTGAATCATGATGGAATCTCACTGTGAAACATGATGGAATCTCACAGTGAAACATGATGGAATCTCACAGTGAAGCATGATGGAATCACATCTTGAGACCTGATGGAATCTCACAGTGAAACATGGTGGAATCTCACTGTGAAACATGATGGAATCACAACGTGAAACATGATGGAATCTCACCGTGAAAAATGATGGAATCTGACAGTGAAACATGATGGTATCTCATTGTGAAACATGATGGAATCTCACAGTGAAACATGATGGAATCTCACAGTGAACCATGATGAAATCTCACTGTGAAACATGATGGAATCTCACAGTGAAACATGATGGAATCTCACAGTGGAACATGATGAAATCTCACTGTGAATCATGATGGAATCTCACTGTGAAACATGATGGAATCTCACTGTGAATCATGATGGAATCTCACTGTGAATCATGATGGAATCTCACTGTGAAACATGATGGAATCTCACAGTGAAACATGATGGAATCTCACTGTGAAACATGATGGAATCTCATTGTGAAACATGATGGAATCTCACCGTGAAACATGATGGAATCTGACAGTGAAACATGATGAAATCTCACAGTGAAACATGATGGAATCTGACAGTGAAACATGATGAAATCTCCCAGTGAAACATGATGAAATCTCACCGTGAAACATGATGGAATCTCACAGTGAAACATGATGGAATCACACCTTGACACATGATGGAATCTCACAGTGAAACATGATGGAATCTCACTGTGTAACATGGTGGAATCTCACTGTGAAACATGATGGAATCACAACGTGAAACATGATGGAATCTCACCGTG
This sequence comes from Chiloscyllium plagiosum, assembly GCF_037043375.1. NCBI lineage: Eukaryota > Metazoa > Chordata > Chondrichthyes > Orectolobiformes > Hemiscylliidae > Chiloscyllium > Chiloscyllium plagiosum. Next base: position 49,794,528 of record NW_028270161.1, read on the forward strand.
AAACATGATGGAATCTGATCGTGAAACATGATGGAATCTTATTGTGAAACATGATGAAATCTCACTGTGAAACATGATGGAATCTGACAGTGAAACATGATGAAATCTCACAGTAAAACATGATGGAATCTCACAGTAAAACATGATGGAATCTCACAGTGAAACATGATGGAATCTGACAGTGAAACATGATGAAATCTCGCAGTAAAACATGATGGAATCTCACAGTAAAACATGATGGAATCTCACTGTGAAACATGATGGAATCTCACTGTGAAACATAATGGAATCTCACCGTGAAACATGATGGAATCTCACGGTGAAACATGATGAAATCTCACTGCGAAACATGATGTAATCGCACCGTGAAACATGATGGAATCTCACTGTGAAACATGATGGAATTTCTCTGTGAAACATGATGGAATCTCACCATGAAACATGATGGAATCTCACTGTGAAACATGATGTAATCGCTCCTTGAAACATGATGGAATCTCACAGTGAATCATGATGGAATCTCACAGTGAAACATGATGGAATCTCACCTTGAAACATGATGGAATCTCACCGTGAAACATGATGGAATCTCACTGTGAAATATGATGGAATCTCACTGTGAAACATGATGGAATCTTACTGTGAAACATGTTGGAATCTCACTGTGAAACATGATGGAATCTCACTGTGAAACATGATGGAATCACACCATGAAACATGATGGAATCTCACAGTGAAACATGATAGAATCGCACAGTGAAACAAGATGGAATCTCACTGTGAAATGTGATGGAATCTCACTGTGAAACATGATGGAATCTCACAGTGAAACATGATCGAATCTCACAGTGAAACATGATGAAATCTCACAGTGAAACATGATGGAATCTCACAGTGAAACATGATGGAATCTCACAGTGAAACATGATGGAATCTCACTGTGAAACATGTTGGAATCTCACTGTGAAACATGATGGAATCTCACTGTGAAACATGATGGAATCACACCATGAAACATGATGGAATTTCACCATGAAACATGATAGAATCGCACAGTGAAACAAGATGGAATCTCACTATGAAATGTGATGGAATCTCACTGTGAAACATGATGGAATCTCACTGTGAAACATGATCGAATCTCACAGTGAAACATGATGAAATCTCACAGTGAAACATGATGGAATCTCACAGTGAAACATGATGGAATCTCACTGTGAAACATGATGGAATTTCACAGTGAAGCATGATAGAATCTCACAGTGAAACATGATGGAATCTCACTGTGAAACATGATGGAATCTCACTGTGAAACAAGATGGAATCTCACCGTGAAACATGTTGGAATCTCACCATAAAACTTGATGGAATCTCACCGTGAATCATGATGGAATCTCACCATGAAACATGATGGAACTTCACAGTGAAACATGATGGAATCTCACAGTGAAACATGATGGAATCTCACTGTGAAACATGATGGAATCTCACTGTGAAACAAGATGGAATCTCACCATAAAACTTGATGGAATCTCACCGTGAATCATGATGGAATCTCACCATGAAACATGATGGAACTTCACAGTGAAACATGATGGAATCTCACAGTGAAACATGATGGAATCTCACTGTGAAACATGATGGAATTTCACAGTGAAGCATGATAGAATCTCACAGTGAAACATGATGGAATCTCACTGTGAAACAAGATGGAATCTCACCGTGAAACATGATGGAATCTCACCATAAAACTTGATGGAATCTCACCGTGAAACATGATGGAACTTCACAGTGAAACATGATAGAATCTCACAGTGAAACATGATGGAATCTCACTGTGAAACATGATGGAATCTCACTGTGAAACAAGAAGGAATCTCACCGTGAAACATGATGGAATCTCACCATAAAACTTGATGGAACTTCACAGTGAAACATGATGGTATCTCACCGTGAAACATGGTGGAATCTTACTGTGAAACATGATGGAAAACCTCAGTGAAACATGATGGAATCTCACCGTGAAACATGATGGAATCTCACAGTGAAACATGATCGAATCTCACAGTGATACCTGATGAAATCTCACAGTGAAACATGATGGAATCTCACTGTGAAACATGATGGAATTTCACCATGAAACATGATAGAATCTCACCGTGAAACATGATGGAATCGCACCGTGAAACATGATGGAATCTCACAATGAAACATGATGGAATATCACTATGAAAATTATGGAAATGCACTGTGAATCATGATGGAATATCACTTTGAAATGTGAAGGAATCTCAGTGATACTTGAAAGAAAATCACCACATGAAAAGATGGAATCTCCTTGTTAAACATGATGGAATCTCATTGGAAACACAATGAAATTTCACTGAGAAATGTGTCAATCTCCTTGAAACATGATGGAATCTCACAGGGAAAATGACAGAATCACACTGTGAAAATAATGGAAACACAATGTGCAAGTGATAGAATCTCTCCGTAAAATGTGAATGTAAATCACCATCAAAGTGATGGAATCCCACTGCAAAATGCGAATGATCATCACATTGCCATGTGAAAGAACATGATTATGAAAACAATGGTATCTCACTGCGAATGTGAGGAATTCTCAATTTGAAAACTGAAGGAATTTCACTGTGAAAATGATGGAATCTCATCATGAAGGTGAAGGAATCTCACTATGCTACATGAAAGAAATTCACAGCGAAAATGATAGAACCTCAGGATGACACATGATGGAATCTCACTGTAAGTCATGGAGAAATCGCTCTCTAAAACATGATGGAATCTCACTGTGAAAGAGAAAGAATCACATCGCAAAAATGCTGAAATGTCATCCATAAAGGAATGGAATTTCACTATGAAACATGAAGAAAGCTCAATGCGAAAACGGAATCACAGTCTGAAAATGATGAAATGTCTCAGTGAAAATGACAGAAACTCTCAGTGTAAATGTTGAACCACAATGCGTAAGTGATTGAATCTTGGTATAAAATGTGAATGTATGTCATTGTCAAAGCAATGGAACCGTAGTGCAAAACATGAATGAAAACCACAGTGACCCGTAACAGAATTTTACTGTGAAAGCGACAGTCTCTCAATGCAAAGGTGTTGGAATATCTCTGCAAAATTGATGGAATTTTACTGTAAAAATTGAAGGAATCACAATGGAAACCATTACAAAATCCCGCTGTGAAAATAATGGAATCTCACAGTGAAAGTGAAAGAACCTCACAGTGATACGTGAAAGAAACTCACTGAGAAGGCGATAGAATCTCACTGTGAAACGTGAGGAATCTCATTGTTAAAATGATAGATTCTTATGGTGAAACTGATGGAATCTCACAGTGAAAGGTGGAGCAATTTCACTGCAAAAATGATGGATTCTCCCTGTGAAACAGGATGAAATCTCATGGTGGCACATGGAGAAATCTCACCGTGGAAATGATGCGATAGCACTGAAAATGTAAAAAGAATCTCACTGTTGAATGTGAAGAAATGTTCCTGTGAATGAGATGGAATCACATGGGTGAAACATGGTGGAATCTCAATGTGAAAATGGTGGAATCTCACTGTGAAAATGGTGGAATCTCACTGGGAAAATGGTGGAATCTCACTGTCAAATGATGGAACCACAATGTGCAAGCGATAGAATCGCAGCGTAAAATGCTAAATTATATCATTGTCCATACAATGGAATCTCACTGCAAAATGGCAACGATAACCATTGGCATGTGAAAGAATTTTACTGTGAAAGTGATGGAATCTCACTGTGAAATATGAAAGTATCTCTCAGTGAAATGTGATTGAATCTCATTTTGATATGTGGAAAACCTTTGCAGTGAATTTAATGGGATCTCATTATGGAGAAATCATGCTGTGAAAGTGATGGAAATTCATTGTGGAAGTGAAGCGCTCTCCCAGTGCTGGAATGTCACTCAGAAAATGATGGCAATTCACTGTGAAACATAAAGAGGTCTCACTGTGAAAATGATGGAATTTACTGTGAAAGGTGAAGGAATCCGATCGTCCTACACGAAAGACATCCACTGCGAAAATGATGAAATCTCACAGTGAAACACAATGGAGTCTCACTGTAAACCATGGGGAAATCTCGCTGTGAAAGTGATGGGATCTCACTGCTAAAGGTGATGGGATATCACTATAATTGTGAAAGATTGTCTCAGAATAATTGTCTCACTGTTGAACGTGAAGAAATATTTCTGTGATAGAAATGGAATCACACAGTCAAACATGATAGAATCTCACTGAGAAACATGAAGCAATCTCTCTAAAGAGTGACGGAATCTCAGTGTGACAATGATGCAAACCCATCGCGAAAATGCTGAAATGATGCTCAGAAAATAATGGAATTTCACAGTGAATTTTGAAGAAATCTCACTGTGAAAATGGAATTTCAGTCTGAAAAAGATTGAAACACAATATGCAAGCGATAGATTCTCATTGTAAAACGTGATTGTAAATCACTGTCAAAATGATGGAAACTCTCTGCAAAATATGAACAATAATCACAGTGCCATGTGAAAGAATCTTACTACAAAAGAGATGGAATCTCACTGTGAAAGAAGAAGGAATCTCAAGGTGATACATGAAAGAAATTCACTGTGAAAGGGCTGGAATCTACCCGTGAAACACAATGGAATCCCACTGTGAAACATGCAGGAATCTCAGTGAGAAAATGATGGAATTTCACTGCAAAGTAATGGAATCTCGCTGTGAAAAGTGAATGCATCAAACAGTGAAAGGAATGGCATCTTAATGTGAAACCTGAAAGAATCTTGCTGTGAAATGTGATGGACACTCACT